>NC_056741.1:1625869034-1626121534 GCF_019279795.1 Protopterus annectens | reverse complement strand
CAGTTACATAAATGGCTTTCATAGAGTTGCGATTTGAGGAGTTTTTTGAATGTGGTAGAGTGGTTTTGATTTCTGAGGTGTGGGGGTAGTGTGTTCCATATTTTTGTAACTTCATAAGGGAATAGAGAGTCCCCTGAGCTATTTTACGTGGAATGACTTCTGTTACAAGATCGAAGTTCCCTTTTATTACTATGGAAATTTAGTAGGCCTGTTAGGGCAGGAGTTTTGTCAGGATGATACAGTATTTGAAGGGCTAAAGTGAGTTGGTGGTAGTGAAGTAGGTTAGGGAATTCTAACTAGTGTTGTTTATGTAGGGATTGCCAGTGGTGAGTCCGTGACTTAGCACTAATTTCAAACCTAGCTATTTTGTTGTAACATGTAGAGACAAGAGGTTCTCCGGTTCGATTCTCGGCTGGGGTGCCTTCTGTGTGGAGTCTGCATGTCCTCCCTGAGGTCGCGTGGGTTTCCTCCGGGTGCTCTGGTTTCCTCCCACATGCAGTAGATGGATTGGACACTCCAAATTGGCCCTAGGTGTGAGTGTGCGCATGTGTGTGCCTTCTGTGGAAGGTTGGGCGCTGGGCTGGCAACTCGACACTGTAAAACTCCACTACCAATCATGAGCGGACAGATGATCCACTGTGGCAACCCCTAACCGGGAAAAGCCGAAAGAAGAAGAAGAATACTGGGGATGCATAGAGTAGGGTTGATAGGAGATGAGTTCTGGCTATGGCAGTTCTGGAATCAGGGGTTAGGAATTTGTTGCTACGATAGAGGCAGCCTAGTTTTTTGTGGACTTTGGAGATTGTTAGGGATATATGTTTATTGCATTTAAGTTGGTGGTCAATTATAAGTCCTAGTAGTTTGGCCTCAGAATCAGGAGTTATGAGGGTCTTATTGGCTGAAAGAATGGAGAAGGTGGGATCAGAGGTCTTTGTTGAGTTGAATAGCATTAGTTGTGTTTTTTAGGGTTCAGTATTGGTTGTGAATTGTTTAGCCAGTTTTCTATTTCTGAGCATGTTTCTTGAGCTCAGATTTGTAGCAGCTGGAAATCGGGTGCATAGGAAATCAGGGTAGTGTCATCTGTGTATTGGATAATGTTGGACTTTGTGGCTGCTAGGTGGAGTGTGTTTGTAAATTCATTGAATAAAAGGGGACCAAGTATTGAACCTTGCGGTACACCACATTTGACTGGGAGAGGGAAGGAAAGGGAGTTGCGCCATTTAACAGATTGACAGTGGTAGCTTAGGTAGCTATGGAACCATTATAGTGTAGGATTATCGAGGTTCAGTCTGGAAAGGAAGGATAGTAGTTTATTGTGTGAAACTGTATCAAATGCTTTTGCTAGATCTAGGAATGTGGCAGAAACAAGTTGCCCTTGGTTTCTGTATGTGTTTATGGTATTGGTGAAGTTAATGAGGGGAGTGGTGGTGCTATGGCCAGGTCAAAATCCGTGTTGAGTTTGTGAAAGTAGTTTATTGTTTTAGAGTATATGGGACAGGAGTTGGTGATGACTACATCTTTCTAGGAATTTTGATAGGGGTGAAAGAATTGCATTGGGGTGGAAATTGGATAGGTCAGATGTAGGTGCCACCATTATGAAGAGGAATGATGTATGAGGTTTTCCATAGTGATGGAACAAAGCACTCATTGATGGATCTATTTATTAGTATTGAGACTGGGTAGGATATGGCCCTTGATGCAAGCTGGAGGAATCTGGCTGGGAGGTTGTCGACAGCAAGGGTGGTTGGCTTCAGTTTGGCAAGGAGTTTTTGGATGGTTGATGTAGCTACTTGTTTGAGTGAAAAGGGGGTGGGATTAAGTTTGGCTTTGATGGTTGGTATGGGGATGGGGGGGTTAGTACCATTTATTAATTTTAGTATGGTGGAGGTAAAATAGTTGTTAAAGCTGGACGCTATGTCAAGATTAGTACATTCAATGTTTGGTGGTGGTGTGATGGTTTTCCAGGTTAGAGGATGCCATTCACTGCAGCCCAGAATTTCTGTGGGTTGTTACTATATTTATTTTGTAGGGTTAAGTGGTGATTTTGTTTGTCTGGCCTAACCTGCTTTTTTGCTTTATTTCTACGTTCTAGGTAGGTTTGTCTAATTGTGGCTATTTTAAGTCATTTCCAGGATTTCTATGCTTTGTTGCTTTGTTTTAATAAGGCCTTAGTGGTTTTAAGTAACTAGGGGGCAGGAATACTGCGTTCTCTAACTGTTTTTATTGGAGCTAAATGGTTTAGGATTGTGAGGAATGTGGAATTAAACACCTCAACTGCATTGTCCAGGGGTAGAGTTTTGGTGGGAGCCCAGTTACAGGATTTTAATGTGTCAATGAATAGGTCTAAGTTGAAGGTTTTGTAGGAATGGGTTTGTAAAAGGGAGGGTGGGTTGTTACATTTAAGCTTGTGTCAAAGTAGAAAAGTTGAGTTATGGTCACTGAGAGAAGTGGGTAGTGTACCACTTTGGTGAGCAGCGTTGGGTTGGTTAGTGAGTATCCAATCTAATATGGATTCCCTTTTGGTGGCTTTATCTGTACAGGTGGGAATTTGGATGAGTTGGGTAAAGTTATATAGATTAATGTGGTTAGTAGGCGTTGGGGGGTGGATGAAGTTCCAATCGATGTTAACATCACCTAGCACTAAGGTTTCATGAGGGATGGAGTGGGAAGCCCAGTAGAGGATTGATTCTAGGGTGTTTATTTTGTCATCTGATGGTATATATATATACCTAGCAAGTTTAGATGTTTGTGTTGGTTTAGGTGAAGTGCGGCCAGTAAAGTTTCAAGCATTATTAAAGTTTGTAAGTTTTTTTGTGAGACTTGGATCTTTAAGATAGATTTGTATAATAGGGCAACATCTCCACCTCTTTTCTGTGGTCTGTCTACCCTTAGAATGTTACAACCTGGTGGGGTTATAGAGGCAAGGTAGGGGATTTATTGTTGTTGAGATGAGAGAGTGAAAAATGATAGGAGGTGATGAGAGAAATAGAAATAGTAGAGAGGGGTGATGCTGAGAGTAAAGGATGTCAGTCATGATGATAAGTGAATTGGTTTTAAAAAAGGAGAGTAAGAAGGAGAAGGTCAAAAAGGTGTATGGTAAGCTATGGGTGTGGTTGAGTTTGATTGGTTGGTTGTAGGGTGTGGTAGATGATTAGATAATAATGGGTAGGAATAATTCTATGAGTAGAGGGGGCGTGTGGAAAATGGGGGCAGGGTAGGGGAATGGAGCGGGGCTGCACCAAGGAGTGCAGGTAAGTGACTGCAAAAAACTATCAGTAAGGGGGTGGATGAAACAGAAATGGAGAAATGGCCAGTACTAATACTGTAACGACTACAGAAGACCGGAATTTTCCAAACTACACAAGAAGAAGCTTAAGTGATAAAAATATCAAAAAATGGATGGAGTTGGTTGGGGGGGGGGGGGGTTTCCCTTAAGATTTTAGGCTATGGTGTTGTATGGCCTATAGGGAGTGGTAGAAGGCTACCAATTAAGAATAAACTTTTTCACTGCCAGCCCTTGTGATGCGTAGCTAATGTAGTTAGACAGATATTAACCTTTTGCTTAGAACAACAGAAGGGCTGATGATACCCCTGCCCTGGGGAATTCACAAGAATGGCTGCTTGTGCAAAATAATGAGGACCATTGACTAACACTGTATTATACTGTTTATGCCTGGAACAACAGAAAGTCTGCAGGTTCTCCTGTCATGGGGTGTTCACAAGGGTGGTTGCTTGTGCTCAGAAAAATGGGGAGCCATTGTCTGATGGGAGACACTGCATTTAAACCCTATGATTAAAAAAAAGTATTACTAACAGACAATCATTAAATGTTTAGAGTCCATACAAACTGAATATAAAAAAAAAATAATGCAGAAATACTGAATATTAGGACACAATTGCAATACAGAATAGTACACTTACTTTGAATTCTATTGTCCCATATAAACTATATTGAAGGACTGAGCTAACAAAGTACGGTACTTGAAAAAATGCAAAATATTTTGCTCCCCTTCAACCTGCATAGGGGGAGCTGTCTTCCACCCCACACTAACTTAAATATACCAACTCCAAAATCTCACAATACCATAGAAAATGCAAATTTCCAGAGTTTATCAAGCTCACTGAGCTATCACAGTTTCATTTTTTTTTTGAAAATACATCCATAGAAAATGCATTTGACTATGTATTATCTATACATCTACATCTATCCATCTAGTTAGATAGCTATAGACACACACACACACACACACACACACACACACACACACACACACACACACACACACACACACACACACACACACACGTACATAATACATTTTTATTCTTCTAAAGCTTCCACTTTTTATATTATGCCTTGAATAAGGTAAAAAAAATGTTCCAAAACTGATTTGGTAACATTGTTTCTTTACAAATTGGTAACATTAGTTAATACAATAAAGTCTTTAAGTTTCTGACAGATTTATTGATTTTGCAAAGTTCTTGCACAGCTTCTTGTAGAGCAAAAGAAAAGTATCCGTTGTGTTTTCTTCATAAAAGGGCACACTTTGCAGCTACTTATGAACTGGCAAACGTTCTATAGAAATGGATCATTGACAGAATGTGATGGAAATAAGGATGAGAACTTTCATTCTTGGCTGGAAGAATTTTTGTAGTATTCATGTGATTCTATTCACTAATGAAAAAGCAAATGGTTCCAAGAATGTTAAGAAGCCAGTCATTTAGTTAACTTTCTTACGCTGATGTGTTGGCAGACAGAAGTCCTTTTAGTATTGTATAGCATAGTATTGTATAGTATAGCATAGCATGACAGCAATGTCTGAAGATGCTTCACAAGAGAAACCTTCAACACACAGAGCAATAAGGGCAAACAGTAAGTTTTCAGAAAAGGCAGAATATGGTAAGGTGGTGCTAATGCATTTACATGGAAGGATAAAATCTATTCATATGGGTAGGGATCCACGCTCAACAGTGGTCAGGTCACTAGAAAAGCTAGCTGTTGAAGAAAAAATTATCAGTAGCAGCTGACTTGCCTGTCTTGGGAGAGGGGCAATATGGCATTTCTAGAACTGCAGCAACACATCTCCAGTTTGCAGAGGTTGCATACAAATTAACTCTAACAGACCCTAGCAAATGGATTATATGCATCCAGATGTATTAGTCAGTTTCTAAGTGATTCAGCTCTTCGCCCTTCATGGGAAAGAAAACAAAAGGTAAGACATTAAAAAAAAAAAAAAACTCTTCTGCTATATAAAGGCACCATGTTCTGCTGATTGAAACTTACCCTTGTGGAAATGAATGGTTCATAAGATTTAAGAGACAGGTGTGTTTACTGAAGTTTAGTGGACCTGGGATTTAAAAATGGAATGTTTAAGGGGATGTGAAGAAATATACAGGAAGGAATGCTGCCATTATTTGGAGGCATAGTATCTGAGACAGCTGACATATGAACTGGAGCATATTATAGGACAAATCTAGAATACGATCACCATACCCTATGAGTCCAGATGTATGATGTATAGTTGAAGAAGGAAGGCAAATAAGTAAAAGAGTTATAACAGTCACTATTACAAGCATTTGCAGTTCTGTGGTCCTTCTGCCTATATTGGGCAGTCTTCTAAGGTGTGCTATAGTACTGTTTTTTACTTGACAAATTAATTTCTTTTAAACCTTAAGACGATGCAGAAATTGCAGTGTTATAGCATTAGCTAATTTTTGCTCCTGTCCCTTTAACCTGAGCTTTCATTGATGACGTGTAGTTATTCAAACTGTCTGAGTACATTATTTGCTTTTCTGAAGAAGTCCGTTTTACTGTTTATCAGACAAAAGTGTTTAACAAATTATTATATTTACTTTACTAAGATCAATATAGAACAATATAATATTAAAGTTGACTATGTGTTTTACTTATTTATCCTTTTTGTGATATTTATTTACTACTTCCTGGTGGTCCATGATGCACGGTGCTGGGTTTTTTAGTGTTATTTATCATGCAATTTGGCCTCTTGTTCTGGCTTTCAGTATACAGGTCTTCTACCATTAGTGTATCACACCCAACAACAAAATGTGCGACAGTTTCCAATTCTGTTTTACAAAACCTGCATTTGTCTGTTTCTCCAACATGTCCAATTGATTTTGTAAACCAATGTATGCATAGTCTACTATCTTGGGCCGTGAATATTAGCCTTTCATATTTGGTTTAAATTCAAATTGCCTTAACCATTCCTGCATTGGATCCTGATCGACATGAAGTTGTTCCAGGAGTTTTCTGTACTTGCAAAAAAAAAAAAAAATATATATATATATATATATATATATATATATATATATATATATATATATGCATTTTTTAAATTTCTTGCCTTGTCATCTGACCCTTCACCTTATATTCTTTCTTTTGTTTTTTGGCACATTCAGTTGCTGCCTGATTTTCATCAACTTCTGGTTTGATTTCCATTCCTGCTTGACACCTATATGATTCTGCTAAATTAAGCAGGGAAGTTATCTTAGACTTGTTCTCCTCATGATTTAAAACTTTTCTGTGTTTTGATCTTGTGAGGTCAATGGTTATGTGTGCAGTTCTGTGATTGCAGATCTATCCATGTAATCAATTTTGAGGAGGCCCATACCTCCTTCAGAATGGGGAATATATAATCTTGGTATACACTGATTTTTATAAATCTTAATAAGCATGAAGCATTTTTCTTGTTTTTATGTCCAGCTGATCAAATACCTTTTGGGGCCAGTCAATCACCCTAAAATTGTAAGTTAGAACAGAAAAAACAAATTGGTTTAATGCTTGGACTTTGTTTCTAGATGTCAGAGCTGTTTTCAGTATTAATTTAGTCTTCTAATATATTCCTTACTAAGTTTTATTCAGATTTTCACGTTTTTTTATTGATCCTTCATCAATTCCCAAACATTTATACACACCCTCTTGATTAAGACTAATATTTTCATGGTGCTTTTCTGCTTTAGAGGTTGCTTTTGCACTTTTATCAAGACCAAATGGCATTCTTATATCATCTGAGAAAGTTTTGACCACTTGTAGTTGTGCTTTCAATTCCTCATCTGATGAAATATACAGCTTTAAATCAGCAACAGAAAGAAGATGAGGCGTCTTTACACTTTGTTGTTTTCTTGGGGATAAATTGTAGTCATGACCTCATCTGTTAAGTAGATAATTTAATGGTTTAAGGGCAAGACAAAGCAGTGGCAAGAAAGAGTCACTGTGAAATATTCCCCACTGAATTTTTATATTTGGAATAATAAATTGTCCTTTATCATGGTTTAGCTGCAAAGTGGTTTAGCACTGTTTCACGGTCAATGTAATGCAATCGCTCAGTGTAGGGTGTATCTTATATATTTGTAAGCACTTTTTTATCCGTGAATGTGGGATGCTATCACATGCTTTTTTTGTGGTATATCTATGCCGTACTTAGATTCTTCCCCTTTTTACAGTTCTCCATTATGACTTTATTTAACAAGAAATTATCCTTGTTCCATATGACTTTCTTTTGTTACATTTTTGTTCTAGTGCCACAACTGAGTTTTTTTCTAACTGACTATAAACTCTGTTAGCATCAATTCCAGTGTATAATTTATGCACTGTTGGAAGGCAGGATATCGATCTATAGTTTTTAGGATATCTCGCAGATTCTCTCTTAAGGAGGAGTATAATTTTTACTGTTGTTAGCCAATTTGGTGTCTGGTCGGGGTATGCAGATAAATAATTCTTACCCATGACTAAATAATCATGTTGTTGTTTGTCTTTTGGCTTTTTCCTGGTAAGGGGTCACCACAGTGGAACTCTGGTCTGCTAATGATTGGCAGTAGATTTTTATGAAATGCCAAGGTGCCAGCTCGACGCCCAACCTTCAATGAAGGCACGCCCATTTACGCACATGTGTCTTTTGAATGCTACCCAACCACAGGGAGGACATGCAGACTCCACACAGAAGGCACTCCCAAGCCAAGCCAAGAATCAAATGGGAAAACCTCTTGCTGTAAGGTAACAACGCTACCGCCGTACCACCGCGGCATGACTAAATAATCATGTAAAGATGTTAATACTTTTAGCCAGAAGGTTGGTACTACATCTGGATCTGAAGTTTTCCATTTAGGAGCTTTTCTTAATTTTGTTTCAAGTTTTCTGGTTGCTACTTCATCCCATTTCATATCCTGTACATCTGAACTTTTTATTCTTTCTTTTACTTCTTCTGTCCATTCAGCATCTTTGTTATGTTCCACAGGATCTTCATAGATATTTCTCCAAAATGTGTCCATTTCTTTGGTGGTGTTTCTATTCCTTTTATTTGTTCCCCAATTCTCTATACAACTTTTTTGGACCATAAATAAATTACTTATTTTGTACTTTCCCTTTGTATTTATCTGCATATCTTCTAAGTGTTTGTACCTGTCTTGACGTTATTATCCTAGTCTGTTCTGATAGTGTACGATGCTTTTATCGTGCCTATCTTTATGAGTATTTTTGTTGATCTGTTCCCTCTTCTGTACTCTTCTACCAGTGACACTTCTTGTCTTAATTGCTTTATAGTTTTCTATATTCAGTACTACCATGATGGTATTTGATTTATCCCCTTCTTTTCCCTTACTGTCCTGTGTTTTGTGGCAAGGCTGTATCTATTATTAATTTAGCTGCACAGTAATATATCATATTTACTTCTGTTATATAACATGCATTTCTATGAACAATCCTGATTACTGTACTGATTTGTTTTATCAAACCTCTTAACATTCTGTTTTTTATTGACTTTCTAGAGACTTTTCTTTCATTGATCTTAATATGTCTATCCACTTCTATTAAATCAAACAATTCTTCCCTTAGATAATTTTCTTCTAAACTAAGAGTACATTCTTTGTTCTCCATTTCCTGTGGGCATTCTACAGAATGTTCCAGAACATTTTCCTGTGCCATTTTCTCTTCAGCTACAACCTCTATCATCTATTGTTCTTCCATGTTGGAACTCATTGGCCTATCACTGCTCAACACTGACTGCATCAGAGTTGTCACAGTTTCCTGTTCCTTCCCTTGCTGTGCAACTCCAACTAAACTTTTGTGCTATTTTTCTACTGAGAGCTCCAGAGTATCTTCATGTGGCAACTGATCAGATGCTTCCTGCTCCACTAGTTTCTTCTTAATTTGGGGATTCATTATTCTATCATGCTGTGATGTTATCAGAGTTAGATTTTCTACTCTAAATCCTTCACTTTGCATGTAATTCATAACATCAGTTTTTATTTCTTTAACTTCTCCATTACCGATTGTCTTTTCTACTTCCCCTTTTGTTTTCTTATTTTTGTATTGTAAAATTTTCCATATCTGGGTGCCTTTGCCTATATTACTGTTCAAATATCTTTGGTGCTGCTCTTTCTGTATTGAATAGTTTTGCTTTCTTCTTTGCATAAATATTGTACCATATTAAATCTCTTTTGCTTTCCTATGTCCACACTTCATCAGATACCTCCTGCTGTTGTTTACTCTGGGAACTCATTCTGCCGGATTCACGATGGCTTGCACAAAGTGTACAAGTAGAGTAAGACTCCATGCAGCCATCATGTCCGATGAGCGATCCAGGAACAGCTTGAAGGGGCATTTAAGAGAGCTCCTAAAACGTCTCCTACACGGACAGGGCTGGGATATGCAAATTACCTCACTTGCAGCCAAAAGGCATGCAAATGAGGTAAATTTGCAATCCAGGAAGCACAAACCTGTCCGAGTAGGAGCCGTGTTAGCTGCAGAAATGTACTCAGTTGACAACTGAGTACCGTTATGCAAATAGCACAATGGAGCCTTGTCAGCTCCAAATAAAGGTTGCATATGGTTGAGGAAGCATGCCAATGGCCAAATATACTGCCATTGGAAATGTTCCCAGATGCAAAATTAAAATAAAAATACTTTTTTTTTTTGGTGATTTCCGATGTTTAAGTGTAGTGCAGCGCTGCGCAAATGGGGTGCACTAAAAAAAATCATAAAATAAGAAAATAAAAGCCACAAACGTGGAATCTGTGAAAACTGTTAAATTACAATGTAAAGGAATAGCAGGCTGAAGACAACATGGCCACCGAGTAGGGGTTGCTAAGGAGAGAAGCCCAGTCTGAGACATGTAACCAAGCATTAGTAGGCAATCCTATGTAAATGAGTGTTAGGATAGTGAATCATACTTTAACATAGCAAATGAGCACTGTCAACGGAGTGTAGGAGTAGGATATGGGGAGTAACAGAGTAGGAGATAGGTGACATCACAAGGTGGGTATGTATGAAAGTAGTGAAGCTCATAGGAGCAGAGTGGCATGTGTCAGCTGTCAGTTAGACATCATGGAAAGAGGTGTGTCAACAGGTAGGCCAGGGAAAGTAAAGAAATGGAAGGTGTATACAGTGGATAACACCAAAGTTTCTTGCTGAGTGGGTATGCGCGTGTGTGTGCGCCTGTAAACCCGAGTAAGACAGAGTGCGTGCATGGAAGCATGAGTGCGCACGTTTAAGCTGGAGTAAGTATATATAAGGCTGTTTAAAGACCTGTAAGCGCGTTTGCGCTAGTGTGCGCGCGTTTTAATCCAAATAAGCAAGTTTTAGTCCGTGTAAGCATGTGTCTGCGCGTGTGAGCTGCTGTGAGTGTGTTTGCGCTTGTATGTGCGTCACTCCCCCCTGAGGAAATAGAAAGGAAAAAGGAAGCACAACAAATAGTAGGAAGTTACCAGGGAATACTAGTAGAGCTAGCAGGTGAAAACAATCAGAATCAGGCAATTACACAGGCAGAACACTAGCCCAGCCCAGCACTTAAAACTTTGCAAACAACAGTGCAGTTTGTTTCTCTCAAGAGACACTGCAACACTGGAGTAAGCTACTAGAAGTGAAAACTGAAAAAGCTTCACTCAGACAAAAAATGCTAGGGGCTGCCATTGCTGTTATAAGGTGACATATGCAACATGCTGAAGGTGGTGACAATGCAAATGCTGCCAGACAACCCACAGTGAGGAGAATGTACAGGCCCAGGGTCACCTACCAGGGGTTACATGAGCTGGAGATAGTGGAGCGCTATAGAGTGGACAGAGACCTCCTGCAGCAAATTGTTGAGCTGTGCAGGCCACGCCTCACACACAGAACCAACAGAGGGGAACCCATCCCAGTGGAAACCAAGGTATGTGTTGGCCTAAGAATACTAGCAACAGGTACCTTCCAGAGACCAACTGGTGATATGATGGGGATATCACAGGCATCAGCATCCAGGCTACTGCACCAGTTCCTGGATGCCATGTCAGCACATGTCGGTGATCATGTATACTTCCCCAATTCCCATGAGGTATTGGCCAGCAATATGCGTCTCTTCCAGCAAATAGCAGAATACCCTGAGGTAATGGGTGCAATAGACTGCACGCATATATGCATCAAAGCACCAGCTGGTGAGCGGGGTAGGGCCTACATTAACCGCAAGGGCTTCCCCTCCATCAACTGCCAGGTTGTGTGTGATGCCCGGGGCATAATAATGAATGTGTGTGCTGGCTGCCCTGGAAGCTACCATGATTTCCATATCTGGCATCTGACGCAGCTGTACCAGACATTTGCCAATGGGGACATCCCACATGGTCACTTAGTGGGGGATGCTGGCTATGCACTGGAGCTCTGGCTGATGACACCCATCAGAAACGCACACACACCTGAACAGGAGCACCATAATGAGGCACATGCACAAACACAAAATGTAATCGAGCGTGTGTTTGAGTTGCTAAAGTCATGGTTCCGGTGCCTGGACACATCTGGTGGAGCCTTGCAATACTCACCAACTACATATGTAGTACCCAAATTGTCATGGTATGTGCTATGCTACATAATATGATTCTGAGTAAACAGCTGCAGCAGGGCCAGCATAGGCCTGGCCCAAACAGCCCCCTACCATTGCCAAGGCCATCACAGGCAGAGCGTGACTCGGAGAAGGAACAACCTGAGCCTGCCCCAGTAGGCAGAAGGAGGAGTGCCCAGTATGCCTTGGCCTTGGCAAAGAGGTAACGCATAGCACATACACTGGCTCAGTAGGAACCCTGGAAATGATACCTCTCTCTGACTCCCACATATAGTGAAAGGGATGCCTAAGTTGACACAACCTGCTTTCAAACATGTGCAGGGAGTGTAGTATGTGCATCCGACATAGGCAGCCCTTCAGCACCACCTGAGACATGATGGCCATGTGTTAAGCAATGTAAGGTAGTGCTAAACAGCATTTACCACCATGTAGTATATGCAAACTTGATGACCTTGAGTATCATCCTACCCTCACCAAACATGATGCCACAATATGAAGACAAGATGATCAATTACAACAATTGGCTTAAGTATTGGTGTCAGTGAAAGGAGATCCAATGCCTATCAGCCTGGGATGACATACTCGACAAGACATGATGCTTCGCTAGGGATGGCTTTCACCTGTCACCTGTGGCCTGAAAGGCTCTTGTCACCCCCATAGTGCCTTTTTTAGGTACGGCTCAAAAGACAAACCCACCTCCATAGGTATCACAAGGGATAAGAAACTAGAAGTAATGCTACTCAATGCCAGAAGTCTAAACTGCAAGATGCACGCACTCCAAACTCTCCTCGGCATGGAGAATGTTGATATCTGTGCAGTAACAGAAACCTGGTTCAAGGTTCCCAAGAGCACCCTAGCACTAACAGGTTACATCTCATACCATGCTTTACAGCTGCAAAATATGGAACAAACTACAAAAGGAGGGTGAGTATCAATATTTGTCAAAGATACCCACACCCCCAGGTTGGTGGCGCAGCATGAAGCATCAGAGACTATCCATGTGCAACTAACAGTGGGTAAAAAACGCCTTCTAGTTCATAGCCACACTTGGAACCACACTTGGCTGACTGGAGAACACATGAAAATATGAAGGTCTCTCCAAACACCATTATATTGGGTGACTTCAACTACCCAAACATAGACTGGGAGCATTACCCTAGCTGCAACACCCTAGCCCAAAGGTTCCTAGAATTTATAAACTCAAATGGTATGGAACAACTTGCTACCACTCCCACAAGAGGGGAAAACATACTGAACCTGATCATCACCAACATGGGGACTCTATGCCCAAGACCAGAAGTGTATCCCTCACTGGTAAGATCAGACCATAGAGTAATCTCACTGGATATTCACATCCCGACCCCAGCCCATGGCCAGAAAACCACAGTGAAAAATTTCACTAAAGCAAATGTCACACTCCTCAAAACCGAGGTGGAATCCTTCACAGCCCCTGTGCCTGTGGAAAATATGGCCCAGTCCTCAGAACCCTTTATAAACGCATTCTATGAACACCGTCAGGAATGCATGGATCATGCAATCCCAAATAAAACCAAGATCCAATCCTCCAAAGGCAGGCATCCTGTCTGGTGGACCCCAGCCATGAAAAAATATACAATACAAGGAGGAAGCTACTAAATGATAGAGCAAAATCCCAAAAAGGGAAGGCATCTCTGATCAGTATTATTGAAAAACTATGGCCACACATAAAATCGTCTAAGGCCATCATTGAGATAAAAATTGTACAGGACACCTTTCTTTAGTTATGGTAGGAACCTGGGTGGGAATTCCCAGATATGCTCAGAATTAGTCCAAAATGACAAGCAATACACCAAACCCACAGACATTGCCAACATCCGAGCTGACAGATTCAGTGCAAACATCTCCCCCCAACAAAAGGGCAAATATCTATCCCAGCAGAGTGCTGTCCCCCTGACATCTCAGATGCCCAGGTAACAGCCAGCCTCTCCAAAGCAAAACACACAGCATCAATTGGACCATTCAGTGTCCTGGGCCGTGTCCAACATGAACCCCAAGAAGAACTGAACACAAACATAAAACCACTGTTCAGTCTCAGCCTTATCACAGGATATGTACCCAAAGAGCAGTGTACAGCAACAGTGGTCCCTCTCCACAAAGCTGGTGCATCAATGGATACTGAAAACTATTGGCCCAGAAGCCTGACTAGCTTGGTCTGCAAAGCTATGGAAAGGATCATCATGGACCTCAGAAATAAAGATATTGGGGACCTACAGACACTGGATCCTACCCAGTTTGACTTTGCTAAGGGTAGATCCTGCCTCTTAAAAATGGTTGAGTCATTTGAAACAGTCACTAAGGCCATTGACGAGGGGAAGGTGGTCCACACAGCCTACCTGGACCTCGCAAAAGCCTTCCATACAATGCCCCACTTGGTCATTATAGATAAGCTCACCAGCTTCAATATAAACCCCTATGTCACTAGATGGGTTGCAAACTGGCTCAAGGATAGAACCCACATGGTCAGAAATGCTGGAGCCATGTCAGACCCCAAACCAGCTATAAGTGGCATCCCACAAGGCTCAGTCCTGGGACCTCCCTTGTTTGGTATATATTTCTTGGAGGTACAGGCCAACACAGAAGGACTGTGGCTGAACAAGTTTGCAGATGACTGCAAACTGGGTGCCATAATCGATCCTCCAGCTGACCCAAGCATCCTACAAAAGGGCCTCATAGAAACAGACAACTGGTGCCAGAGCCATGTCCTCAAGCTAAACGCAAAAAAGTGTATAGTCATCCCCTTTGTTAAAAACTAAGTGCCCACAAAGTACCACATAGGTGGTAACCCATTAAGTATGGAAGAAGTGATAAGGGACCTGGGGACCCACATTGATAGCAATCTCTCATTTGACACCCACATGGCCAAAGTGATTAGAAAAACATTTCATATAGCCCACTTAATCATGAATGTATTCACATCTAGATCAGGGGAGGTCATTGTGCCTCTTTACTCATCCCTCATCAGTCCCATAACTGAGTACAATGCCCCTTGTGGGATGTACCTTATCAGACACCTGCAGCAGCTGGAAAGACCACAAAAGTACCTCACCAGGAGGATCAAAGGGCTCAAACACATGTCATTTGCTGCCTGGTTAAAGAAACTGCAGCTCCACTCAGTGGCATACCGCCTTCCCACAGGTGATTTGTGCCTGATGTATAAAGCCATGTCCAACCTGGAATCAATGGACATGCTGCACCTTGGAAAATCAGAATCCCATCAAGCTACGTGCTCAAGAGACCTGAACCTCAGGACTGAAATAAATAGGACATGCTGGAGTGACAGATTCATAACCCAGAGGCTCCCTCCACTCTTGAGTAAACTCCCACTCCAGGTTAGCCAGTGTCCCTCATTGACTCTCTTCAAGAGGAATCTGGATGAGTGGATGAGAGATTGTAAGTTGTAAGTTTACCCTGGGTATCGCTTCTATGTCACTGTTAGACAGAGGCACAGTATACTAACCTTGAAAAATGTCATGGCAAACTCCACTTAAAATGTGTGTTGAAAGCCAAACACACTCTGGCTAGGATAATAAATGCCCTAGGGCAGATAGCCTAGTATGAACCTATGAACAGAATCACACACACCAACTAGTACAACTGTTGTCAATGTGGATTAATGTTTGGCAATGTCCACTCAAGTTGGTGAATACACAGCAATGTTGGACAAGCCTGGTTTAAGTAGGCCATAGCTGAATAAAATGCAACATGCTCATAGTTGCCCAACTGGCCCTTAACCAGTCTGGTCTGCTCAGTATGAACATTTAAAGCAGTGATGGGACTCAAACCCATGATACTGTGCACCATAGTGAAAGTACTGAACCAGTACAGCATGACAGTATTGCAGTGTGCAGCCAGAATGAAAGAATGTTGACAAGTCTTTGCAAACTATCCCATGGAAACCCTGCAGGCATAGCACAATCCCTGTTGAGTTATGACACAAAGGAGCCTGGCAGTAAGAACACAACATGACTTCTAACACACACAGTTTAAATGTCAATACTGGTCATGTTCACACACAGCCACAGATGTAGTGGACTTCAGATCACAACATATGGAAAGGTCACACTGGGCATGCTCACACACTTGGATAAGTGAGACATATGTCAGGCAACAAACCATGGAAAGCCTGAACTGGGAATGCTCACACACTTAGGCCATGTCTGAGTATAACAGTCGGTCACACATATCTGGCAGTTGAATGTGTTAAGCCAGGAACCTCCCATGATCCAGCAATCTTCCCTGTGCACACAGTTAAATAACAACAGACACATATATTAATATACTGGAGCCCTGTCATGATCAAACATGCTACGCAGATACACAAGTTGTTCATAGAAACTGGGAAAGCTATGGCAATAAAGACCTGCAAACTGTATCAGCAACAAATATTGTGCATCCCCAACATAAACATAGGTGCAGAGGTGGATACTAGGCTGTCTGCCCTAGGGAATTCATAAGCCTAGGCAGAGTGTATTTGGTGTCCACCTCCCCAGTAGAGTAGCCTACTGTGCCTCTGTAAAGTAGGTCACAGAAGGCACCCTTTAAAGCTAGTTTTCTGTGCCTCTGTCAAGCAGGGACACAGTGGAGATCCCAGGAGTGAATTTGCAATTTCCCATCCATGCGGCTGGATTTTGCTGGAAGAGGGTTGGCGAGGGGCTATGTCTAACTTTAATTGAGATTCAATTCCAGAGTGAGGGGAGCCTCTGGGTAATGAATCTGTCCCAGCAGCATGTCCTATTTAGTTTTGTGCTAAGGTTTAAGTCCCTGGAGTGTGTAGCTCTAAGGGTCTTGGATGTTATGAGGTGGAGAATGTCCATTACTTCTGGGTTTGACATGGCTGTGTACGTCAGGCATAGATTACCTCTGAGTAGGTGTTAAGCAACTGAGTAGAGCTGGAGATCCTTTAGTTGAGCTGCATACGACATCTGTGTGTAGCCCATGATCCTCTTGGGGAGGTACTGTTGTGGACACTGTAGTTGCTGCAGGTGTTGGGTAAGGTACACCCCAAAAGGGCCATTGTAGTCAAACATGGGCCTGATGAGTGACTAGTAGAGGGCCACAATGACCTCCCATGATCTACATGCAACCCCCCATGTGATAAGGAGGGCTATATAAAGGTCTTTGCAATGACTCTGTCAATGTGATTAGCAAAGGAGAGGTTACAATCTATGTTGGTCCCCAAATCTGTAAATACATCTTCTGTACTTAATGGATTACCACTTATGTGTTGATTTGTGTGCACCTTGTTTTCCCCAAAGGGGATGACTATGCATGTCTTAGCATTTAGCACGAGGCGATGGCTCTGGCAACAAGCATCCATCTTTGTGAGACCCTTACGGAGGAAGCATGTGTCAGCTGCAGTGTTGCTTATGGCCCCTGGTTAGCAGTCATCTGTGACATTTGTTAGACATAATCCCCCCATGTTAGTCTGAACCTCAGAGAAGTGCATACCGAACAGGACAGGTCCCACAACTGAACCCAGTGAGACACCAGTTGTAACTGGTCTGGAATTGGACATGGCACCTGCAATTCTGACCATGTGGGTTCCATCCCTGAGGCAGATAGCAACACATCTAGTGATATAGGGGTTGATATTTAAGCTGGTAAGCATATGTATGATGCCTGAGTGGGGTATTGTGTTGCAGGCTTCTGCAAGGTACAGGTAGACTGTGTGAACTACCTTGCTCTCATCCATGGCTTCAGTAACCATTTCAAATATATGAACTATGTGTAAGAGGCAAGATCTGCCCTTAACAAAGCCAAATTGTGTATGATCCACTGTCTGGAGGCTCACAATGTTTTTGATTATGACTTCCATGATAATACGCTCCATAGCTTTTTCTACCACACTAGTCAGGCTTATGGGGTGATAGTTCTTGTGGTCCGTTGTGGCACCACCTTTGTAGAGTGGGAGCACTGTATCTGTATGCCATTCACAGGGTACATATCCTGTAGTAAGGCTAAGTTGGAACAGTGACCTAATGTGAGTGTTCAGTTCTACTCAGAGCTCGTGTAGGACACAGCCTGGGACACCGTCCAGTCCCATACATATGCTGTGTTATTTGCTGTGGAGAGGGCACCTTTCACCTGTGCATTTGTGATGTCAGGGAGGTTACATTCATTTAGGATGGGCATCTGTACCCTTGGGGGGTAAGGGGGGGGCCTTTGTGCAGACTCTGTCTGCCAGGGTGTAGGCTATGTCCGTAGGTTTGGTATATTTTGTGCTGTTATGCAACAATTCAGAGCATATCTGTGTTGTTTCCACACATATTCCTGACATAACTAAAGAAGGCCTTGTGATTATCTGTAGTGTCTGGTCAATGTCACTGTCAAAACGTGCAAGTGATGATTATATGAGGGATTGAAGTGTCTTGCCAATAATGTTCAGTGATGTCCTCCCTCTGTGGGATATTGCTCTGTTATGTAGTAGCTTCCTCCTTCTGTTGTACAGCTTATATATGGCCAGGATCAACCAGACAGGTCTCCTGTTTTGGAGAAGTCATGGTTTTATTTGGGATAGCATGATCAATGCATACCTGCAGGTGCTCATACAATGCATTTGTAAAGGATTATGCAGATTGGGCTGTATTATCCTCCAGCACGGGGCCTTTGAAGTATTCCACCCCAGTCTTCACAAGTGCAAAGTCTACTTTTGAGAAATTCTTTACAGTGATTTCCTTGGCTGGGGGTGGGGACGGGATATGGATGTCCAGGGAAAGTTGTTTATGGTCTGATCTTAACAATGAGGGTTCTACCTCTGGTGTGGAACATAGAGTCCCCATGTTGGTGATGACGCTGTGTGTGTGGGGTGGCAGGGTGGTGTGTATGTATGCAATTCTCTGTGAAAGGAATGGCATTTTTGAAGACTGGGATAACACACTAAAAGATGTACATTCCTCTTTGGAAAGACTGATGATGTCAGCACCCTATAAATACAGCAGGAGAAGGGAAATCTTCCAGTAATGCGAATAGCGCGCTGCGCTAATGTGTTTCTCTCAAGTCTAATACCATAGTTAGGTAGGGGTTTGAATCCTGCAAATGCTGTGTGTGTGTGGGAGGGGGGTGTGCATGTATGAAATTCTCTTTGAAAGGAATGGCCTTTTTGAAGACTGGGATAACACACTAAAAGATGTACATTCCTCTTTGGAAAGACTGATGATGTCAGCACCCTATAAATACAGCAGGAGAAGGAAAAATATCCAGTAATGCGAATAGTGCGCTGCACTAATGTGTCCCTCTCAAGTATCATAACATATTTAGGTAAGGGTTTGAATCCTACAAATGACATGTGTGTGTTTGTCACACAGTTTGTTTTTGTGTTTTGCTTTTATTATTGTATGACATATTATTATAATAGTAATTTCAATGTACACATCAGGTATGTGTGTGCCACATACAGATATGTACCTATGACCTTTAATAGTTCCTATGTGTGAAGCCTGCCTCATATGATTACAGTTGTTACCTTTGCCAGCATGTGCCACAGCTTACCAGACCTTAGGCCATACATGTATGTTGGTGACAATGCAGGCTACTGCAGTGATCTGTGTCCTAGGCCAACTATGTGACACACACCCATGAAAGCTTTGATAGATTAATGTGGGTGAGGGTTCATGTCTGGAGTATATGTTAGACATGTTAAAACACAGCAAAGTCTCTGAGTGATGGACATCCAGTGTAGGTGTATGGCAACTGTTGCCAATATGCATACAGACACCGTCTTGCTTAGGTGATACATCGAGGGACTGCAGAATACCTTTGGAAATGTGAATATCACAGGGTAGACAAGATAACACTTGTCCACATGTACACACCATTACCCGTTCTACATGATGGGTGCTACCACCTACATGGTACTGTTGGAATACTATGTTAACTACATGCCGATGACAATGCTACAGTTGCGTTACAGCAATACAGCATGGCTTGGACAACAGGTATCTGTCTGTATAATACCCTTGTGGTGGTTAGGTGTGTCATGTGTAGAATGCATTGTAGGCCACTGTATGCATTTGCAGTTGTGGATGGACATATCCGTAGTGTGTTGACATGTACGTGAGACTGCTATATGCCAAAGAGTATTGTTCCCAGGGATGTGTGAGGCTCAGTAAGAATGGCTACTGGTATAGTGTAGTACTGCAAGGATATCACTGACACCAGGTTCCTACATCTGTATATCAGTTGAGGAGACACCATGTAATGAGCACAGAATGTCAGGCTATGTAGGCTGTGTATAGTACCAGAATGCAGACCATTGACATATGGAAACTGTGTCACCCACAACATACTGTCAAACCATGTCATGTTCCATGCTAACCATGTTCACAAATGTACACCTGCAACTCTGTGCTGCAAACATCACACATGTACTGTCCACACCCCAACACATGCAGGCACAGGTACACATAACAGCCATATGGCACATGTGCAGACAGTACACTTTGGGAATTAACACTGGTGTATACAAAACTACAATGACAATCATAGTTAATGCATCATGCATGCTCAAATATACCCACAATGATATTATTACACTGTACTGTTAACAGCATGATATTATTACTACAGTGCTATGTAGTCACCCTGTGCATCAGCACCATGCTATCCTGTTCCTGCATCAATGTTACAGATGGCAGGTGGTGGCACAGTTTCATCATATGAACAGGGTGTTTACTTGGTTCACCAGAGTCTGCCATTGACACATCCAGTCGACATGTATGTGTGTGTGTGTTAGTGAGGGACAACAGTACAACATGGGGCAATGTTGATGCGATGTGTGTGTGTATGTGTTAGCCCTAGGTGTTAGCATTATGTGTGTGTGTATGCTTGCACACAGTTCCACCACATGGCTGCCATATACGGGTGTTTGTGGACAGCCACAGACTGTACCTGCCAGGTCATACAGATCACTGTCTCTGACCACGGACATGGTACCTGTGCCTGGCAGGGGTGCTACGGACAGTATCAGGTACTAAGCCAGACTGGGTACTGTCATCAGAAGCAGTGGGTTGTTGACTGGACACATGTCCCTGCTGGGACTGTCCAGAGCCATGTGCACGTGGTCTTCTAGGATGGTGTAATGACAGCACAGACCCAGCATTGCTGGGGCTGGTACTGGCACTATGGGAGCGGCTACGAGTTTGTTGTCATCCGCGATGACTGCCAGCTGATGATGTTGCTGGCATACATCCACGTCAACGCCTCAACCATCCTGCACTGTCCTGGCTCCTGGACATGTAGTTGTGGAAGAGATCGAATGTGTCCCCCCAACGTCTATCAATGACCTCGCTGATATTATGGATGGAAGCCGCAACATCACGCATAGTGTCATTCATAGTGGTGCGATGTGCTCTAACCTCCCTCAGACCCTATCTGGTGTACCGTTCCATACGTGTCTGTGCCTGCATTACAGCCCAGAACATAACTGAGGTTGAAAGACCTCTGTGGGAACGTCTGACAGGGGCAGTACGACCACGGATGCTCCCATGAGAACCCCTGGACATCTGCCTCTGTGGTACCATGTCAGGAATCTGGCCATGGCTGCTTTGAGGGGATGCATGTGCCAATGATACCCCACTACCCTGGTCAATGCCCACTGTATTATGTCCCTCAGCTAAGGACATTGGTGACAATGGATGTATTGGCAGGATGACTGTGCACATTGATGGGGTTGACTGCTGTGTAGTGTCGATTGGCTGACCAACGACAGACCCTGTCACACCTCCCTGTGCCATTACACCTGTATCATCATTATCACTATCCCCAGCAGTGGCTTCAGGTTCCCTGCTGCACTCCACCAGAGCAACATCAGAACCTGTGAGAGGGAGATAGAAAACACAGTTTACAAATGTGTACATGATGTTAGTACACATGCACACATGCACATGCACATGCACACATGCACACATGCACACAAGCACACAGGCACACAGGCACACAGGCACACTCCTCAGTACAGCAGATACAAACACAGACACATCTGCAATCCAACACATACACAATACTGTTTGAGGGTGGTTGACAGTATCACAAGGAAAAACATCACTGCACACGTGTCAGCATGCAGATTATGTGTTGCACAGGAACATGCAGTGCAAGTGTAGACAGCCCTTGTTAATAACAGTATACGTGTGTTTGATGGTTGTGTGTAGTTGTTCAGTGATTGTCTCCACCCTGGGACACAATGTGTATAAGGACATAACAATGTTGTGCAAGTGTTACAAGCTGTGGGTGCATATATTTGCACACACACAACACATGACGGTGCTACGCAATAACTGCTATGTGTACTTTTGTGGTTAGTGGAACTGGATGTGGTGTAGTAACATGAGCCATGATCAACATGCTTCTTGTGGTCAGTCAACAATAATAATGTGTGCCAGACAGGCAGCTAGCATGCTGTACCTGAAGTGCAGTAACATGACTACATCCACAATTACACAGCCACTTGTTACATGGGTGTGTAAGGTGGTCAATAGTGAGCATTGCCTAACATGAATGTATTATTTGTTCAAGACTGTTGCACAAAGACATGGTAGGCCTCTACCCCCAGGTATATTATGTGTGCTGCGTACAGGATAAGTGGGATACTGAAGGGTGGCCATACAGCAGGTGTCATAACTGGACATGTGTAGCAGGCTAAGGTGTAGTGTCTATGCCAAACATGTGTGTGTTGTGTACATGTGTATCAGGTATGCCTATACAATGTCCAGTACTGTGTTGCCACATGTGTGTCATGCTCTGTGTATTGCATGTGAG
The DNA here is from genome assembly GCF_019279795.1 of Protopterus annectens. NCBI lineage: Eukaryota > Metazoa > Chordata > Ceratodontiformes > Protopteridae > Protopterus > Protopterus annectens. Next base: position 1,626,098,918 of record NC_056741.1, on the reverse strand, counting down.
TGAGGCAGCTACTGAGAATAATGGGATATGCATAGTCTCACAGCAAACATGCACAGCATGCATTATGCGTAGGTGTTACATGTGCACACACTACACCTCCATATGACATGCACATGTCATTAGCAATAGTATTGTTATTACACACTCACCAGCATGGATTGGCTGCCTTGCTGTCACTCCAGAGGGACCTGCAAAAATATGACAGTGATCGCCAGTGGCCACAACTGTGCCATTGATACTGTGAGTATGATAAAGTACAGTAGTACAACAGGTGGCTTTCACAGGTGTACAGATTATGCTCAGAATATCAATCTTGCAGAAGAATAGGCAGGTTAACAGCTACACACACAGTACAGATGTCACACACGCATAAACTTCCAGTACAGAGAAGAGTCAACTACAGATATGGCATGTTACCTGCACACTCCATTTCAACATGCTGGGTGGCTTCGGCCTCCATGATGACACATGTTTGTGGATGTTGTTGTTCTTGGCCTGGAGCCACAACACATAGGAGGTGTTCCTCCACACTGGTGAGGGGGGTGGAAAGGTACCCCACCACCTGTGGCAAGCAGTTGTCTATGGATATCAGACGCATGCTGCCGGACATGTCTAATTAAATCACTGCAGTGATGGCATACCTGCTCATATGTCCGGTTATGCATGCCTATGTCATTTACCCGACGAACAAGATCTTGCCACAGTGCAGCCCTCTCATGCTGGTTCTGGCTGGTCCTGGAAAACAGCACAGAGAAATTCTGCACCAGGCTCTGGTGGATCTCCTGATCTTCTGCTGCTATATAAGGTGGGTTGCGCTGATGCACCATCACCCTGGAAGGAAAAGAAAAATATGTGAGCAAGTCATGTGGCACACTAAATATTCTAATGTACTGATATCACTTAACTGCCATATATAGCATCTGTCTGTCTATCAGAGGATACACATGTTCAATACCACATATCAGTGCTCAGCCCACAACTGTCTGATAGTGCCTGCCACACTCCATACAACAAACTAGTATACACCAGCACTCGGCACACTGTTTGGGATACAATGCACAACCTCACACTGGGGATATGTATCAAGCTAATGGATGAAGAATATTGTCATCCCATGCAATGAATGCAATGCACATTTACAGTTTAAATGGTAATCCACCCTAGTCTTTGATGCCATACCCCTACCTGACATATGTGCACAGTTGTTAATATAGCCAGCATACTGCTGTCACAGAGTATACATGCTGCCAGGTACACACACATACCCTGTAACACACATGTGATTGCAGCCATGGTACAGGCATCATTACACACACATTACACATACATACAACACACAAATGTATGACGACACAGATGAGCATTAACTGTGTACCTTATAGTACTGTGTGTCCCTACTTACAGATACCTATGCATGAGGTATGTAATCTGGGCAGACTACAGGAAACACACCAGACAGTGTTACCAGGGAATGGGAACATACACCATACTGTAGTGTTTAGGCCTACAACTTCAGGTAGTACAACAGTTCATATGTGAGCTGGATTCAACAGCAGTACCACTTATTGAGCATACATGTATTGCTTCTGCCTACAATGGGACACAGCAGTTGTACACAGGGAACTACAGCACAAAATATGCCAATCTACTATGTTTGCATCCCGATAACTGACACATCTTTCTCTGGCCTCACACCTACGACACAAACTACCATGACAGACACTAACTCACACTAAGCTATCACACCTTTACAGACCTTGCACACAGTCAGTGTCACACTCATTCAACCTCACATAGCTGGTATTGCACTGAGTACATGTGTGTGTGCACTGTGTCATAGGTAGGTACTATGCTATTGGCCCTGGGCCTAGGGCAGCCTAGGCATATGCTACCCTGCCCTTTGGGACACATGTAATGTGATTTTACTTGCTCCTGTGAAACGGTTACACAGAGGTGACTCACAGGGCATATTACCTATCTCCATAACATTCATCAAGGTTATGTATAACATCTACTAATAAAGAGCCTTGTTTTTAATGCTGGGTGGTTTAGTCCAGGGTATGGCATATTTGTGCATAGAAACCTGTACCCCCAGCATGTGCTGTTTAGTGAGGTGACAAGGATTAGGGACCTAGGTCATGTAGGCTGGATGGATTGTGAGGTATTGCCATGGTGGTTGGCTGACTGGTATGGGTGTGACATATCTCTGTATGTCCAGCAGTGGTAACCTCTGTGTAGGAAGTATGCAGGACACTCAAGCTGTGGTTTTTTGAGTCAGTCTGCACAGGGAATGTGTTTGAGGGCATTAACAGTCTTTGTTAGGTATGTCTGTGGCCTTTCCACTTGCTGTAGTTCTCATGGGAAGTACATACTGCATAGGACATTGTGAGGTGTACAGGGGCACACTGACTTACATTTCCCTAGCTGACAAACCTTTTGTGATGACACGTACCATGTACAGGGATTACAAGACTAGTGTGCCACTGTGGATATCAAAGGGGAGGCTATTTTACACCTGTGTCCCATGTTCTTTTCTGACACCTCCAGTGGTAGGCAGGCAACCACCTATGTGGTAGTTAGTGGGTAACATGCTTTGGAATGGGGTATGGTACTGCAATATCAACACTGGTGTTCAGTCCATGCCTTGGTCACCAGGTACCTGTTGCAGTACATTTGCCCCCATGTCCCCCTCTCTCACTCTCTCTTTACATATATATATATATATATATATATATATATATATATATATATATATATATATATATATATATATATATATATATATATATATATATATATATATATATATATATATATATATATATATATATATATATATACATATCTATAGACATTCATATCTATCTGTATATATGTACATATCTACATATATATCTATATATGTATGTATCTATTATATCTATATGTATATATATATATATTCTATCTATCTATCTATCTATCTATATATATATCTATCTATACAAATCTCTATCTATGTACATATATATATATATATATATATATATATATATATATATTATGTATATATATATATATATATATATATATATATATATATATATATATATATATATATATATATATATATATATATATATATATATATATATATATATATATATATATATATATATATACATATACACACACACACTTCTAAACATCCATTGCTATACATATACATGCACATATAAGCACATAGACTGCCCACCTTTCATGGTGGGAATATCACTTCTGAAACAGTTGTGAGACATAGCATTCTGTAATGATATTGCACAGTGTTGTGTAGAATGTCTTATACTGTCCTCAGGCCGTATAGCTGCAGCAGGCCTCACTGGCTCAGTCCCACAGACGTTCACTACCACATGACATATACCTGCACTGCATACAGTTTTCAATGCCACACACTAGAACTTATATTGATATGTGCACATAGCAACCTTCAACTACATATGTATGTCCAGCCTTCACTAACAGTTGCAGTATATCCCTTGCCCTATGCACATCTGCATATACATATAGATACAGACTGCTAACACATATGGAGGGTTCACAGTATGTAGATTTTTAGATTATGTAGTTTACATTACCTTTGTCTCTAACAGCTTTTTTCTCTTGGCTTGCTGGCTTGCTTTATTTTGTCTCTCTCTCTCGCTCTCTCACTCTCTCTCTCTCTCTCTCCCTCTCTCCCTCTCTCTCTCTCTCTCTCTCTCTCTCTCTCTCCCTCCCTCCCTTCCTCCAGTTGCTGCATGTGTGGATTGGCAGTACAGGCTGCTTTTGTAGGTATCTGCACATGTGCATGTGATGGCCTCTGCACCAATTGGTGGCCAGCATTTAGTAATTGCATGCAGCCTGCTGTGTGGTAATTGCAGTTCTCACTGTGATTTCAGGACACTGCTATAAAATGATAGGTTACGTAGGCATAGGCCTTTCAGTTTTGCAAGGTGGTGACCATGCTGGTTTGCTGTGGACACTGTTGTGTCAGTCAGAAGGTTGGTATATCTGTCATATCTGAGGCTGTGTTGTAGCCACTGAAATGCATGTTGTACTGAAACCTGACTGTTGCTTCTTCCAGTGCACTCTTCTCAGTGTGTATGTTAACTCACACCTGCTAATGCTAACACTGTTTACATGGGAGTATGTACTTTCCTGTGGGATTTCTGGATTAATTGGCATACAACAGTAGTTCTTGCATTGTGTTGCTATGGCTTTTCTATTTTTCCTTTACATTCACTCCTTGAATGCCTGATATTTGTCTTTACTGGAATGTGTTGCTATGGCTTTCCTATTTTCCATTTACATTAACTCCTTGTAATGCATGACATATTTCTTTCAGCACTAAGTTCTTATATGTTTGCTGTGGCTTGGTGGTACTTCATGCAGTCTGGTTAGCCCAAGGTCTGGGTTTGACACTTACAAAGGTATTTTATTTTGCTGCTGAGCAGTACTGGGGCCTTGTCATACAAAGTCAATAAGGCACTTTTAAACAGTTGTAAGCGGGAAGCAGGAAGTCAGTGGGGACACCAGCTAGGGATGTGCAGGCTGGGTGTAGGGAAGGTCCATAGCTGCACATTTCTTTAACTGCAATAGCTGTACATATGTTTGACATTTGCTGTGACATTTGAAACCTTCCACCACTGAGAGAGGGGTGAGGACAACTAAGTATATTGTACTAACAATTATGAATATCATGCATATTCAGTGCTTGTGAACTGCTATACTGTCATTAGTATGTTAGATGGCTACATCCTTTGATATTTCTGTGTTGTACTCCTACATAAGGGCATGCTTGTGGAAGTAATTCTACAGCTATTCGCAGAGTGTTTAACAGCAGACAGGTTGATATGCCTGTGTGTTTCTGACACTTCCAGGCCTCAGATACTCTCAGGTATATATTTGACCAGCCTCAGGGAAAGATACATATCAGTGGGATACACCCGTGATATATTTCAGATATTCTGCAGTTGTGACTGTAGGGTATTTTGAGCATATGTATTACTACACCATTTCTGACATGCAAGTAGTGTCTACTGTAACTTATTGACAGTTACCATTACGTGGGATTCCCCACCTTTCTGCCTACTGTGAGTACATTTCACAGGGAGTCAGTGGGGCACAGGTAACATTTGTTTGCAAATCAGGGACATCCCTGTAAATCAGTCACAATTGGGAGGTCTGGCCCCTTACCTATTCAAATATGGCGGTGTTTATCCTGCTCTGATACTGTGTAGGGTTTGTAAGGTGCTGCTCTAACATTATTATCTACTAGCATGGCTGTTTCTCTTATCACACTAATGTAATGCAATTCCACAAGAATTGCCAGTAAAGATACACAGAACAAGCTTTGTGTAATGGCCTTCCTATTTTCCCTTTACATTCACTCCTTGTATTTCATGATATATTTCTTTCAGCACCAAGTTCTTGTATATCTGCTGTGGCTGAGTGGTACTTCATGCAGTCTAGTGTTTCCTGGGTTCGAGACTGACAGGAGTATTTTATTTTGCTGATGAGCAGACTACAGGCCTTGTCATACAGAGTGACTAAGGCACTTTTAAGCAGTTGTAAGTGGGTTTGCATGAGTTTGCGCGACGCTTAGCTACGCTTATCTATGCTTAGCTAAGCGCACACAAGCGCACACCCGCTGACTACTGCTTAAAAGTGCTTACTCCCGCTAACACCCGTGCTATTCTCTTTTAAAGAAAAGAAAATGGGGAAATAGGAAAGTGGTGAAAAAGGGGGCACAAAGAGGGTAGAACAGTAGGAAAACAAGCTCAGGATGTCCAGGAAGGATGTAGGGAAGGCCCATAGCTGCCCAATTCTTTACCAGCAACAGCTGTGCATATGTTAGAAATTTAGAGTGAGATTTGACACATTCCACCCCTGAGAGAGGGGTGAGGACAACAAAATATGTTGTACAGCCAATTGTAATTATCAGTTTACATGTCCAGCAGACATGTATGCAAAATGGGCAGCTATGTATGGGGCATAATTTTTTTGTGGGAACAGAGTGCCTTTTTTTTTATTTTTTTTTCAGGTGAGAGTGGAAAGTGAGGTACAGGAAGTAGGTATATTTGGGGAGGTAGGTTGGGGAGGTTAACAGACAAGACAAACAAGACACATGCAGGGGCAGAGTATGACACATGTGGGGAGTAAACACAATTGACAGGGACGGATGTTTGGATATCGCAAGCCCATGAGCCCACAGATGGCAACAGTGAAACTGAGATCCCCACCCATGGGCAGTTACCACTGCGCCTTCACAGCCCAGGCCGGGGCTGTGCTGGGGGCTGGATAGGACGGGCAGGCACACTCATGAGTTGCGCCACTCTCACCTCAAGCTGGCATAGGGGATCAGTCATGGAACGCCTGATCTCACTACGCACCACAGACCGGACCCTATGGAGGGTGAGTGGAGGCTCTCCTCCAGCCACACTTGCAGAGGGGGGGACGAGCCCCATCCCCTGCAGCGCTTCCACCTGAAGGTGGCACAAGGGCCACTGGAGGAGGAGGTCCCGGCCTGGGCACTGGTGCCAGGTGCACTCGCCAGATGAGGTGGGAGAGGTGGGTCTGCTGGAACCCGTCTTCCCTGTTGTCCTATGTTTAGCAGTATTTTATGGTATTTTGGGTTAGTAACAAGCAACTCCATTCAAAATTAGTTGTAACAGCATGCATCAGTATTCCCATTAACCAAACACACATGAATTCCGAGCACTGAGCAGCAAGCATAACACATGCATATTTAGAACAACAGTGGACATTCGAACAGCATGCAGGGTTCATTGGTGGCAACAGGCCATCAGATTTGGATATGTGAACAGGACACATGCATCAACGTACATGCAGATATGTATAAACCAACAGAACAAATGTCCATGGGAATTAATTGTGAATATACATACCCAGTTTGGTGTGGAATGGCATAATTTGTGAAAATAGGGTAGGATGGAGAAATATTACATTAACAACTTAAACTACCTATACATATACTGTACATTCCTAGTAGATGCAGAAATATATCTCCTACATGTATTAGTACAGTTTCATGTACGTAACCTTAGGAATGTTGGTGATGGGGATGTTACTGCTACATTAATATACATTCTATTTTTATTCATATATGTTCATATCTGGCTGTGTTCAGGTAAAGCATCCTGCTACATTTGATTTATATGGGTCTAGACAACTGTGGATGTTCAGCATTTCATACAACCATACTATCTCCATAATGCAAGGGTACAGCAACATGTCCAAATTGTGGGATTGACACAGTCCAGGTTCTGTACTAAAGGCATTTCACTCTTTGGTTGTGGCTGTCTCATTCATTTCATTATGTAGCGAATGCAGTATACCTTTTTTCCAGACTTATTACAGCTTTCTTGGTAGCTTCAAACTCTCTTTCTCACACTCTCTCACTTATTTCATATTTACATTTCAGGATAGTACTTAATTCTAGGCTTTATTAACATTTATTACTGGGTTACAACAATCCTTTCCAGTTGACTCACTTATTTCATATGGCAGAATTTACAAGGATGTATTCAACAGTTGTCTATCCTTTGTTGATTGATTACAACACTCATTTTCAGGCTGAATCAGTTATCTGATATTACAATACAGGTGGAAACTCTATTTGAGACTTGTATAATCTTTATTACTGGATTGCAATACTCTTTTCCAGGCTGCATCACTTATCTAATCTTACAATACTAGCAGAATCTTTCTTCTAGGCTTATTTGACCTTTATTACTGGGTTACAACACTGAACTCTTTTACAAGCTGTCCCACTTATATTCTATAACAATACCAGCAGAATAATTACTAAACTGCCTGGTGGCGCAACCTCGCCAGCCTATCAGCATAGGCTTGCCGATTCGCGGAACGAACACCTGCAGCTGTAATATAAATGAAGGAATATTGTAACATACCTATCCATACTATAGGCTAGGATAGTATTTCTTACATACTTAATTACATGGATACTTACTCAGTAGTGGGACATTGGGCATTTGGCGGGCCTCCTGGATCCATCAGTTCAGTTGGTCCTCCTTTCGTTGCTTCAGGTCCACATGGTGGTGATGGACCTGTTCACCAGTCCTCAGAATGCCTGTGGCACTGGTGAGATCATGTGCCAACCGGTTCCACGCCTCTGCCTTATATGCTCCCCATTGAACCTGGCCCTGCATGAGTTGCACTTCATGATCATGGACTAGGAGCCAAACCATATATTTTGACTCCTCAACACCCCACCTTTGTGCTCTAAAGTGATTTCCCTCTCCTGCACCTGCCATCCTGACTGCAAATGGGTACCACAATCAGTTATGGTGTGTTTTCCCACCTATGGGGCTTATATATGCCGGTTTTCCCACACTTATCTGTGATTGGCCATTTTGGATATTTCTCTGCTTACAGCAAACCTGCTTTATCATGGTTATATTTTTATTCATTCCTATATGTATGGTAATACTGTATTTCTCAGTACAGCTATCAGGGCTTAGTGGTTCAGTACTTTGACTATGGTGCACAGTATCCCGGGTTCGATCCTTGCCATTGCTTTTTTATTTTACTACTGTCTAGACAGGCTAGTAGGTGTGTCTGTGTAAAGGTGACTTTGCTACAGCTTGCCCAACGTTGCCCGACGGTCAGCTGGTAGGTGCGCTGCGCAGCTCCGCGCAAATGGCAGCGCAGCTCCGCGCAAATGGCTTATGCTGGGTAACGCATTACTTAGCCATAAGCACTCATATTAAGCTGGGTAAAGTGCTGCCCAGCTACGGGCACTCATATTAAGCTTGTTAAAGCGCTGCTAAGCTACAGGCAATTATGCTTCTTTTTATATATACATAATATAGGTTTTGTTCAGAAATACATGCATTTCATTACATTTTACTTAAATTAAATTTATATATATCGGGGAATTGTTTCATACTTATTTAAAGAAAAACAGAGGGGGATATTGTGGGGCTCGAACCGTGACTACCTATTCTCTGAGCGACGTCTCTACTGCTATGCTATTGCTACTCTGCTTAATTTGCATATGTAGGTCTTATATACTTTTCAATGTCATATCTGCTAACTGTGGTTGAGCGAAGAGCATACCCACGCAAATGAGTGCAAATGTGGGGAAACATTTTTGAAATTATAAAAAAAAGGAAACTGCTATTTTTACATTTTACATATTTTCAGTAGGCTTTAGTCTGTGGGGATGTGTGGTGTTATGTTCCTTGACATTTCAGTGGACTCGCTCGTGGGTGTTTACTTTCAGGACTCTGACTCTTCTGGGGGCGTGTCCCTTTGCTGTACTCAGCAATCGGACACACCCCCTACTTTCCTACACGGACCGTGTTAGACTTGGGTATGATTCAGCATGCCCTCATGAATATGCATGGCATGCTGACATCATACCATTCAACTGCAGCCTCCGAGTAAGACATATTAAGTCTTACATGGAGGTTTTGTGAATCCGGCCCATTGTTTTATCACGCTGCAACATTACATGTGTTAGACTTTCTATACTAAATCCTTCACTTTGCAGGTATTTCATAACGTCAGCTTCTATTTTTTTCCGCTTCTGCTTGACTAATCTTCTGTTCTGCATTTCCCTTTTGTGATCTTATGTTTTGCATTGTGAAATTTTCCATATCTGGGTACCTAAATGATAAGGGATATGTTACAGGGCGTAATGTATTTTAGTATATCAGAAATGCTGTTTTAGCGTTTTATATACATATATAAACATATATAGTGTTTTATATATAAAACTATAAATAATATACACACACACGTACACACACACACACACACACACATATATATATATATATATATATATATATATATATATATATATATATATATATATATATAAACATATACACACACACACACCTTATATTATGGTACAAACTTGGTGGAGGTGCAAATAGACTACATATTATTGTTGTAAAATCTATGTATCATAGATCACCTGGTAACTTGCTGCTAAAAGCATGGCCTGTAACCTACAATGGCACATATGCTTGACTCTCTTACAGAGGTAACTTGACACCAAAAGTAGAGACTCTAGTAGATCCTGGCTGGAAAGGTTATGGATGTACTCATGGTGTATCAGGAGCTTATCTGTGGATTCACTCCAGGTATAGCAGGAGCCGCACTGTGGATGTATTTGTGGCATCTAGCCCAGAGCTGTAATATAAAGGTTCTGTACCATAAATATCACTGTGCTTCATGAAGAGAGAAAGATTAAAAATGGGGCAACAAGTGCTGAGCTGGAGTGTAAGTAAACTGAAATGTATTGAGGAGTGTGCTCTTGTCTTCTTTACAAGTTAAAAATGAACTTTACATTTAGAGTCCCACTAAAAATAAACTGCACTTATATTAAGGAAACTGTCTCTGGAGTATTATATCTATTGCAGGATATATAACATAAGGCATGTGTTGGTATGCCTTAGGAATAGCTACTTAAACAGTAGAGAAAAGCACATAATACATAATTCAAGGCACCTATATTTTGGTTAGTGCCACTGGTAAGAAGCTTGATGGGCATATGGATGAAAAGGGAGTGACCTGTGGTAAATCATAAGCACAGCAAGTGGAAAGCAGCACCTGCATTTTTTTTTTGCTATTTGCATGAAATCTACAATTTTTAAATAATTTATAACCTTGCATTTTTTGCACAAAATACTGAAACTATTCACATATTCAATAACCTTGGTTGGGAGGGTGGCCTAATGGTTAAGGTGTTTTCTTACAAACACAAGGTGCAGGGTTTGAATCTCACAAGGGATAATTGGCTAGGCTTAAAATTGCTCGCAAGGGCAGTTAGTCCAGTACTGCCCTATTATATTTAATGAAGGATGACAATGTTTTAGCAAAACACTGCAGTATATGGTAAAATAAAGCACAGTGAATTATTTTTTCAAATAATTTATTCTAAATCTGGCTCCAGTGTTCTTGGCTATATGTTAGAGTTTTTGATGATATGAATCCCAAGTTAAAGTAGTCAGAAAGTATTTCACTAACAAACACAATTAAATTATAGGTGTTTAAAGGGATGAAAATATTTCCATTCACCTTAATGAGACAGTGACCGCAAAGTTTTGCACTCATAGCTGAAAAAAAATATTTTAAATGCATAAGTTTAAATGTTGTGCCTGCTTAAAAAGCTGAATATGTTAAAACAGCATGCTCATAAAACACAAAGAAATGAACACATCAGGATCTTTACTAGTGATCATTTCCATGAAGTCTGTGCCATTGTCATTGTCTTTCGCAATTCACATTCCTTGCATTTAAAGGGTTTTGAAATTATTTTTTTTTTTCGCTAAATGTAGTGCTTGGGGCAACAGTTCACTAAATGATTTATAAATTCATTATTCAGCAAAACAGACACACCTAACTATTAGATTTCCATTACAATCTGTTCAAGATGGAGTGCCTGAATGAATACATAATAATGCATACCATGCACTTCTTGTAATGTTTAAAGGCATTGAACATATACTCTGTAAAGTTTATTCTGCACTAAATTGTTATTTTAATAAAATCTCAAACTCAAAGCATTTACAGATAGTAGAACATCTGTCTGATTATGTTATAATATGCAGCTATTAAAGATTAGTTTTATGGTAGCATGAGCAAGTACTGAAGCCCACAATTTTTCCAAAATGTCTGCAATTTTACATTGTCCTTGCCTGAAAGAATAAACTGCTGTAATAGGAGAGGATGTATCTAAGGCAAAAGACAGGGTTTCTGTAATGGACTAAAGTCCATTACTTTAGATTTAGTGCCACAAAATATGGAATTTGGTTTGTACTCATTAAGCAATAGCTGCTTGTTTAAGGATACTTGGTAAGTGATCTCAGGTTAGTAGATATCTGGTATGAGATATTACAATTAGTGAATAGACATGTAGGAGACGTAAATCTAAGATGGATATAGGAGGCATATTTCAGGTAACAATGAAAATTCAGGCTATGGGGATGGTGTCTCACACACTTTGCACATGACCTGTTTGGTAACTACTAAACAAGGGCTAGGTAACAGAGGAACTGCATTTAGTCTCTTTTTATCAGGAAAGTATGTTTATCTACATCTGAATCTTTGGTAGTAAGTCAGTAGTAGCAGCTCCAGCAAGGAGTCTATTATCTGTAGTAGTTTTTGTATCAACATAACAGTTAACATGCATACTGCATATACCTCGGAAGTCATGATAGACTTCAAAGGGAAAACCCTGTAATTGGATACAGAATAGAAGTGAGAAGATTGTAAAGTGAGAATTACATATATCAAAATATAGTTGCACTGAGTTACCTTGAGAAATAGCAGGATGAAGCTACGAGTAGATGGAAACTACCCATTAATAGTTTTATCTGGACAAAGAAGAGAAAGAATGCATTGTTCTGCAGGGCCCATGTGGGGCACTTTGCCACATGCATACCCACAGTCACATTTAACTATGCCAACTCTATGGTCATGCAGTCATTGTAAATGTAGCTCAGTATGTATATTGTACCTAGTCAGCCACTGTAGTCAGAGAGCACTTGCGAGATCAATGCCATTATTTGTATAGTCAGTCAGAGTGAGTGCAGGCTTGAATAGAGATGCACATGAGTGTGTTAAAAGTAAAAAGTCAGTAAGCATATGAAGTTTGAACTATATGTTCCAGTTACAGCTCCTGATGTATTTGTGTATAATAAAGGACTTGAACCCATCCCATGCCTCAGTGTCTCATTTGAATACACGAGAATTGTGACATGATTTCAGAATGGGATCCAAAGTTGAAGCAGCTTGAAAACCATGAGGCACGCAGTTAGAAGTGGAGCAAAATACAGGAGTGAACTCACAAACAGGTCAGCGGTTATTCAAAGGTACTTAAATTCATTTTAAATGATTTCCAGTCACCATACATGTGGCATAGCATTCAAAGTGTTCAAAATATTTTCAGAGTTATTGAAAATGTCCAAAACAGAGGCATACTGATGAAAGTCTTTGAAGTAATCTCAGAAGTGTTTAACATGTTAGAAAAGGTTAAAATCTCCAATTGTTTTTTACAATGTCCAACTTTTTCACAGTAACTAAGACTTTTCAAAGTGTCTGAAGTGTCCAGAGTGTTCAAGGTACTTGCAGTGTTAAAATAAAGCATTTTTAAAGAGATTGTTGTGCATTGGAGCAATATTACAAGTACCAGGTCTATACTTATGTTTAAAAGCAATTTATTGTTATGGCAGAGGGATTTCACAGACCAGAACCACTGGTGTTTGATGATAATATTGGTGAGAACTGGCGAGTGTTTGAGCAAGAATATGATATTTTCATGCAGGCTGCATTTTCTGATAAAGACACACGGATTGAATTCAGAATCTCTAAACCCCAAAATCTTGAATTTCAAACTACTGAGATCAAAATCTCTAAAGCTCAAAATGTTGAAAACTCAAAACACTGAATCCCATAATGTCAAAAAAAAACACAGGACACCAACACTTTCTATATTCCAGCACAACTACATACAGAAACATATTACACTTCTCCAGCTATAAGCAGGGGGGCAAGCCCCTGTGCACCACCCATGTGGGGGCTGCACCCCCAACATCCCCTTCTACTTAAATATATCAACTCTGAGATTGCACTACACAGAAAAAATAAATATACCATTACATGCTTCATGACTGCCTGTTGTAACCTTAGTCATGTTCCCTTCTAACTCGCTATACTACAATATAACTCATCTTAGTGTAGTGAAGTGCGATCTCGGAGTTGATATATTTAAGTATCAGGGGGCGGGGGGCAATCCTCCAAAAGGGGGGTGCAGGGCACTTGCCACCCTGCTTATAGTTGGAGAAGTGTAATATGTTTCCCTATGTAGTTGTGCTGGAATATAGTAAGTGTTGGTGTCCTGTGTTTTTTTCGACATTATGAGATTCAGTGTTTTGAGTTTTCAACATTTTGAGCTTTAGGGATTTTGGTCTCAGTGTTTTGAAATTCAAGATTTTGGGCTTTAGAGATTCTGAAGTGAATCCAGACACACATACAAGAGCAATTATACTTCTCAATTTAGCTTGTCAGAAGCCATTGAGTGAGAATGTTCATTTGTGTATGCACCTGCCATGTATGCAGGGAAGGGAGAGAATCGTCACATTGTGATACAGGCTAAAATGCAGGAATACCCTGACTGCTTAAAATGTAAATGTAGAGAAATGAGTAACCATCAAATGTATATTACAATGGAAAGACACAAATTTTACACAAGAAATCAAAAGCCTGTTGAAACTATTGCAGCATATATTTCTGAGTTAAGAAATAAAGCAAACACATGCAGATTTGGTGATCTACGAGATGAGTTGATAAAAAATGTCATGCATGTGGTGTTAGTAATGGTACAGTGAGAAAGATTTTGCTTCAAGAAAGTGAATTAACATTAAGAAAAGCCATAGAGATTTGTCAAATACATGAAATACAGAAAAGCATAAGAATATGCTTATGAACGAGAAAAGCATGTTTGCAGTATCTGCTAGTGTGAACGTTGATAGTGTGCAACAAGGAAGTGAAAATGAAAAGGAAATATAAACTGAAGGATGACACTCCCAACCTCATTGTTAACTGTTGCAATTGTGGAGGCAACCATGAATCTAAATGGGAAAAAGTGTTTACCTTTTGGTCAGAAATGTCACAAATGTAAAAAGTGGAATCATTTCAAAAGGCTTTGCACGTCTAAAGTACTCTAGACGTATGTCAAAAGAGAGTATCCAAAGAAGCACATAGATCAGATAGAGAGCTGTGAGCAAACTTTCTTTGTTGATGGTGTATCTGTGATCGATGAAACAGTTAACGCAGTAGACTATCAGCTGACAGCAAAGAATGAAATATTTTGTACTGTACAAATTGATGGGAAACCTGTAGATCTTAAAGTAGATACTGGATACAATGTTGTATCAGCACACGTCTGCTAAAGTAAAAGCTGGTGAGAAACTTGATTCAACAAAGTGTGCAAAACCAGTTGCTTACGATGGTGAAGAGATTCAAACTGATGGCATAGTAGTTCTTTCAATCCATTCTGCTGGAACCAGCTATGACTTGCAGTTTTACGAAGTCAAAAGACACATGTAGTCACTGTTAGGCCTCAAAGGCAATCTGAGAATGGGACTGATTTAATTTAATAAAGAGGTTCACCATATAAGTCTGATCAACAATGATAGTTTTACACAGAGTATTTTTAGTGAATATGCTGATATTTTCAAAGACGTGCTTGGTAAACTTCCAATCACATATTCCATGAAGTTAAATCATGAAGTAAGTCCAGTTGTCAGACCAGCACAAAAGATTCCAGTAGTGATGCAAGGTAAAGTAAAAGCAGACCTAGACAAAATGGTGAAATAAGGTGTCATAACTCCAGTAGAAGAACTGACTGAATGGGTATCCACCATGGTTGTAGCTCATAAGAAAAGCTCAGACAATATTCGAATATGTATTGATCCAAAAGACTTAAGTAAAGTACTTAAGCATCCTCATCATCTGAGGCATACAGTAGAAGAGGTAGCCACTCTCATGCCAAATTCCACTGTTTTTCTGTCTTGATGCAAAAATTCCTTTAGGCAGACTTCATTGGATCACAAGTCTTCATTGCTAACTACATTCAGTACACCATTTGGTAGATACAGATTTTTGAGAATGTCATTTGGAATTAATTCTGCCAGTGAAGTCTTTCAACATGCCATGCAACAATTTTTTTTTCTGGTTATCCATGTGCTATTATAGTAGAACACATTATTGTTTGAGGCAGTGGTTAAGACAAACATGACAGAAATCTCAGGAAAGTTCTAGACCATGCACATGAAGTAAATCTTAAACTGAATCCTCAGAAATGTAAATTGAAACTCAAAGAAGTTACTTATGTGGGACATTTGTTTACCATTTCTAGCTTACAACCAGATCTGTCTAAGCAAACAGCATTTCTTGAGATGCCAGTTCCAGAGAATGTCGCATCTTTATAATGTTTTCTAGGTATGGTCAACTGTTTAAGAAAGTTCATCCCAGACCCCAGACTTGAGTGAGCTTTTGGCACCATTACGTGAGTTAACATGCAAAAATGTAAACTGGTCCTAGCTGGAACAACACCAAAGACCATTTGATATTCTGAAGTAGAAAAATTGCCAGTCCACCCACATTAAGATATTACAATGTTCACAAATCTGTAACTCTTTCTTTTGAAAGTACGGCCTTGGTGCAGCATGTCTTCAAGAAGGCATACCAGTAGCCTATGCATCAAGAACTTTAACCCAAACAGAGATACATTATGCACAAATAGAGAAAGAACTTTTGGCAGTAATGTTTGCATGTTCAAAGTTCAATGATTATATTTATGGCAGACCTATCCAAACAGAGACTGATCACCATCCACTAGTGGCAATTTTGAAAAAGCCAATGGATACAGCCCCAGCATGATTGCAATGCATGATGTTAAAATTGCAAAAGTACAATTTCAATATTGTTTACAAAAAAGGCAAGTACTTGTAACTTGCTGATGCTTTGTCATGTGCACCCAGACAAACAACAGATCAGTATGAAAATGAAACAGCAGACTTTTTAGTCAAGGACATCAGAAAATTTTCGTCATCATGGTCTGATGAACTAAGAAATCACACAGCTTCAGACCCAGTTCTTCAGAAGCTGCATAAAGTTATCAGTCAAGGATGGCCAACACGACAAACCAGTTAACCACTTCACATTCAGCAGTATTTTCCTTACTGGGATGAACTCATGATGGAAGATGGAATCATCATGAAAGGTCCAAAAGTGGTAATTCCTAAAGCTTTACAACAGGAATATATCAAAATCTTGTATCGAGGTCTTCCAGGTACTGACTCAACCAAAATAAGGGCAAGAGGCATTGTATTTTGGCCTTCTGTATCTAAAGATATGGAGAAGGAAGGACAATATGCAATAGCACCAAACTGCATCAACAAAAAGAACCACTTCAGCTACACCAAATTCCTGTATTACCATGGTTGATGGCTGCCACAGATAATTTCAAATGAAATGGTCAGCATTACTTAGTGTTAATAGCCTGTTACTCAAATTGGTAAGACATTTACCTACTTCCTAACTTGACATTCAGCACAGTAATTACAAAATTGAAGAGACATTTTTCTGTCCATTGTAGTCTGCACAAAGTCATGACTGACATTGGTGCACAGTTTACAAGTCAGCAGTTCAAGAAATTGACTGAGTCTTAGGACTTTCCTCATACTACCAGTAGTCCTGAATATACACAATCAAATGGGTTAACTGAATGTGCAGTCCAAGGTGCAAAATGTTTGTTGGAGAAATCCAAGAGAGATGCTCTGAGCTACAAAATAATGGCATTAAATATACTGATCCCAAGGATATTACCAATATCCTGGCAGATCTATTTAATGCCAACTTCACCCCCTCTCACCCCCTAAAGGGCCCATCTCAATACCAAAAGATTGCCAAATTCCGGTAATCACGGCCACACAATTAGAAACCGCACTCTCCAACGCTAAGAATACATCATCCAAGGGACCAGATGGCCTCCCGGGCTGTGTACTACATGAAATACAAAATGAACTGGCACCTCACCTAAGTGTCTTGTTTAATCATAGCCTCACCTCAGGCTTTGTCCCCACTGAGTGGTGCACAGCTACAGTTATCCCACTCCACAAGGGGGGATCCACCTTGGATCCCGGCAAATACCGTCCCATCAGTCTGACGAGCCTGATCTGCAAGGGCATGGAACACATTATCATGGAACTTATAAACAAAGACATTAGCAACCTTCAAACACTGGACCCCACCCAGTTTGGGAAGGGCCGATCTTGTCTCCTGGACCTGATTGACTTCTTCGAATCAGTCTCCAGAGCTGAGGATGAGGGTAAGGCGGTCCACACAGCCTATCTGAACCTCACCAAGGCCTTCGACACCATCCCCCACTCTGTAATCATAGATAAACTTACTAGGCTGGGCATAAATCCCTGCATCACTCAATGGGTTACCAACTGGCTTACGGACAGAACCCAGACTGTAAAAGTAGCCGACTCCAAATCCAGCTCCAGACAAGTGACAAGTGG
Source organism: Protopterus annectens (assembly GCF_019279795.1). NCBI lineage: Eukaryota > Metazoa > Chordata > Ceratodontiformes > Protopteridae > Protopterus > Protopterus annectens. Next base: position 1,626,080,814 of record NC_056741.1, on the reverse strand, counting down.
AGTACCTCAGCATTCAGTCCTAGGACCGCTCTTGTTTGGCATATACTTCTGTGAAGTACAGGCCAACACTAAGGGACTCTGGCTAACAAAATTCGCAGATGACTGCAAACTTGGAGCCATTATTGAATCCCTAAATGATGTGGATATTCTACAAAAGGGCCTTACAGAAACAGATTTTTGGTGCCAGAGCCATGGGCTCAAGTTTAATGCCAAGAACTGTATTGTTATCCCCTTTGGGAAAAGCCATGTACCTATGAATTACCACATAGGTGGCAGTACACTAAACACCGAAAGTGTGATGAGACACTTAGGGACACAGGTGGACAGTGGTCTCACCTTCGATAACCACATCGCCACAACAGTCAGGAAATCCTTCTATGTGTCACACCTCATCACTAAGGACTTTTCATCCAGGAAAAAGGAGGTCATTGTCCCACTGTACGCATCCCTCATTAGACCCATTATAGAGTATAACACCTCATTTGGTATGTACCTCACAAGACATCTGCAACAGCTGGAAAGGCCGCAGAAATACCTTACTAAAAGAATCACAAGCCTAAACAAGATGCCATATGCTGACTGTCTAAAATAACTCCATCTATACTCTGTGGCATATCGTCTACTCAGAGACAATCTCTGTTTAACATGTCAAACCCTGAGCTGTTGGACATGTTCCACTTAAAGAAATTCCAATCCTTCAGAGCCACATGCTCCAGGGATCTAAACCTTGTCATCCCAATGACAAACCATGCTGGAGGTATAGGTTCCTGACCTAGAGACTCCCCATACTCTGGAATAGGCTGCCTATACATGTCAAGCAGAGCGCCTCCTTGTCCCTCTTCAAAAGGAACCTTGATGATTGGATGGGAGATAGGAAATTCACCCCGGGGATCATGTCAGTCGCCCTGCTAGACAGGGGTCCAGGGAAGTAAATATTGTGGGAAGAAATATCCAGGGAATTGTTATGGCTAGGCTTGTATAGGCCCTAGGGCTGATAGCCTAGTACCAACCTATGAACCTATAACAATGTTTTCCTAACTTACTCAATCTTAGAAATATTCCTTGAGACAACTTGCTTGGTTTGCCTGCTCTGAGATTAATGTCCAGACAGACTAGAACAACTCTACCAATCAGTAAACGATTGTTAGTACCAACCACAAAGAAGAACAGAGTGGTCAAGGCTCAACTTTCATAAAACTGTCAGTCACAAAAGTTATACTGTGATAAGACCAGTAAATCCCTTAGACCATTACTACAAGAAGTTGTGAGAATGCAAACATCTGAAGGATATGACCGAGTGGGATTCATGAAGAATATTTGTGAAGAACCAAGATCTTACACCAAACAGTCAGAAGGAATGGATTTCAGACTGAATCAGAGACATGTTTTAAATGTCTCTGAATCAGAGACATGTTTTAAATGTCTCCGAACCAGTGACACAACAGATTGCCTGTGCTGGCGACTCTAATTCCCAGAGTCAATATACACCTGTTCGAATTCAAAGTGACAGTGTGCTTCCTTCAAATAATTTTGGTGTAATCCCTGATGTTCCATTTGTGAAAGAATCCCCACAGACTGTCACTGTTACGAAACCCAATCAAAGTTGCTATGTTACCCGATCTGGTAGATTTTCCAGACTGAGTTCAAAATACACAGCGACTTGGATTTGAACTCAGTTTTGTCTGTTAAAATATTGATATAATGTTTAGCTCTCAAAATGTCGTTGCTCTCCTATTTTGCATGTCAAACAAAATTAAAGAGGGAGGATGTAGATCAGTGTGTATATTGTACCTAGTCAGCCACTGTAGTCAGAGAGCATGTGCATATAAGTTACTGAGCATGTATGAGATCAGTGCCATTTTGTATAGTCAGTCAGAGTGAGTGCAGGCTTGAATGGAGCTGCACATGTGAGTGTTAGATGTAATAAGTCAGTCAGTAAGCATATGAAGTTTGAAGTTTATGTTCCAGTTACAGCTCCTGATGTATTCATGTATAGCAAAAGACTTGAAACCATCCTGTGCCTCAGTGTCTCATTTGACTACACAAGACATGTGACAGTTCTTGGTTATGGAAGAAAGAAAATGAAAAAGTAGCAAAAAGAGTTAATCATTGCTAGTGCTTTATTAAAACAATGCCAGCAATTATTTCCTATAGTGAGTACTCCTCAATGGGTTAAAACTGTTGTAGTCATGAATAATGAGTTTTAACATAATCAGCTGATTATTTGTTTGTTAATAGAACAATATTTATAGAAAACAAGATGGATACCTGATCATAAGAAAGAAAGCATTACAGATGATGCTTACAATTATGTAACCAAGTTAAAGACTGATCATATACGTAATGTGTTACAAATTCAACTGGATATCAGCAGCTGAAGTCTAGGTTGACATGTAACTATAGTAGACTGCACACACACACACACACGCACATGCACACACACACACACACACACACACACACACACACACACACACATACATACATACATATATATATATATATATATATATATATATATATATATATATATATATATATATATATATATATATATAAAATGTAATAGAGATATTTTGCAGAAATCTGTTTTTTCCTGATCCCCCTCGTAGCATAACAAGATGTGACACCTGCACCCCACTTAATTGGATCATAGAAAGTTACTAGGCTATTCGCCCTGAGGCCCTTATAAGCCTAGACAAGAGCTGACCCATGTTTAGACAAGTCAATACCCAAAGCCCCTGTCCAGCAGGGACACAGGTGGAATCCCAGGGGTATATTTTCTGTTTCCCATCCAGTTATCCAGGTTGCGCTTGAAAAGGGATAATGAGGTACTCTGCTTGACATGGTGAGGGAGTCTATTTCACAGATGTGAGAGTTTCTGGGACACAAATCTGTCTTGACAACAAGTCCTATTGATGTCACAGACCATGTTGAGGTCATGCCTGCAGGTTCCGTGAGTGGAGCCTGACTTGCGGATATGCAGCAGTCTCATCAAGGCAGGGTCTGAGACTGCTTTGTATGCCAGACATAGGTCATCTTTGAGGAGTCAGTTGGAAACTGAGTAGAGGAACAGGGCTTTTAGCCTATCTGTGTAGGGTAGATGTTTGAGGCCCTGGATTCTTCTGGTAAGGAACCGCTGAGGTCTCTCCACCTACTGCATGTGCTTTGCAAGGTACATTCTGAAGGGAGCATTGTACTCCATTACTGGCCTTATAAGGGAAGAATACAGGGATGTTATGACCTCCTTGTCCCTGGATGAGATACTCTTACTAATGAGGTGGGCCATGTAGAAAGCTTTCTGTACAGCAGAAGCAACATGGTGGTCAAAAGTCAGGTTGCTATCAACCTGGGTGCCCAAATCCCTCACTACTGATTGCATGCTTAGGACATTGTTATTAATATGATAATATGTGGGGATGTCACTCTCCCCAAATGGGATGATGATGCATTTTTTGGCATTCAGCTTGAGGCCATGTTTCTGGCACCAGTCATTTGTTTGGGTGAGACCCTCTTGGAGGATGTCCACATCACTTGGGGACTTGTTTACTGCACCCAGCTTGAAGTCATCTGCAAACTTGGTCAGCCATAGCCCACTGGTTTTGTCCTGCACCTCAGAGAAGTATATTCCGAATAACAGAGACCCCAAGATTGATCCCTGGGGTATGCCACTCGTTACAGGTCTACTGCTTGAGGTGGCTTCCCCTATTTTGATTAGGTGGGTTCTATCAATGAGCCAGTTTGCTTTGTAATTTGTTAGTGTCAGAAAAATATGTATTAATATGTGTATGCTTAATGCTAATTAGAAACAAAATAAGTTCATAGGTTCATAGGTTCATAGGTTCATACTAGGCTATCTGCCCTAGGGCATTTATAAGCCTAGCCAGAGTATGTTTGGCTTTCGCCACCCATTTTAAATTAATTTTGCTATGCCCTTTTTCGAGGTTAGTATACTGTGCCTCTGTCTAACAGTGACACAGAAGTGATACCCGGGGTAAACCTACGATCTCCCATCCACTCATCAAGATTCATCTTGAAAAGAGTCAATGAGGGACTCTGCCTAACCTGGACTGGGATTTTATTCCAGAGTGAAGGGAGCCTCTGGGTTATGAATCTGTCCCTCCAGCATGTCCTATTTATTTCAGTGCTGAGGTTCAAGTCTCTCGAGCGTGTAGCTCGATGGGATTTGGATTTTTTGAGGTGCAGCATGTCTCTTAATTCCAGGTTGGACATGGCCTTATACGTCAGGCACAGGTCACCTCTGAGCAGGCGGTATGCCACTGAGTAGAGCTGGAGTTTCTTTAACCGGGCAGCATATGGCATCTGTTTGAGCCCTTTGATCCTCTTGGTGAGGTACTTTTGGGGTCTTTCCAGTTGCTGCAGGTGTTTGGTAAGGTACATCCCAAAAGGGGCATTGTACTCAATTATGGGCCTGATGAGGGATGAGTAAAGAGGCACGATGACCTCCCCTAATCTAGATGTGAATCCCTTCATGATTAGGTTGGCTATATAAAATGTTTTTCTAACCACTTTGGCCACGTGGTTGTCAAATGAGAGATTGCTATCAACTTGGGTCCCCAGGTCCTTAATTACTTCTTCTGTACTTATTGGATTACCACCTATGTGGTAATTTGTGGGCACTTTGTTTTTGCCAAAGGGGATGACTATACACTTTTTGGCATTTAGCTTGAGGCCATGGCTCTGGCACCAGTTGTCTGTTTCTACGAGGCCCTTTTGGAGGATGCTTCTGTCGGCTGGAGAGTCGATTATGGCGCCCAGTTTGCAGTCATCTGCGAACTTGGTCAGCCACAGTCCTTCCGTGTTGGCCTGTACCTCTGAGAAATATATACCAAACAAGAGAGGTCCCAGGACTGAGCCTTGTGGGACGCCACTTGTAACTGGTTTGGAGTCTGACATGGCTCCAGCAATTCTAACCATGTGGGTTCTGTCCTTGAGCCAGTGTGCAACCCATCTAGTGACATAGGGGTTTATATTTAAGCTAGTGAGCTTATCTATAATGCCCGAGTGGGGTATTGTATCGAAGACTTTTGTGAGGTCCAGATAGGCTGTGTGGACCACCTTCCCTTCACAATGGCCTTGGTGACTGTTTCAAAGAAGTCAACCAGGTTTAAGAGGCAGGATCTGCCCTTAACAAAGCCAAACTGGGTAGGATCCAGTGTCTGTAGGTCCCCAATATCTTTATTTATGAGGTCCATGATGATCCTTTCCATAGCTTTGCAGACCAAGCTAGTCAGGCTTATGGGGTGATAGATTCCAGGGTCCGTTGAGGCACCACCTTTGTGGAGAGGGACCACTGTTGCTGTACGCCACTCTTTGGGTACATATCCTGTAGTAAGGCTGAGATTGAACAGTAGTTTTATGTTTGGGTTTAGCTCTTCTTGGAGTTCATGTAGGACACAGCCTGGGACAAAGTCTGGTCCCATTGATGCTGTGTTTTTTGCTTTGGAGAGGGCGGCTCTCACCTGAGCATCTGAGATGTCAGGGGGGCAGCACTCTGCTGGGATAGATATTTGCCCTTTTGGTGGGGAGGGGGGGAAGAAGTTTGCGCTGAACCTGTCAGCTAGGATGTTGGCAATGTCTGTGGGATCAATGTATTTTTTGTCATTTTGGACTAATTCTGCGCATATCTGGGAATTCCCACCCAGGTTCCTAACATAACTAAAGAAAGCCTTGTGATTATCCTTAGTGTCCTGTGCAATTTTTCTCTCAAAGCTGGCCTTTGACGATTTTATGAGTGCCCTTAGTTTTTGCTAATACTGATCAGAGATGCCTTCCCTTTTGGGGATTTTGCTCTATCATGTAGTAGCTTCCTCCTTCTATTGTATAGTTTGTTTATGGTTTGGGTCCACCACACAGATCGCCTGCCTTTGGAGGATTGGGTCTTGGTTTTATTTGGGATTGCATGATCCATGCAGTCCTGAAGGTGTTCATAGAATGCATTTATAAAGGATTCTGCGGTCTGGGCCGTATTTTCCACAGGCCCGGGGCTTTCAAGGATTCCACCTTGGTTTTGAGGAGTGTGAAATTTGCTTTAGAGAAGTTTTTCACTGTGGTTTTCTGGGCAGGGGGTGGGGTCAGGATGTGAATATCCAGTGAGATCAGTTTATGGTCTGATCTTACCAGTGAGGATACACTTCTGGTCTGGAGCATAGAGTCCCCATGTTGGTGATGATCAGGTCCAGTATGTTTCCCCTCTTGTGGGAGTGGTAACAAGTTGTTCCATAGCATTTGAGTTTATGAATTCTAGGAACCTTTGGGCAAGGGTGTTGGAGCTAGAGTAATGCTCCCAATCTATGTTTGGGTAGTTGAAGTCGCCCAATATAATGGTGTTGGAGAGACCTTCATATTTTCCAGTGTTCTCAGGAAGGCCGAGTGGGGTTCCTGGGTTTGGGAGGGTGGTCTGTAGCAGGCTATAAACTGGAAGGCAGTTTTACCCACTGTTAGTTGCACATGGATAGTCTCTGATGCTTCGTGCTTTGCCACCAACCTGGAGGTGTTGGTATCTTTGATGAATATCGATACTCCCCTCCTTTTGTGGTTCGGTCCAAGTTTTGGGGCGAAAAGCATGGTATGAGGTATAACCTGGTAGTGCTGGGGTGCTCTCGGGACCCCTGAACCAGGTTTCTGTTACTGCACAGATATCGATGTTCTCCATGCTAAGGAGAGTTTCGAGTGCGTGCATCTTGAGGTTTAGACTTCTAGCGTTGAGTAGCATTACTCTTAGTTTCTTATCCCTTGTGATACCTATGGAGGTGGGTTTGTCTTTTGAGCCTTGCCTAAAAAGGCACTATGGGGTAGCAAGAGCCTTTGCCAATATCCAAAGCCCAGGGGTGACAGGTGCAAGCCGTCCCTAGCAAAGCATCGTGGCTTGTCGTGCATATCATCCCAAGCTGATAGGCATTGGATCCCCTTTGAATGACACCAATACTTAAGCCAATTGTTGAAATTGATCATCTTGTCTTTATACTGTGGCATCATTCTTGGTGAGGGTAAGATGCTACTCAAGGTCAGGGTCATACCAGCCTGGGCTACATGCTCAGAGAGCTCCTCTATGTCTCTTTTCATGTAGTCCAGGGAGGTACGTCTCAGGTCATTCACACCAGCATGGACAATGACTGAGTCATATTTGTACTTTCCTTGGAGTGACCTGAGTGCTTGTGTTATGTGGCAGATCCTAGCACCAGACAGGCTGCTCACCGTGACCTTCTCCTTGTTCAGCCTGGTGAGCGGGACGTCAGTGTGCCTGACGATAGAGTCACCTATTACAAGTGTATCAGGTGTGTTGTTTAGCCTTAAGGGCTGTGACTGTTCGGCACACTGGCTTTGTGAAAAAAACGAAATGAGCCAAACCAACAGGCACTCCACGAACTTCACAAGCAACAAATTGTTCAGTACATAAACCAGTAGTAGCTGAAAACAGGCTCCAAAATTCAAGACAGCAAGTAATCCAATGATGAGTTTAATTAAAGCGCTTTTCGTTTGCTACAATATGCAAACTTCCTCAGAATTAACTCATAATGCCATCACATCAGTTTTATACAAAAAAACTTAATTAGTTCAATAAAATAATCACCACATTAGTCATCATTCAATATTTAAAAGCACAGAACCTTAAAATAACATATGCAAAATACCTACTTCCCAAACAAAACTAAGGTACCTAAAATGTGTTATCTATATGTAAGGTGTTACTCTAATCTCAACATTTTCATAACACAATCATGAAAATAGAAATAAAAATAAAAATAAAAATAAAAATAAAAATGAAAATCCACATTATTGAAGGTTATTTAAACATGGAATAATCAATAAAATATTGAAGAGAAACATGTTCATGTATATAATGCCTAAATGAATTATATTGTATGCAACACTAATACATTTGGTAGTAATTGTAATGGTCGTCTACTTAAATATCCTCAAAATTCTGTTGAAAAAATTCTTATCTCTTGAGGCTTAAAATGCTTAAAAGGCAACCGATAGAACATGCCTCGTTTAAACCAGGGAGATGGTAGGATACCAACCTAATCTGCCAATGGAGTTCAAGAACCAACAGTTTTAATGCAGATGGACCCCCTCTAATATCACTAAGCACTTGGTCGATCCCAATAAATTTGAATTGGTGGTTAGGGTACTCTAAAACGTGTTTTGCAAGTGCATTTGTAGACTTAAGCTTCCTAATGGCATACTGATGTTCATAAATTCATTCTCTGAACTTGCGTTCAGTTTTCCCTACATAATGGGCAGTACAATTCTGACATTGTGCTAGATATACAATCATCTTCGAATTACACGTTAATCTATGCTTAAGTTTAAATTCGCACTTGTTAACAGTGAACCTGTTAGATTCTGTAATGAATTTACAATAATTACAGTTGTGGCATTTGAACATCCCTGGAGTTCTAACTGAAAATTGTTTCATCTCAAACCAAGATTTGAGATTCCTACCTTTTTTGTAAGCCACTGAAGGTGTAGGACCCAACTTAGATGATACTATCGAGTCTACTGTGAACAGATGCCAGTTTTTCTTAATAGTGGACCACAATGTAGCACTATCTACTGCAAAAGTGGTAATAAATCTAGGGACATCCAACACATCCTCCCTACTTGCTTCCTCATGATTCTGGTCTACTACAGAAGTCATAGATGGCAACGCATTATCCCTTTCTCTCACTTGTAGTAGTGGTACATAGATGTTATGATTCCTTTTTGTTGTAATCTCATCTATGAGTTCCTCGACAAGACAGTTGGGGTATCCTCTACTCAAAAACATCCTTTTAAGTGTATTACATTCCTCAAAGAAGTCTTCATCTCTACTGATGATCCTCGCTGCTCTAACAAACTGCCCTTTCACTACAGCTCGCTTTTGTGCATAAGGATGACAACTTGAGAAATGCAGTAAAGTGTTAGAATGCGTCGGTTTCCTGTATATCTTAGATGTAAAACAGGAGGCATTCACATCCTTAATTAACAGAATATCAAGATAAGCTATCTGATTACTGCTGAAGGTCGAAGTGAATGCCAGGAAATGAGTAGAGTTGTTCAAAAAATCAATGAATGAATCTGCTTGCGCTTCATTCCCATTGAATAGGATGAAAATGTCATCCAGATAGCGAGTGTAGTACACCAGATAGTCTGAAAAGGAAGGATTGTTAAAAATAAACAGGTGTTCCCAGTGGGCCATAACTAAATTGGCCACACTAGCGCCGTATGGTGAACCCATACCAACACCAACTGTCTGTGAATAATAATTATCGCCAAACATGAAAAAATTCTTCGATAATGTTAAATCAAGCAGTTCAGATACTAGTGAAATGTCATGTCTACTGGCTCCTCTAGACCTTAACCTTTCACCAACCCATTCAATTGCTATTTCCTGAGGGATGCAGGTATATAAATCCTTTACATCTACTGTAAGAAGATTATAATGATCTTCGTATCTTAATTCATTGATTTTAGAAAGGAAGAACCACGAGTCTTTGCAAATCTGAGACTCCAAAGGAATATACTTCTGTAAAATATGGTCCACAACTTTTGCACAGGCATAGGTTGGTGATCCACGACTGTCAATAAGTGGACGCATAGGGGGGGGTCAGTGACATTCTTGTGTATTTTCGGTATCCCGAATAAATACGGAATCCTAGGATATAGGGTGGTCATGTAGTTGAACTGGTCTTGGTTGATCCTCCCTTCTAAATACATCTCATCGATGTGATCTTTAATCGTCTTATAAGCTTTGTTGATCTCATTTTTAGAACTTAAAGCATAAGCAGGAGTGTCTAGTACCAATGTCATACGATCAAAGTAATCAGTGTTGTCAAAAATAACAACACCCCCACCCTTGTCCGGTTTACAGATATGTAAGTTGTTCATTCGGAGAGTCCGAATACTTTCAATTTCTTCCAAATTACTACGTGAAATGGTGTTACTACGATTCTTAATGTGGCTCCTAATATCAAGTTCACACATTAATTCGAACATAGACAAAAGAGGATGGAGTGGGGGATTGAAAGTACTAGAAATATATAACTGATTATTGTCGTTCAAGTATACTCCCCCTCCCATCATTAACTTAAAATTCAGTTTCCAGGTAAATATTTTAACATCAATCAATGCTTTAACGTAGTCCATATGGTGATGTGGGACATACGTTAAACCTTTCGCCATTAGGTTAGCCATTTCCATAGAAATATCAACATTAGAAAAATTATACACCTTAAAGTCACCTAGTGAATTGGTGGTAATGATGGGTGCTTGGTGTATGTTCTCGTTACTTAAGTCAACCTCTTCTGTGACAGGTGGGAGTACGCAATTACAACTCTGACCTGCGACAAGTGTTAGCGGTTGTTCCTCCTTTGATTGGGTCGGTTCTGCCATTGGCATTGTGCTTTTGGTCTTGCACCTAAAAAACTACCCTGGGCATTATAGTTGTAATTACTATTGATGTTATTCCTATTCTGCAACCTTTCACTCCTACATAGTTCACTCGGGGGGCCATCGCCCTCACTTCCCTGTACCTCATTCTGGTTAACACCTGCATTAATGTTTAAACAAGGCGTGTCACTAAGGACATTACCATCATTAGGTTGAGTAGATGTTGGACAATTGTTGTGAGATACATATGTTTTTTTAAGGTTCTGTGCTTTTAAATATTGAATGATGACTAATGTGGTGATTATTTTATTGAACTAATTAAGTTTTTTGTATAAAACTGAAGTGATGGCATTATGAGTTAATTCTGAGGAAGTTTGCATATTGTAGCAAACGAAAAGCGCTTTAATTAAACTCATCATTGGATTACTTGCTGTCTTGAATTTTGGAGCCTGTTTTCAGCTACTACTGGTTTATGTACTGAACAATTTGTTGCTTGTGAAGTTCGTGGAGTGCCTGTTGGTTTGGCTCATTTTGTTTTTTAATAGTTAGACACTGGCTTTGTGAGATATGTGTTGCACGTGTTTTTTTTTTTGGGGTAGCGGTTGCTTGGGTGTCTGCTTTGGAGGTCTCTGCTGCTTAGGCAGATCTTTATTTAGAGCCTCCGAGTATGTTTTTGTGTGATTATGTGTTTGGTTTGCTGTCGTGGTAGGTCTATGTGAGACTGGAATTGTAGTGAGTGTGGTTTCCTTCTCCTCCTGACTGGTTTTGCCAGTACTGAGTTGAGAGAGCTTAGCCTCCAGTTTGGCTATACGGTTGTATCTCTCACATGTGTTGGAATTTGTTGGGAGGAGGAGAGGGTTGTCTGTGTACATGAGGCAGTTCTAACATTGCCTCAAGATTCCCATATTCACCAGCTGGACCAGAGAGGAGATTGACAACTGACCTTTGGACATGCTAGAATAATATTGGGAATTCCTTTATAATTGAAAACAAGGGCCAATGGGGAGCGAGGGTGTAGTGCTTTTAATTTTTAGTGCTGACTTATAATTGCTTTAGTGAGCAAGTGCCAGGTAAGAAGTGCAATGTGTTACAGGTAACTTAAATGCAAAAACGACAAACAGTAACTTTCTTTCAAGCAAAGCAAGGAAATAAGTACAGTAAGCAATGCAGATATCACTAGGGATCCACAGAAGCGCTGAGAAGCCGCGTTTTAGGTGGAATTAGCGTTCCAGGGAAATAACAAGCATACAAACAAAGCTAGATTCAGCAGGCCTGGATCTAGTCTATGCTACAGCAAACAAGGTGTACCAATTTCAGTAAGATACAGTTCAAATATTCAGGCACTATAAACCTTTAACCAGAAATTCCCAGCTCAGAAGGGCAGAGTTAACACGTTTTTCATTCTATTTTATATGCACTGTTTTATATACAGTTGAGTTTCATATGAGACTGAAAAGATGCTTTTTGAAACTGCAGTGTGCTTTCTGAAACTTGCAAGATGCCCTCTGACCTAGTAATTGCTAGCACAGCAATATTCATGTTTATGCCTTTTGGAAATGTACTTGAGAAGCAGGTGATTATCTGCTAGGTCAGGAAAAATGAATGAACAATGCTATATTCTGTAAATGTAATGATTTTAAACAATCAGCTCTGTTCGAAGTATGAGAACATGTGCAGCTGCAGAAGTTTAGAGATAACATAGACAAAAGACTGTTAAGAGAAATGAACTGCAATCTATACTTGCTTTGTGCTCGAATTAGCCATAGTACCTTGAATGGTAACATTGCATATATCTAACCAGTGGTAGCCAAGGCCACGTTGTTTTTCTTAGGAAGTTTCTCACAAAAATTGATGGTACCAGCAGAATATTGTAAAAACAATGACTGTGAAGTAATGATGACAAAACTTGTGATTTACTACGTCAGCTTGGTAGGCAATGTTTTATTAGAAAGTGTATAAAAATGTCTGTATTTCCTGATTCTAGTTAGACAAACTCTGTATTAGCACGTTTTTGTTTCCTTGCTGCAAGATTAAAGTGCCTTAACCTGAACCTACCATGTTTTGATAATTTTTAAAGTATATTTTTCCTTTGACAGTTTTGGTCCTTCGGACCGGAAAGTACCTCTCACTCTAGGCTCAGGTCAGAATTGGGACTGGTGGCATGTACCCATACAGAGAAATGGCCACATCAGCTCTTCTGTCTTGAAAGACCTCCGACTGAATCGTCATTCGAAACAGGCCAGCCACTGTTTCTGATCTGGGATTGGAGGATGAGTCAACCTTCCGGTGGATCAACTCACGGAGGGTCAGGTAAGGAGGAATTTACCTTTTTTCTGTTTTAGATCAGGGACTTGTTACAGTATTGTTTTGTCAGGGAGATTTGCATGTGCAGATCAGGGACAAAAAAGATTGCTGTCTTGTCATAGATCAGGGAAACAGAATAGGTAGGCAGTTATTCTAGATAACTGTGAAAAGGTGTAAAATCGTGGTACCATGTGACAAGAAGGGTTACGTAACAATTTCTGACTTAGCTAAGGCAACATGGGAAATCAGTGCACGGAAAGTTCCCGAGACCCGCCCCTAACCGAAGACGCGAAATATATGCAATTACAGTGTGCCGATAATGTTAAGTATTATACAAAATGGGTTGATAAATACAAATTTGATGGCAATTTAGATAAACCTTCACTTATTAAACTTGTTAGACAACTTAAAACAGACGCGAAAGGTCAGCTAAAAAAGCAACGATAATTAGGAGTCCCTCAGGCACACAGGTGGCTTGAGGAAGCAAACCGCAGGGAACAAAAGACTAAAAATTCAAAAGCAATGTTCTTAGATAAAGAAGATAATAACTTGGTAATAGCAACAGCCCCTCCTCTGCCCCCTCCGCTTCCCTTACCAGAATATTAAGCGAGTGGACAAGCTGATCCACCTCCGCTATACCCAGCTGTTCCTGCAAAATCAAAACCGTTTGTCAGAGATCCTATCGAGACCAGGTCTTGAACATGCAACTTGAGAGGGGATATTGAATTATATGAAATAAATAAAAATTCACAAGCTATGAGTGAGGAAGAGATATGTCCACTCATAGATGTACCAAATCCGCAGGCAGGACAGGCAGGACAGGATCCAACTCTTCTAGTATATAGACCGTGGACACCGGAAGACATCCGGAAAGCCACAGAGGGAATTCCCCATCCAAAAGTTAATTTTAGAAAATTCTTAGAAGACTTACAAGGCATGAGGTGAAGTTACCATTTGAATGGAGAAGAAGTAGAGAAAGTAGTTAGACAAATTGTAGGTCCAGATTGGCACATGATCAGTGGCAACTAGAATCCCCGCGACGCAGAGCTTAGACCACTCCCACATAGTAACGCAGAACTGGATAACAGAGTGAAAGGTCTGACAGACCGAATCTTTGAGAAATGGAAGCCTAGGGCTGATTGGACTTGCATTAATCAATGTATACAACAAGAAGGTGAAACTGTTGATAGATATTATGCCAGATTATTAGAATGTTTTAATAACCATTGTGGAATGCAGGTACCTGAAGATCAAACACATGATTCCCCATATGAGCAACAGCTAAAGAATGCATTTTTAGAAGGCAGCATTGCGACCAGTAGCAGCTTTATTACAAAGCACATGGTAGATTATCGTACAAGTAGATTACAGTCATTACTTGAATATGCAAGACATGCCGAAAGGCATTTTAATAGCCAAAAGAAAAAGAAAACTCAAGTATTTGCAGTAGAAGACAGATCAGAAGTCTTTGTAGTACAAACCGGGAAGAAGGGTAAGAAAAATACCCAGGGAAACAAACAATCTGATAAGCGATCAGAAGACTTTGAAGAAAGAAAGAAAAGGGGTGAATGTTTCAAATGCAGGAAAAAGGGACATTTAGCAAGGGATTGCAGACAAAATAAAAAGGTAACCACAGAAGACAAGGAGGGTGAGGAATGACTATATGACAGTCAAGAATCACTGGATAGGAATAAATGAGAAAAGACAAATGCAAATGTGATAGAAAGGGTAGAGGATGTGACAGAAGAAATAGAGGATGTACATGAATTCATAGATGTCAAAAGATTTTAATACTCTTAACATATACTGGAAGAATCACGCAGATAAAAATAAGCAAAAAGGTTTATTTTACATGCATGGAGACATGCTACAAAGTACATGGTATGTCAGCAGTCTAATTTCTGTACACTTCACATGGGTTTTTATACCCTTCTCAGCACGTACACAGTAACTGGTTACCAGACAAGGAATTTCAGTCAAGGCTATAAATTCACCTACTGGAGCCTTAGATGGTCAGAGGTCAGTCACAAGATAAGCTTTTGCCTGGACCAAGGTAACATCTGTGCATTCCTCTTTGGTCAGCAAATTCTTTACAAGAAAAACAGCTTATTTTAACTTGCTTCTTTGCTTGCAATGCAATTTCACATTTTAACCCTTACTATACATGATACAAAGATGTTGAACACAAAGATTATTACTACATTTCCCCCCTTACAACACTTTGTATCACCAGTAATACATTTTATTCATACAGGTTTTCGCATGACTCGTGTTCTGTATATTCAGAATAATAAGCTTTAGTTGCATTGGCAGACAATACACTTGATATTATCATTCGGATGCAAGGAATGCAACAACAACCAACAGTAGGAATATAATGGCACCAACACATATAGCAATTAAGACATTCATAAGTACTGTTCCCCAATTTCCAAACCAATTTTGGAAAAAGTCAGTTAATGGATTCTGTCCTGGTTTTGTAAGTTCAGAAACTTGTTGTAGGATCTCTAGATGACTGTCAATGTCATGTTCATTATCTGGAATGAACGAACAACACTCCTCCTGGATAAGAGCGCAAGTACCTCCTTTCGCCGCTAGGGTGAAATTGAGCGCCATACGATTCTGCAACACTACAGTCCTCATTGCAGTTAACTCATCCGTCACCAATTCTAGCGCAGAAAAAGTTGCATTGCTCAGAGTTTCTAACAGTTTTGACAATTTTCTGAGCTCCCAAATGGATTTTACTGTCCCATATGCTGGAAGAATACCAGCCCAGGAAATAACATCATCGCCCAAGTCCATGTGTGATAGCCCCTTGCTGCTACTATGGGCCAAATCATGGTGATAGATCCAGGATGCATCAACGTTACCTACGGGATTAACAGGTTTATTAACAGCACGTACATTTCGTATTTTACCTTGGGGAAGAGAAAATGTATGTCTTATAGCTGGTGCTAAATAACCCAAAAAGCAACTGCCTGACCAATTCCTTGGTAACCATTTGTATGCTTTTCTACCACAGATAAAATAACAATCATTTACTTTAAGTGTAATATTGACTGGAACAGAGTGATTTCCTTTATCTTGCAGCCCTTTAAACAAAAGATCATACACAGATAACATTTTTCAAAGAAACTTGTGTCATTAACAAGCCCTGTACTATTAACAAGCACTCTTATAGGCTTGAAACTCGTTGCACAGTGCCCATCTATTGTACAGTTATGAATTATTGTTACATTACACTGACTCCATCCAACCTTAATCTTGCCTAATCTTTGAAAACATACAGTTCCATTCTGGCGACCCATGAGGGGTAATGCTATTTTGTCCTTTAAGGCTACATTTGAAGTTTCAAATAGTAAATTAGTCCATGTATCATTTGCCCCCAAAGGGACTGTACCTAACATTAGACCACCATGTACAGTAGGGATAGCCGTGCATATCCAACAATTTGAAACATTAAAAGATAGAGCATATGCATACTTAATAGCTTGGTACGTATTAAAAGGCGGATGCCAAGCCGTATTCTCGTCTCTCTTTACTTGGCTAGTCTTGTTTGAAAATAAAAACGGCCAAAACAGAAAAGTAACAATCACACTTATTAACAACAAAATTATTTTGGAATGCTTTTGTGGGAAGGGCTGCTCCCTTCCGGTATTTTTCTGCATTGCTACAATAGTCAGATACTCATACAAAACAAGATTACTACTAATCAGTGTTCCTCAGGGGAACTCAAGTTTTTGTCCAGTTCAAACTGTTTTACCAGTTTACAGTGTATCAGATGGATCCACGATGTTCGTTCCTTGATTCGGATTGCTGTAGGTGTTGCGATCAAAACCTGGTATGGACCTTCCCACTTAGGCGAGGCCCAGGTTTTCCTCTTGACAATTTTAATCCAAACCCAGTTCCCGGGTTTCACTTCCAGGATCCTGTTGTTCTTCTGATCTGAAAAGCAATCATTCATTAAAGAGGTGTTAGTTCTGGTCAGCAATTTCCTCATGTAATCTGCTATCTCTTCACCCCCCTCACGTTCCGCAGGCAAAAAGATGTTGCCACTGCGGGACGTAATAAGGTCTCCCGTATAATAGTTCAAATGGTGTGACCCCTTTTGAGGTGGGAGTGGTACGCATGAACAGGAGTGCCAGAGGTAAGCAGTTTATCCAAGACTGATGTATCTCGGCCATGAGTTTAGGTAACTTGCCTTTGAGAATGCCATTATGGCGTTCAACCAACCCTGCTGACTGTGGGTTGTAGGCACAATGGTGTTTTAACTCGATCTGAAAAACGGCGGCCAGCTTTTGAATAACTTGGTTTACGAAATGTGTGCCATTATCAGAATAGATGTGTGTAGGTAGCCCAAAATGAAGGCTAATGTTATTTGTAAGGGCCTTGGCTACCGACAGTGCATCGGGGTGTGCTACCGGAAAGGCTTCAACCCATTTTGTAAAAGCGTCAATAATGACTAACACAAATCGCTTCTGTTAAACAGGAGTTAGTTCAATAAAATCAATGCAGATTGTGTGAAATGGATACGGAGGCAGCGGAAAAGCTGCTGGGGTGATCCGCACCCTACCACCATGGTATCGTGCACAAAGCAGGCACGATAAACAAAATCGTTTAGCGTATGCTATAAAGCCCTTGGTCCAGAAAATTTGCTGGATCATTTGAACCATAGCAGCAGGGCCCAGATGGGATGGGCCATGCGTCACTAATGAGGCATACCTAAAAAGGTTCGTTGGCCAGACATACTTACCATTTGGACCTACAAAAACTCCCTGCTTTTGAATAGCCCCATATTTAATCCATCGCTGTTTTTCCTGAACTGTACTAAGTTCCTGCATTACCTGTAAAGTTTGTAGATCAAATTTATCTGTACGGTGAAGTTCCTTCTGTGTGGTCTCGAGTGCAAAGGTAGAGGTTAAGGCTACACTTTTTGCAGTTTTGTCGGCCAGTGCATTTCCAAGTGATACTGGATCCTTGGCATTCGTGTGCACTGCGCACTTACAGATGGCCAGTCCCCGTGGCAGTTGGACAGCTTGTAAGAGGCTAAGGATTAAATCCTTGTGGGTTATTTCCTTTCCTGAGGCCGTAACCATTCCCCTATTTTTCCATTGCTGTGAAAAGACATGGACCATGGAAAAAGCATACTGACTATCTGTGTAGATAGTAACTGCCTTATCCTTGGAGATGGTGCATGCTCTGGACAAAGCAATCAATTCGGCCGCTTGTGCGGACCGGTTCCTGGGGAGGGGTTTTGCCTCCAGTACCTTAGTCTCAGTTGTGACTGCATACCCCACTTGTGTAATACCTGCCTCATTCTTACGTGCTGACCCATCTACAAACAGGGTCCAATCTGAATTTGCCAAAGGTTGGTCCTTAAGGTCTGGTCTTGGTAAAACATTAGAGTGTATTAAATCTAAACACACGTGAGGGGCACCATCGTCAGCTGTAGGTAACAGCGTGGCTGGATTAAGAGTGGTGCATCGCTCAATGGTCATGTGTGGTTGTGATAGTAATGTTGTCATGCAGGATAAGTGTCTGCTAGGAGAGAGAAAGGTAACTTTATCCTGTAGTAGTATTACCGCGACGGAGTGCAGTACTCGTAAGGTAAGGTCATGAAACAAAACTAGGGTTGCAGACGCTTGCACAGCCTGTGCGGCTGCGACTACCACTTGTACACAGTGTGGCAAAGATCATGTCACTGTGTCCAATTTACTGGAATAAAAAGCTAATGGTCTTAACTTATCCCCATAAGTTTGCAACAGAACCAATGTCATAAAGCCCTGCTTACAATCTACTGTCTGAACAAAGGGTTTTGTATAGTCAGGGAAGCTAAGTGTTGCAGATCCTGCTATCACCTGTTTTACCCTAGTAAATGCCTGTATTGCCTTATCCGTCCATTGCAGCGCGTCATGTGCTGCCATGGGAAGTGCGAAAATAAGTTCTGAAAGTGGACTTACTTCCTCTGCATTGTTGGGAATCCAACTACGACAAAAATTTGTTATTCCTAAAAATGACATCATTTCTTTTTTTGTGTTGGGCATTGGTGCCTGTAAAATAGCTTCTTTTCTACAGTTATCTAGTTGTCTACCAGCAATTGAAATGGTATAGCCTAGATACCGTACTTCAGTTTCACAAAATTGTAATTTAGATTTATTTATCTTATGTCCCTCTTTCGCCAAAAAATGCAATAACCGAATAGTTTCGGACTCACAGACAGCCTCCGTGGGTGCAGCCAGTAAGATGTCATCCACGTACAGTAGTAGATGACAGCCATGCTCTGGTTGAAACTGTGCCAGGTTTGTCGACATTTCTTGTGAAAAGATTGTAGGGCTTTCACAATATCCCTGCGGCAGTCATGTGTATGTGTACCGCTTACTCATAAACGTAAAAACAAACCAAAACCTACTATCTTCCTGTAGGGGAATAGAAAAGAATGCATTACTAATGTCAGTAACAGAAAAATACTTATCCGTGGGAAGGATATCATTTAACAAAACAGATGGATCTGGGACCATAGGAGCCCTTGGCACTACAGCAGCATTTACAGCCTGCAGATCCTGTACCATTCTCCATGTCCCGTCCGGTTTCCTTACTGGGAACAAGGGTGTGTTACACGGTGAATCTGTACATGGAATTAAAACCACAGCTCTCAGTAGAGCCATGATCACTGGTAGAATGCCTTCTTCTGCCTTTTTACTTAATGGATACTGACGCTTATGAGGTCTAAAATCGGATTTTGGGGTTATTTTAACCTGTCCTGCTGTTTTTATTAGCCCAATGTCGTGTTGTCCGCGGGACCATAAGGAGTCTGGCACTGATTGTAACTTTAATTCTTCTTGTGGGGTTAGGAGACATAGTCAGAATGGCCCTCCCCCGGGTGGCATTAGCCTGTCTTCGTGGAGGTGCACTGTTGGTCTAGCCTGGGTGACCCAATTTAGTCTTTGTACCTGAACTCCTTTACATGCCAATTATTCCGGTGTCATTTTGGCCCATTCAGTAACTTTCCTCCCCACCAGATACCATGCCATTTGTTCTTCCCTTGTTACAGAGACATGTGCAATAGAATTATTGCGAAAAAGTAACTGCATATCTTTTGTAAGACTGCATGTAACTGCAGAATTTCCTAATCTATCCCAATAGAGATTTTGTAACAGGATTTTTGTGACCTTGTGTTTAAAAAATTGCTCCTTATATTTGTCGGCTGGTCCCACATACTTTCTGTAATACATTGTACAGTGTAGTTGTTTAGCTACCACTGGCGGTTGTGTGCCATATTTGCTTAAGGCCAAATTAGTTAGCTCATTTACTACATTTTGTGGTCCAGTTTCAACAAGATCATTACTGTACCAGTAATGTAAATCACCCTGCCCCACTTGTAATATAACATCTTGAATTTCTACTCGTTTGGCTAGAATCCATGATGCAGTCGGTACAGCTGCTATGCCAAACACGTGCATTAAATCTCTTCCTAATAAGTTTACAGGGCAAATTTTGGAGATAATGACTCGAAACCTGATAGTTTGGTTAGTTTCAGGGTCCGTGAATCATAAAGGTTTAGATAATGGTTCCTTATAAATGTGGCCATTTGCTGCCTTGACTAACACATAGTCATCAGAAGTTACATCAGATGGCACTGCAGAGTTTTTTAGCAGGGTCCTGGAGGCCCCTGAATCACACAAAAATTCTACATCCTTACCCTCTACTTGAAGTGTGATTATCGGTTGTGCCTCTAGCTGCATAGTTACAGCCAGCACTGTTAAATTAACAACCTGATATTCACCTTCTTCTGTAAAATCAGTCATTTCATTTTCCCATCCTGCACATTCACCCTTACCTTCCTCGTTTGCGTCCTCAAAATCTTCCTCTTCACTCTGTCTTATTGACTCTGGCCAATCAGCCTCTTTATCCGGGTCTGATTCACCTCCACCACCATCATATAGTCATGCTGACCCGTGATCCGGGGTGGTTTTAGTTTTTTCAGAAGACCGGCAATCCCTCGCAAAATGTCCCTTTTTACCACATTTGAAACATTCTCCTCTTTTTTGTCTGCCTTCATAATCTTCGGAATGTCCCACATTCCCTCTTCCTCTACCCCTGCCTCTGCCCCTTCCTCTACCCCTGTTAGTCGGACCTTGCAGTAGCATAAGTGTCCCATCTTCACTCACCGTAAAGGTTTGAGCTTGTTTTTTTTTCTTTTCTTCTAAATATTTTTCTGCATGTCTTGCATACTCCAGTAGGGGCTGCAGACATGCCGTCCGATGGTCTATCATATGCTTTTGGACAAAGTTGCTAATAGCACTTTTACATCCTTTTAAAAAGGCATTTTTAGTTGTTGTTCATATGAGGAGTCTTTTGACTGATCTATTTCTTTTTGCATACCACTATGGTTATCAAAGCACTGGGTAAGTCTCTGCAAATAGTTGTCTACTTTTTCATCGTCTGCTTGTACACATCTATTGATACAGGTCCAGTCTGCCCTAGGCTTCCATTTATCCAAAATACGGGCTAGTAAACCCTTGACCTGTTTTTGGTATGAGTCCGAATTGTGGGCAAGTGACTTATTATCTAGTCTGGTTATAGGATCCCAGTCCCCACAGACCAAGTGCCAGTCAGGACCCAAAATTTGTCGAACTACTTGTTCCAACTCTACGGCATTTAGCTTATAACTTTCTATCATGCCTGCGACGTCTTCACAAAACTTGGTCATATCTAACCTAGGGTGTGGTATTCTTTCTACTGCTTTTCAAATGTCTTCCCGCGTCCAGGGTTGATAAACTAAAATGGTGGGACCCTGTCCAAATGTACCTGCTTGCGGATTTGCTACTTCTGTCTGTTTTTTTCCTTGTCTCTGTAATAAAACAAAAAAAAAATCTCTTGTTTTCCTGCCTTACTGAACTAGAGTAGTCCAGTTTCAGAGTTGCTGATCCTTGGGCTTTGTTTTTAGTTCCTGTTACTGATTCATTGCCTTATTAGGGAGGAGGGAAGTTTCTTTGCTTACCAGTGGGAGTGGGAAGCACTGAGCAGCCTTTCTGTCCGATTTGGTGAAGTTTCAGCCAGAAACTAGTAGTCCATTGGTTGTTTTGGGCCAATTCCTAGCTCCTTTCAGCCCCTGCTATAAAACACGCTAAACACGCTTTTCCAGCTTGTACCAACTCAGCACAGATCCTCGTGGTGGCCTGCAGGGTGATCCAAGCAGCAGAGAGCTAAAAGAGTGACTTTCTACCAGATATAAGTATTTTTGTGGCTTTCCACTGTTATTTAAGCTAGCAACTGCATTTCGCCTGTTTTATTGCTACTTTAAGTGATTTCTGCATTTTACACTGTTTATTGCACTTTAAGTTACTAATTGTTGCAAATTGTTTCTGTAGGCTACACACTAAAGTGCTAGCGATTTACAGCAATTACTGTCTGTTTTTCCTTGTCTCTGTAATAAAACAAAAAAATCTCTTGTTTTCCGCCTTACTGAACTAGAGTAGTCCAGTTTCAGAGTTGCTGATCCCTGGGCTTTGTTTTTAGTTCCTGTTACTGATCCATTGCCTTATTAGGAAGGAGGGAAGTTTCTTTGCTTACCAGTGGGAGTGGGAAGCACTGAGCGCCTTTTGTCTGATTTGGTGAAGTTTCAGCCAGAAACTAGTAGTCCATTGGTCGTTTGGGCCAATTCCTAGCTCCCTTCAGCCCCTGCTATAAAACACGCTAAACGCTGTAAGCTGATTTAGCGGAGTTACCACTGTTGCACACAAGAGCAGCGGTTAAACAAGGTTAAACTATTTGGGCCATCTAAATTCCACTCTTCCAATTTTCCCTTAAAACTACCTTCCTCGAGCTGTACTGCTGATCTAACCAGCATATCCTATAACTGAAAAGTTCATCTCTACTTGATTCCCAAGTAGACTATTCTCTATCTGTAAAGCCTAGCACTTACTCCTACAGTACTTGCACCTTGATAAAGCACTCTTATTATAGATAGTACCCCACCAGCCTAAAACCCACTTCCCCGAGTCCTTTGAAAGTCTCTTTATCTACTACTTCTAGTATGTCGAGGGATCAGTTGCTAGTGTCCTCCAGCTCAACTGGTGAACCTGGGAATATTGAGGCAATGTTACAACTGCCTCATGTACACAGACAATCCTCTCCTTCTCCCACAAAACACAAATACATAGAGATGCAACTATACGGCCAAACTGGAGGCTGAGCTCTCTCAACATAGGACTGGCAAGACCAGACAGGAGAAGGTAACCACACACAATACATACCCAGTCACACATGGTACCATCACAACTTCAAATCATACACATACTCACACAAAGACATACTGGAGGCTCTGATCAAAATTTACCAAAACAGCAGAGGCCACCAAAGCAGACACCCAAACAACTACCACCTCACGACCCAACACATGCAACACATAGACCACACAGTCAGAGTGTCAAACAGTCACAGCCCTTAAGGCCAAACAAAATGCCAGACACACTTGTCATTGGTGATTCCATAGTCAGACACACTGACGTCCCGCTCACCAGACTGAGTAAAGAGAAGGTCACAGTAAGCTGCCTGTCAGGCGCTAGAATCCGCCACATAACGCAAGCACTCAGGTCTCTCAACAGCAGGTACAAGTACGACTCAGTCATTGTCCACGCTGGTGTCAACGACCTGAGACGTACCTCCTTGGACTACATGAAAAGGGTTATCGAGGAGCTCTCTGATTATGTAGCCCAGGCAGGTATGACCCTGACCTTGAGCAGTATCCTACCTTCACCTAGAATGATGCCACAATACAGTGATAAGATGATCAGCTTTAATAATTGGCTTAAATTCTGGTGTCATTCAAAGGGGATCCAATGTCTGTCTGCCTGGGATGACATGCTGGACAAGCCACGCTGCTTCGCAAGGGACGGCTTGCACCTGTCACCCTGGGCTTCCGGATATTGGCAAAGGCTCTGCCACCCCATAGTGCCTTTTTAGGCAAGGCTCAAATTCTAAACCTACCACCCTAGAACACCAAAAGGAAAAAACTAAGGGTAATGCTGCTCAATGCCAGAAGTCTCAATCTCAAGATGCACACTGAGGCCCTTCTCAATATGGAGAACATCGATGTCTGTGCTGTGACAGAAACCTGGTTCAAGGCTCCTGAGAGCACCCCAGCACTAACAGGTTTCACCTCATATCATGCGTTCCGGCCCCAAAATCCGGACAACACCAAGAAAGGAGGGGGTGTCCATATTCATAAGGACGCCCACACCTCAAGGTTGGTGGCAACGCATGATGCATCGGAGACCATCCAGGTGCAATTAACCATAGGCAAGACTGCTCTGCAATTTGTAGCATGTTACAGGCCACCCTCTCAAACTCAGGAACCTCACATGGCCTTCCTGAAAACATTGGAGGATAAATGTATCTCCAAATTCCATCATACTAGGTGACTTTAACTACCCTAATATAGACTGGGAACACTACTCAAGCCCGAACACTCTAACCCAAAGATTCCTGGAGTTCATAAACTCAAATGCCATGGAACAACTAGTCACCATCCCCACAAGAGGAGAAAACATACTTGATCTCATCATCACGAACATGGGATCAAAATGTTCAACACCGAAGTATACCCCTCACTGGTGAGATCAGATCATAAACTAATCTCGCTGGAGGTCCTCATCCCGCCCCACCTGAAACAAAAAGACCACAGTGAAAACTTCTCAAAGCCGATTTCACACTTCTAAAAACTAGTGTGGTCTCCTTTAAGGCCCCTGAGCCAGTGGTAAACATTACTCAAACCGCTGAATCACTTACAAATGCCTTCTACCAGCACCTACAGGACTGCATGGATCAGGCAATCCCAAACAAAACTAAGACTCTCTGTACCAAAGGCAAGCGTCCAGTCTGGTGGACCCCAGCCATAAACAAGCTCTACAACAAAAGGAGGAAGCTACTACAAGATAGAGCAAAATCCTTGAAAGGTAAGACACCTTTGATCATTATAAGTAAAAACTAAGAGCTCTCATAAAATCATCCAAGGCAAATTTTGAGAGAAAAATCGCCAAGGACTCTAAAGAGAATCATAAGGCCTTCTTTAGCTATGTTAGAAACCTAGGAGGAAACTCCCAGATATGCTCAGAATTAGTTCAAAATGATGTGAAAATTACTGAACCTACACACATTGCCAACATACTGGCTGACAGGTTCAGTGCAAACTTCTCCCTCCCCCAAAAGGAGAGATATCTATTCCAGAGGATTGTAGCCCCCAAACATCTCCAACGCCCAGGTGAGAACTGCCCTCACTAAGGCAAAAACACAGCATCCATGGGACCGGATGGTGTCCCCGGCTGTGTGCTTCATGAACTCAATGAGGAATTAAACCCACAGTTAGGACAGCTGTTTAATCTTAGCCTCACCTCAGGATCGCACTCCAAGGAGTGGCGACGGCGACTGTGGTCCCACTTCATAAGGCGGTGCCTCCACAGACCCTGGAAATTACCGCCCCATTAGCTTGACAAGCCTTATCTGCAAAGCCATGGAGAGGATCATAATGGAACTCATAAATAAAGACATAGGAACTTGCAGACTTTGGATCCAACTCAGTTTGGCTTTGTCAAAGGCAGATCCTGCCTCTTAAACTTGGTTGACTTTTTCGAGACAGTCACCAAGGCCATTGATGAGGAAAGGCAGTCCATACAGCCTACCTCGACCTGGCAAAGGCCTTGACACAATACCCCACTCAGGTATCATCGAAAAACTCATCAGCTTGAATGTAAACCCATACATCACAAGATGGGTTGCAAACTGGCTAAGTGACAGAACCCACAGGGTCAGAGTTGCTGGAGCCATGTCAGACTCAAAGCCTGTCACAAGTGGTGTCCCACAGGGCTCAGTCCTGGGTCCACTCTTGTTCGGCATCTACTTTTCTGAAGTACAAGCAAACACAGGAGGGTTATGGCTGACAAAGTTTGCAGATGACTGCAAACTGGCGCCATAGTCGAAAACACATCTGACACAGATATCCTCCAGAAGGGCCTCACAGAAATGGATAACTGGTGCCAGAGCCATGGCCTGAAGTTAAACGCCAAAAATGCATAGTCATACCCTTTGGGAAAAACAAGGCTACCCCTAGCTACCATATAGGTGGCAATCCACTGAGCACAGAAAAAGTCATCAGAGATCTGGGGACCCAGGTTGACAGTAGCCTTCGCTTGACACTCATGTTGCTAAAGTAGTTAGGAAAACCTTCTATATCACCCACCTGATCATGAAGGGATTCACATCTAGATCAAGGGAGGTCATCGTCCCCTGTACTCATCACTTATTAGACCTATGATTGAGTACAATGCCCGCTCGAATGTATCTGACCAGACACCTGCTGCAGCTTGAAAGGCCCCAAAAGTTCCTCACCAAAAGGATAAAGGGTCTCAAAAATATGTCTTATGCTGCCCGACTGAAAGAACTCCAGCTCTATTCAGTCTCATACCGCTTGCTCAGAGGTGACCTGTGCCTGACATATAAGGCCATGTCAAACCCAGATTTGATGAATATGCTTCACCTCAAAAATCTAGATCCCTCAGAACCACAAGGCGGGAGACTTAAACCTTGACACGGTTATAAATAGAACGTGCTGGAGGGACAGATTCATCACCCAGAGACTCCTATGCTGTGGAACAAAATCCCGGTACATGTGAGGCAGAGCACCTCTCTGGTCTTGTTCAAGAGGAATCTTGACCAATGGATGGGAGATTGCAGATATACCCCAGGGATTACTTCAGCGTCACTGCTTGACAGAGGCACAGCAAAATGATAGGCATAGTTTTTATTCAAACTAAAGGGGTGGCGAAAGCCACATAACTATGGGCTAGGCTTATAAATGCCCTTGGGCAGATAGCCTAGTATGAACCTATGAACCTATGAACCTATTCTATGAGGGGATACTCTGTGGACGCCAAATTGACTTCGGTTTCCTTTTGTTTCCATTCTGATTTATCTATACTACGGGTTCGTAGGTCCAGAGTGTCATCCGCCTGCTTTTGTAAAACTACGGGAGGTATGGTTTTGCTTTGGCTCACTTCTTCACTTTCCTGATACTGAGGTGGACTGGTTTTAAGGGTTTCTGGGTCTGGATATAAGGGTGGGGCCGTCGCCTTGAGACAGATGGCACATGTTTCATTATCATCCTTTTGGACAAAAAATGTATCTTTTGCACTCGAGTCACCAGTTTTCTTGTTTTGAAGCTGTTCTCTATATTTTTTATTCGCTTCCTCTAACCACTTCTGAGTCTGGGGAAATCCTATTCTCTTTTGATCTTTAACCTTATTTCCTGCATCCTTACATAAACTGTTTACCAAATTTTGACATTCTAATTTGTTTAGATTTCCACTAAACTCATAATCTTTTTTCCATTTTTTTAGAAATTTAAAATTCTTTGGATGTATGTTGAACATATATTGTTCATCCTCGGTCCATTTGTTTGAGCGGTCGCTGCAACTACAGCAACTACTCCCTGTTCCCATTTTTCTAATCTGAGAGAAAAATTAGTTTCCTTTTCCTGAGATCTCTACCGTTCTTTTGTAAAATTAAACCAAAAGACGATTCCCTTATGACTAGTCCCTTTGTTCTTTTAAAAAGAGAACAATACAAAAAGAAAGAAAAAAAATGTTACACTTACCTTTCTGCGGTTCTTCCACCCCATTCGTCACCGTCCCATGGATCGAATCTAAGAGTGACTAGCCTCTACTTACGACTTCTTTGTTGGAGGTCTTTCCGTTCAAGGGAGCCCGAGATTCGTTCTCCCCTTCCTGTACAGGTTTTTCAGTCCCACTTATATGATTCGTACCATGAAGAGGTGGCCCCACGGTCTTGGGTGCCAGAAATGTCAAAAGATTTTAATACTCTTAACATATACTGGAAGAATCACGCAGATAAAAATAAGCAAAAAGGTTTATTTTACATGCATGGAGACATGCTACAAAGTACATGGTATGTCAGCAGTCTAATTTCTGTACACTTCACATGGGTTTTTATACCCTTCTCAGCACGTACACAGTAACTGGTTACCAGACAAGGAATTTCAGTCAAGGCTATAAATTCACCTACTGGAACCTTTGATGGTCAGAGGTCAGTCACAAGATAAGCTTGTGCCTGGACCAAGGTAACATCTGTGCATTCCTCTTTGGTCAGCAAATTCTTTACAAGAAAAACAGCTTATTTTAACTTACTTCTTTGCTTGCAATGCAATTTCACATTTTAACCCTTACTATACATGATACAAAGATGTTGAACACAAAGATTCTTACTACAATAGATAATGAAGAAAATGAAATTTTGGACTTAGCATTATTGAGCTTAGAGCTCTACTTGGCAGACACAAAACCGGAAGTTACACTTCTGGTAGAGGAGGAAGTCAAATTCCTGTGTGACTCAGGGGCTTCACGGACCCTGATACATCCTTCCAAACTACCAGAAAATTCAGAATCACGGGACTACATATTAGTGAAAGCAGCTAATGGACAGCTGTATCGGGAGCCACTCTCCCACAACATAGCGATAACTGACCCAGTTTCAGGGATTACCCAGAAAAGCAAAATTGTTGTTTCTGCAAAATGCCCAGTGAATCTCTTGAGCAGAGACCTAATGCAGATATTTGGCATAGCCGTAGTTCCAACTATGCAGGGTATGGAAGCACAGCGACAAATGGATACTTTTGTAGTGCGACCGGATGGTGAAACATTTTATTGGTACAGCCAGGACTTAGTTACTACTGGACCAGGGGCAGTAACCAAAGAACTGATGAACGTAGCCATCAGTAAATCCCCCTCCCTTGACACTGATAAACAGCATTTGTTGCATTGCACTCTATATTACTGTAACAGACCAGGACCTGATAAAGAATATGAGCAAGAACTGTTTAGAAACCATGCTAACAGATTAGTATTACGAAATTTGTATTGGGACACAGAAGGAAACAGTGTAGTAAGCTGTTCATTGCCCCAGGAATTCCTAGCACTTTACAAATCTAATCGATTACCACATGTAAGTTTAACTAAAGATAGAAATTTGAAGTGGGCAGACCTAGGAGAAAAAGTCACAAGGTGGGAAAAACAGACAGAGTTAGAACTCTCTGAACAAGGAGTACAAAAGCAGAAATTAAATTGGATAACGCAGACACAGCCAGCTGTGCACGCACAGGCAAGTGAGGATAGCTGAGTAGCACTCTTACTAGAGGAAGAGGAAAAAGCCTTACAAGACATAGCAGAGACTCTCTGGTCAACAGAGAAATCAGATGTAGGACTTATTCGTACAGCAGGACCAGTTACTATCACGCCAAAATCAGCATTTAGACCTCAAAAGAGACAGTATCCCTTAAGAAAGGACGCAGAAATAGGAAACAAACCTATAATAGCAGCCTTACTTAAGGAAGGAGTCTTAATAGAATCTCCTGATTCACCGTGTAATACACCCTTATTTCCTGTTAGGAAAGCAAACGGAGAATGGCGTATGGTCCAAGATTTACAAGCTGTAAATGACGCAGTTATACCCAGGGCACCTATGGTGCCAGATCCACACACTTTATTGAATGATTTGAAACCTCAACAAAAGTATTTTTCTGTGGTAGATATTAGCAATGCATTTTTCTCAATACTGATACACCCAGACAGCCAACATTGGTTTACATTTACATTTCAGGGGAAACAGTATACATATACGAGACTACCACAGGGATATTGTGAAAGTCCAACAATATTAGCACAAGAAATGTCAAGTAACCTGGCGGGATTTATCCCACCGAAAGGTAGTCAGATTTTACTTTATGTAGATGACATTCTGCTGGCAGCCCCCACCCAGCAAGAATGGAGAGGATACCATAGCATTATTACAATTTTTAGCCACTCAAGGACACAAGGTAAACAAAAACAAACTGCAACTTTGGAAAAAACAGGTCAAATACCTGGGATATGTAATATCCAAAGAAGGCAGAATATTAGATGAAGACAGAAAAACAGCAATATTACAAGCATCTAAACCAACTACCAATAAGGAAATGATGTTCTTCCTGGGTACTACTAACTTTTGTCGGAGTTGGATTCCAAACTATGCTTTGGAATCTGCTCCGCTGACTAACTTGATATTCAAAAAGCCGATGGCAGCACAAGGTTTATTACAGTGGACACCAGAAGCAGAATCAGCTTTCTGCAAACTGAAACAAGTGATAGCTTCTTCCTTAGTTTTAGGATTACCAAACTATCATAAGCGATTTTTCCAAACTGTAGACTGTAAGCAAGTTTATATGACATCAGTGTTAACACAACAGCATGGGGACAAACAACGTCCCATAGCTTACTATTCATCACAGCTAGACCAAGTGGCACGATCCTTGCCCCACTGTGTACAAGCAGTAGTCGCAGCTGCAATGGCAGTGCAGGCTTCAGCCTCAGTAGTATTGTTCCACCCTCTCACATTGAGAGTGCCTCATGCAGTCACGATTATTTTACTGCAAGAAAAAGTAGCATATCTTTCTCCTGCTAGACATCTTTCCTGTATGACTATACTGTTGAGCCAACCTCATATGACAATTGAACGATGCACAACTTTGAATCCGTCAACCTTGCTCCCAACCGCTGCAGATGGCAAACCACACTGCTGCCTGCAGGAGATTGAGCAAAAGACACTACCTAGAAAAGACCTTACAGATGTTCCCTTGGATAATGCCGAGGTGACATACTATGTGGACGGCTCGTGCAGGAGGGGTCCTACAGGACAGAATCTAGTGGGGTATGCAGTAGTTTCTGATACCGAGATTTTAGAAGCAAAGTCTTTACCACACAACTTATCTGCGCAAGCAGCAGAATTGATTGCCTTGACAAGGGCATGTATCTTAGCAAAAGGTAAGAAAGTAAACATTTTTACTGACAGTCAGTATGCTTTTTCTACTGTACACGTTTTTGCGCAGCAGTGGAAAAATAGAGGAATGATAACATCTACTGGTAAACCAATTAACCATGTGCAATTTATTTTGGACTTGTTAGACTCTATTTAGTTACCTCAGAAAGTAGCTATTTGCAAATGCGTAGCTCATACCAAGCAACAGGATAGAATTTCAAAAGGTAATGTGAGGGCTGATACAGCTGCAAAACAAGCAGCTTCAGTTTCAGAAGTTTTTTTTTTAAGTGAGGAATTACAACCATCTGAGATTTTAGACTTAGAAATGTTAAAAACAATGCAGACACTTACTACAAATGTCGAAAAACAGAAGTGGATAAAACGAGGAGCAATCCTTGAGAAGGAACTGTACATCTCCAAAGAAAACAAACCGATTTTACCATCTAACTTGTTTAGATATGCAGCTTTGTTGAGCCATGGGCAGTGCCATGTCTCAACAGGGGGATGGTACAGTTAGTGAATCGAGTGTTTACGACGTATGGATTTACAAACTACACAAAAAATTTTTGTGCAGTATGCCATGTTTGTAACAAGCATCATGCACAAGGGACATTGAAACCTAAGCAAGGGAGTTTCCCTATATCACCATATCCATTCCATACTATTTGTATGGATTTTATAGAACTGAACAAATGTGAAAATAAGAAGTACCGCCTTGTCATTATAGATATGTTTTCCAAATGGGTGGAAGCTTTTCCAACTAAAAATCCAGATGCAGCTACTGTTGCAAAAGTCCTCGTTAAAGAAATTATTCCTAGATTTGGCATACCGGAAAAGATTTATAGTGACAATGGCACACACTCTGTAAATCAAACTATACAACAACTTAGTCGTTATTTCGGGATTTCTCTGAAAAATCATTGTGCATACCACCTCCAATCTGCAGGATTAGTAGAGAGGCATAATGGGGTTTTGAAAAACAAGTTCAGAAAATTGATTAGTGAGACACAAAAGAACTGGGTGCACTGTTTACCTCTGGCACTGTTGAGCATGAGAACTGTTCCAAATGCAAAAGGGTTAACTCCTTTTGAAGTTCTGTTTGGGAGGGCATATTATACACCTCAATAGAAACCTCTCATGCCTGCAGAACAGGAGGCTGACAGTTCACTTGCAGGGTATATGAGGCGATTTTTGAATAACAAACTTTTGCAGTTAAATTCTGTTTCAGATAAAGAGCAAACAAGACCATCGGAAGCAGCAGTAGCCTCAGGCGCATGGGTCTGGGTGAAGGTGGTGAAGAGAAAAAACTGGAGTTCTCCGTAGTGGGAAGGGCCATACCAGGTACTACTGTCGACACCCACTGCAGTCAAGATCGCGGAGCAAGCTTCCTGGATTCATTTGACACACTGTAAACTGGTTAAGAACTTTGAACTGGACAAAAATCTTGTTACTGTTGTACAACGAGAACAAAATGACCAGGTATAGAGCAAACAGAGATACAGAACAACCTCAAAAAACTTGCATGATTATTCTGGTAGCTATACTGATAACATTATTCTTTTTGCTGTGGCCTTTCCTTTTTCCTGCCACAAAAGTTGAACTGATTAAACGTGATGAGCCGACCATAGACTGGCACCCAAACTTTAACACTTATCAGGCAATTACACGTGTGTATGCTGAGACTTTTAATGTTTCGAACTGCTGGATTTGCACAGCCATACCAACAGCATACGGGGGGTTATTAATGACTGCAGTCCCCCTAGGGGTCAATGAGACCTGGGAGAATTTGGTTTATGACACCGTACCTATCAAAGCATATGATAAGGTAGCACTGTATTTGCCTGTGACACAAAAGGGAATTGTATGTTTTTATAAGAATGACACAATTCAAGTGGGTTGGAGCAAGTGCAATGTGACTGTACATTACAAATGTTATACCAAAGCAAACAAAATGGGTACAGCTTGTAGTTCAAATTATGACTCATTTCTTGAGCCCATGCATAAGACTATTGAACAAGTGCAACGTAATCCTGTACTTTTTAAACAACTATCTGTAATAGATAGGAAAATGTTTCATGCAGGGCAGCCATTTCATAGCAAAGTAACTACTAAGGTAGAGGATTGTTATTTTGTGTGTGGTAAGAAAGCATATAAATGGTTACCTGAGAATTGGTCTGGCAGTTGTTTTTTGGGGTACCTGGTCCCAGCCATACGACACACTGCAGTTTTGCCTCAGGGAAATATTCGAAATACCTGAGATGTAGCCAAGAAAGCTGTCAGGAAGCCTGAAAATCCAGTGGGACAGATCGAGGCGGGCTGGAAAGACCATCATACTGTGGGTACCAAACTGACGCACATGGACTTGAGTGATGCTGTTATATCGTGGGCAGGCATATTACCTGCATATGGCATAGAGAAATTGATTTGGGAGCTGTGAAAACTGTTTAAACTTCTCAAAGTAATGAGTAATGCAACATTTTCTGCTCTTGAATTGATCACTGATGAACTGAATGCAATGAGAACTGTAGTGCTCGAGAACCGAATGGCTCTTGACTTCACCCTAGCGGCGAGAGGTGGCACGTGCGCTTTAATCAAAGAAAGGTGCTGTGCGTATATACCTGATCATCAACATGAGATAAACGACCACCTTCAGGTGATACAGCAAGTGTCGGCCATGACCAAACCAGGCCCAAACCCTCTGACGGACTTTTTCCAGAATTTGTTTGGGGGGGTGGGGTTCCATCCTAATGAACATCCTGATTGCCATTTGTGTGGGATTACTCCTATTATGAGCATGTATTTGTTGTGGCATCCCCTGCATGAAAAAGTTAATCAAAGAATTTATAGATATATCAGTTTCTGAGACTTTGTATCAAAGTACTGAAATTAAAGAATTGTTAGAATGTGAAACACTTTCATAAGTTTAAACTGAATGACTCTCTTAACTGCAAATCCTGAATGGAAGAGGTTAGGAGAAGAAGCAAACTGTTTATTCTTTTGAAAATAGAATTAAAAAGTATTAACAGGGGGGAAATGTCAGAAAAATATATATTAATGTGTGTATGCTTAATGCTAATTAGAAACAAAATAAGTTAACACGTTTTTCATTCTATTTTATATGCACTGTTTTATATACAGTTGAGTTTCATATGAGACTGAAAAGATGCTTTTTGAAACTGCAGTGTGCTTTCTGAAACTTGCAAGATGCCCTCTGACCTAGTAATTGCTAGCACAGCAATATTCATGTTTATGCCTTTTGGAAATGTATTTGAGAAGCAGGTGATTATCTGCTAGGTCAGGAAAAATAAATGAACAATGCTATATTCTGTAAATGTAATGATTTTAAACAATCAGCTCTGTTCGAAGTATGAGAACATGTGCAGCTGCAGAAGTTTAGAGATAACATAGACAAAGGACTGTTAAGAGAAATGAACTGTAATCTATACTTGCTTTGTGCTCGAATTAGCCATAGTACCTTGAATGGTAACATTGCATATATCTAACCGGTGGTAGCCAAGGCCACGTTGTTTTTCTTAGGAAGTTTCTCACAAAAATTGATGGTACCAGCAGAATATTGTAAAAACAATGACTGTGAAGTAATGATGACAAAACTTGTGATTCACTACGTCAGCTTGGTAGGCAATGTCTTATTAGAAAGTGTATAAAAATGTCTGTATTTCCTGATTCTAGTTAGACAAACTCTGTATTAGCACGTTTTTGTCTTCTTGCTGCAAGAATAAAGTGCCTTAACCTGAACCTATCGTGTTTTGATCATTTTTAAAGTATATTTTTCCTTTGACAGTTAGTCTGTCTAAACAAACAGTCTTTGTAAGACAGATGTTTTGGTTGATAAAAATATGCATTTGCAATAAGTTTGCAGTAATGAGAAAAGCAGGGACTACCAAAGAATAAGATATTTAGTTAGAATGTATGGATGTTGTGTGCAGTTAGTCCACTACTCAGGCTGTGGTTTAGCTAAAGAAAAGACATATAGAGAGAGATAGAGAGAGAAAATAATGATTTATTAAGTCATTCTAAGGTTTGTAGGTAAGTACTATGCCCTTGTGGAACACACTAAGCCTAATCAATTTCCCTTGCTGAGAATCAAACCCTGTACCAACTGTATATGAGGTAAACACCTTAAAGGAGAAATGCACCCACAGACTCAAAAACATGTTTATTTCATCATGGTTTGCTGCTTCCTACATTTTAACACAACTCTGGGACTATTTACAGGTTTTTAAATATTTTTATATGTAATTTCTGAGTCTGACCACATGGGGTCTAGCATCTTGAAGTGATCCTGATTGTTTAGTTGGCCTCTAGGTATTCCAGAATGCAGTACTTGTCTGTAAAAAATTTACATCACACATGCTTCTTTCTTCCTAAAGCTCATGTCACTGCATTGATTTTACATGCATACAAAGCTGTCTTTCAGTCGGTTTTAAGTAACATTTCATGCCATTCAATGACTACTTAAAACACAGTGCAAATGCCACAAAACAGCATTTCAAAGTGCTTTTTACTGATGCTTCTTTCTAGAATGGCTAAATTCCAGTCTTTTGTGAAGCCTGAATTGTAATACATTGACGTATCTCCCATCCCCCTTCACATCTAATTTCCCTAGCTGTCAAAATGCTAAGGGTAATTTGAGCTGTTACTTGTTGTGATTGACAACTCACAGCAGGGGACTTAACTCATGTATTGTTTCCTTGTACTAGCCTTTACTTTTTGTAGACGTAGGGGAAGGACCAAGGAGCTGTGACATCACAGCATGGGTGAGTTTTTAGCACAGTCATGGTGATATCAGATTGGGGAAGGAATTGGCCAGAAAACTACTTGTATTCATTGGGCTTGATGACATCAACGAATTGGAGACTGCAGCAAGCATTTCAAAGGCGGGATAACATTTTTTTAAAGTGAAACCACCGCAACACAATAAGGTACTGTTCTAGTGGCGAGAAACAGTCAATTTAAAATATTTTAAATGGTTTATTGCTGTTTATTCATAGCTGGGCTGTAAATAGGGAGAAAAAGGACACAGAAGTTGAGCATTTAATAATAGAATCCTATTGTTGTCCTTTAACTATTACACCAACAGACACCTCTGATAAAAAGCAGTACTGGACAAAGTTTTGTTACATTGTTAAAGTTATCTGAGCACTAAGGCTTTACTGACTATTAAGCTTATAGTTACTAGCCTCCTGACTAGAACGTTACTTACTTTATGTAAAATAACTACTGTCTTGTCATGAACAAAACACAGGTAATTAAACAGAAACCCAGTAATATTAGCAGTTATTGTTAAGTTTCTGAGATAGTCAATAGTTTGGATTTAGGGTAGATTTGTCATAAAATTATTCATTACCAGAAAAAGAAACATTTACTGTTCTTCAGTACACCATATGTTTGCTCACAGTTAGTTGTTCAGAGTAAAAATTCTTCAGTGCTATAGTGCTTCATAGAACCGATATCCAGGTTCAAACCACTGACTGTCAGAATAAAAAGTTGAATCAGCTTAATCTCCATTGTTTATCTCTTTAAAGGTGTAGGGGAATGTTCTTGAAGAATCATAACTTTCATATCTGATATATCACGACAAGACTGGGAAATGTGTGCTGACACTACTTTGTCAGTTATTTTTTTCTGACAGTGTATCTATGGACATGTATCCTAGTTTTGAGTGGTTGGCCTGTCTCATGTACATACGCTGTGTCTGGACATTCCCCACATTTCAGTAGATAAACCATGTTTTTAGAAGTGCATGTAAATGACTCCAGCACTTTGAAACTTTGATTCTGTAAAATTATTTTAGATGTCATACAAACCATGTGACATGATTTGCACCTTGGAATGTTGCAGGGATTTGTTCCATTTTGGACTATGTTCTGTTCTAAGTGGGCATCCCATAAGAGGATTCCATAGATTTGGTTGTTGTTTAAATGACAGTAGTGGGAGTGTTTGAAAAATGTTTCTCAACTTGTCATTCTCACTGAACATTGGATGGGTAATCTTTACAATTTTGTAGATTTTATTTAAGTTCTGGATAATGTGTTCGCACTAATGGAACTCCACCCTAGGGATTTCTCTCTTTATATTGGAGCAGCTAGTCTTATGGTAGTTTTATTGCTTTGTTCACCTCCTGTAAAGCAATAATAATTAGGTATCAATCTTCTGTATTAAGGGGAGAATGTTTGGTTACTAAGGGTGTGGGGCAAATGCCCTTACATCCTCCAGGTGAATTTCTCTCTGTAAAAATAAACATTTTGTTTACTAAAGTGAAAAAAAGTTTGACATCTAGTCTAGTGTATCATAAAAGTTCTATACATCTGTTTATTTTCTTTTTTAATATAATGATATCATGCACTTTAATTTATGCACAGATAAAAGAACGTTGCAGTGTAAAAACAGATCTCCAGTACATTTACACAGAACTTTAAAAATATTGTATAACTACATACTGAATATTTTCATTCATACATTCACTAATTACCCATTTAATTTGGGTTAGGGTTATGGGGAGGTGAAGGCTATCCCAGCCTTGTAAGAGGCACAAGGCAGAAAAAGTAATCCTGATTCTATCTATTGCAGGAAGTACACAGACACACACACACACACACACACACACACACACACACACACACACACACACACACACACACACACACACACACTTATACTTACCCAGTACACTTATAGGCTTGAGTACTTGTGAATCTTTTTGTATAGGCCAGACTTATCATCCCTTCAAATTCTTTTGGGTTCTTTCCAGCATCCTATGTCACTGACATCCAGTCCCCGATGTCCACACAGGTTTTGACAGCTTCTCCTCAGCACCCCTGGAATCAGCTATGAACCTATTTCCATATATTCAGTCTCTTACAGCCTCCTGCAAGATGACTTATTTCTAGCAATCTATTTTGTTAAGGACCCAGCCCTCCTTGACCTGTTATATCTCAACAAAAACACATGATTGTCACTAACACTGAAACTGCAGAATTGAATCACCATGAAAAAAAAAAGTCATATTGGAGGGACAGGTTTATTCCTCAGTGCTTTCCAATCTATGTAGAAATTCTGTGCTACATATAAAACAGACTAAATCTCTCACTTATAGGCTCATAGCCAAGTATGAGCTAGCTGCCACTGTGGGCCATTTTAAGCCTAGTCAAGTTGCCTTTTGGTCCTTGAATTAACCTATCCCATTTGGTGCTAGATTGGCCTTACCCAATTACCCAATTATATAGTACCCCTAGTGAAAATAATTGGGATAATACTATAGATAATGTGAGGGGACCCATGCGTGGGTAAAGCATTTAGAAGCTGCCTCAGTCCATTAGTAATACAAAAGGACGTCCTAGGATAAATATTCTGTTTCCCATCCCCAGATCCACGTTGTGCTTGAATATGACAGGGATGAGCTATGTTTTACATAGCTGAGCATTCTGTTCCACAGCAGCTGTATTGTCTGTGAGATAATACCTCTTTAATGGTATACTATGAAGATCAGATGGGGGTCCATACATTTGTCCCAGGCTTGACTTATTTTGCCCTCCTGCAGAAAGGAAGTGCTTTATGACAGTAGGTATTGGCAAGGTGACTGTGGTTCATGGACTGACTCTGCCTTGTAAACTATGAATATATGACTTTAGAATGGGTGTATTTTTATATTTTCGTCAGTAGAGGTCATTGACCAGTAATGTATATTGTATTTTACTGTTCTCTGCATTTATGTTTTTTAAAATGATTCAATTTTTATTGGTAGTATGTGCTGGCAATTTTTCTCTTTATATTTTTATATTTTTATATTACGTGTTGCTTTATTCAAAATCCGAAAATTTTCTCATAAAAATGAAGAAGATATACATTTGTTTAGCTAAATTATCTCTGGAAAATGTAATATAACTGGAATGATGATGATCTGGCCTTGTATCACAATATTGACACAATGAATAAATTGTGTACTGCAGTCTAGAAAGTAATCTATACCATCTTGCTGGGTTTGACTGGATTTTTGTATTTAGCAAGTGATACTGGTCATATGACTGGCACAGCTGTTTAATGGAAGTGTGCCTCTGTGTTTTTACAACTGACAAAGTCATTTGTGTAAATCCAGTCTTGGTGCTTGTTTCCTTTGAGAAGCTGGAATAACTTTTCCTTATCATCTCATCTCTCTGGGTTGCATTTTTCCCTTTTGGAGCTACCTAAAGTTCCCATCTGCAGTAGCCAAGTATCATGCACTCATGGAAAAGCTCTTTAAAGTTGTTATACCAATACTACAACAAAATCATTCCTCCTTCCAAAAGGCAATACAGATATCAACTATAAAGGGTGGCATTAGGTGCATGACAGCTTCCCGACTTTGCTTGTGTAGCAGATGATCTTCTGTGTGCAGATGTCAGATCCTGCAGGATACATGCATGGTAGCTTCATTTGGAAAAACAGTGATCTGTAGTCCAATTTTTTACATATGACATCCCTGAAACCATATATGATGGGTAAATGTAGAATACAGACAACTGTGCTTGTGCATAGAGAAAAGCAAGACTATGGGCTACAGCAATGAACCACAACTCTGTTTATGTATTATATGAGACAACAGATTTCCTTCTCCCTGTGAGCTAGCTAATGACTGCCATTTACCAACCCCAACAACCTGCAGTAGAAGCCTAAAGTACATCAACCAGACTGAGCAGGAATGAGATTTAAGTTGCTCAAATAATAGATTAGGTGTTTTGAGACATCTGAGGATGTTTTGCAGTACACATCTGGAACAATACCATGGATAGGAACTGTATACAGTGCTGCACAACATAATAACAAGAAGGCATGGTGTCATGCCAGTCCAGGGTATTGGAGTTCTACTCAAGATGACAGCTGAGCATGCACAGCAATTTGTCCACAAACAGGAAGGCAGTTATGGACCAGAAGATGAGGAATACCAGTGCAGGAGAGGCAGGTATGTCCATGAGTGTCTGCAATAAACTTTGTGTCCTGATACGTCACATGCATAGCCCATATGCAGGGGAAATATGTCCACATCGATACAGATGTCATGATAAAATCAACTCAGAACTTGCCGACATGAGCATGTACTTTCAACCTGTGGTTCTAGACATCAGTGCTGCTAATATTTAGTAATAATACTAATTCTAATACCATTATTTATTGACATTTAATTACTGTAAAAGTCCAGATGGGTAGAAGCCTTTTTTCAGTGGAGGCCTGGGGAGAAAAGCTCAAAATTATTATAAACATTTTAAGAACAATAATTTTGGAATCTTCAAAAATAAAACAAAAACATTTGCAGTCTAAATAATTGTAACAAATTAGACATAATATAAAAACACTGGTTAGAAATTGAGACAAGGCATATGACAATCATTTAATATTTTAGATAAACTTTGGACAGTTTGTAGAGAAAGTAAAGGTAAGATCGTCTGATACAAACAGGAAATGCAATATGAAGTGAGGGAAAACAGGCTTACAGTGTATTTTAAAAAGTCAGAACTACTACTACTAACAATAACTAGTAATAACTGTATGTCATTAGTATTACTATGTACAATAAACTATTATATGATTAATATAACATTTCAGATTGTTACTATATTTGGGGGCTTCTTCTCAGGGACTCCACTAAAAAGGAGCTATAACCTCAGCTGGAATATGCTATTCAACAAATGGAAAAAATTAAATTAATACAACAGTAAATAAGGCATGCATCATCACTCTCTGCAGGATATATATATATATATATATATATATATATATATATATATATATATATATATATATATAGGCTAGCACAACTGACAGACATATAGATAACAATGGCTACATATATACAGATGTCATGCCAGTACTAATCCAGACCAAGCTGACATCAGAGTACATACAACACCCTTCCAATAAAAGTTTCAGGGAAGGTGTGATTCAGAGAACAAGCTCCTGTACAGAGAATTATACTGTCAATTTCTCCTGAATGCTGATGTTTTTCCAGGCCTGAATGATCATGTGTCTTTGCCACCTGTTTTTAAAGTTAAAGTTGATAGGTTAAGAAATTAACCAATCACAATGTGTTTTACATGTTTGCAAAGTATTTAAATTACTGATGGCATTTTGTGTCTTTTCTGGTGAAGTTCTTCATTAAAAGAATGAAAGAGCTAAACCATTAATGATTTTCCTTTGCATGAGTACTCCTTTAATGGTTTTTGTGGTTTCATCATTTGAGACAAGTGGTTATTCATTTGTTGGTGTTTTTGATTTTTATGTGCAACTTACTCATAGTTTTTCTTCCTCTGCCCTGAACCATTTTTACATCAAATTAAACACCATGCCGGTGACAAGACTGCCTGATCTCCTATACAGCCTGGGGCCCTTACTTTCGAAGACTCTTTCTCTCAGTTCATTAATTCAGGATCTAATCTTAATACCTTGAATAAAACTCTTTAACAGAAGTCTTAAGGACAATTTACTACCAAGACCTAATGATATGAGAACCAAATAGAAGCATTTTTTTAAGAAATATAATTTATCTATACCTAGCAGGTGAAAGTAAAGTTAACCAATGCTTAAAATTTTACACTTCTAGACTAAACCTTGTAACTGATCTGTTGCTTATTTTTTCTTGTTCCACTTAGTTATTTTTATTAGTTCTGGGTTATGGTTGAAAATAGCCCATCTAAATCAGGTCACTTGACTGGCTGCCAAATTAATGGACAAATAAATAAATACACTAATGGAGAGACAGGATATCCTTTAAACTCCATTAAATAACTTTATTACCAAAACTGTAAGGAAGTCTTACCTACCTGCAACAAACATGGTACATATTTGTGTTTTTTTTTTTATTTATCTTCTGTTGATTGGATTAGTCCTATTAGGTTAGAAGCCTCATTTCTGGGGAGAACCAAGGTGGTATTTATATTACTAGGGTAAATTTGGCCACAACACTGGGGAACTTCCTCTATTATTTTTGATAGGTGCCATAGGATCTCTAACACCTACCTGAACTACCACCAACTCAAGCAGATTGGCCCTTTGTTTAATGTCTCACCCGAAGTTTGGCATGCTCAGTAGTGCAGCACCCCTCTAGTGCTGCACTGCAGTGTCAGCAATCAAAGTATACTCATTTTAATTTATCATCATAACTTATTAACCAGATAAGGTTAGTAGAGGACAAAACTTTCCTTCCCAGGTGTGATTTGATGCAATATCTGGTCATGTAACTCAGTCAAAATCACATGCTTTGCAAGCAGAGAGCAAGGAATCAAACACAGAACTACAAGATTAAGCTCTTCATCATCCATGGTGTGAACTCTCTCTTCTAAACTGCCAGACTTATAATTTTGTTTCAGTTCAGCTTCATTTCAGTAAGAAAAGAATCCCATTTATTTGTTTCATGGACTCTCATCTTTGCCACCTCTTTTTCATAAGTTTATTGTTTGTATTATGACATAATTTTTCTCAGGTCACCATGTTTTGGACATCAATTTTGGACAATCATTAAGGTTACATTTATGTTTAGTTAGCGGGTTTTGCCTCTAAACAGGAATTACATTGTATCCTTATGGACTGGAAATATGCAAAGAATCAGGATATTACAACGGATAAAACATTGTTTCTTTACTTCCACCAGCTGCTTATTTCAGGAGGAATTAATAATGGTACTTTGACCATCACTGTCAAGACATTACAAAGAGGACCTGATGGCTCTGTAGCACAGCAGGTTAAAGCCCCTGTTGTGACCCAGACAAACTGAGTTTCATTAGTGGTTTGGCATGGGAAATGCAGGACAGAGGGTTGGGCTTTAGCAGCTTATTTCAGCTAACTCATTCCAAGGGTGAGGGACAGAGTAGGGGTGCATACTTAGAAATGCTGCAAAGGTTTGGCCTTATGGATAATGAGGGTGCAAGGGGGGATGTTGTCTACAAGGGGGGGCAGAGCATTGACTAAATTGAACACTGAAATGTGGAAGATAAGCTGTTTTGCCCATTACATGCAGCCCCCTTGGACAGTACATGCTAATGCAGGGAAAGGGCTAACACCAAAGAGAAAACCCATCTCTCAGAAGTAATATGAAACTGCCCCAGGATTCCTTGATCTCCTCAAAAGCCAGAATGTAGTTAGAGAAAGTCTGGGGAGGACAAGCAGGTTTAGTGGACCAAGTGGACGAGAAAAAACACTCGGAGCAGCTGCTAGCAAAAAGGGAGCCTGTATAGGTGGCAGATGAAAAAAAAAAAGAACACAATTATTATTGCAGATAGAATATATAATGTAGCAGCTGGATGAAATTAAGTTATTTAGTAGTACTATTTCTAAATGGCCTTATAGGTCATCACTAAACCTGTTTAAGAATATAAAAAGGATTTGTGACCTGGCATTGCAGAATGTAAAATGTTCTCGCTAAATACATCAGAGAGAAATAAACATTTTAAATGGTATGGTAATAAAGACAGGCCAGAAGTCAATACACTTCAGAGTTGAGTGTTTTAGAATCTGACAACTGACTGAGTTCACTGAATAAGCTCTGAAGATTTTGCATAATGAAGGTTAGTATTCTGTGGGCATATGCATATGACCAACTTACTATAGCCAATCTATTGACATGTCTATGAGAAGAAACGTGGGACCGAGGACAAAACCCATTACGACACATGGACAGCATGCAAGTATAATACAGTGACAAGAACTTTTAACTGAAGCAGTAGAGGTTTGATACAGAAAGCCACGCAGCCACTGTGCAGCTATACTCCTAGGATGAAAAATGTTAGCCTTAACACGATAGCACATGGCATGTCAAAATAAATCATCTAAACAAATAAATAATCTTGGAGAGGCAAAGTAATTTAGAACAGAGACATAAACAGAACTATCAACATACAAACCAGGGAAGGCAAATTCCTTGTCATAAAGTTTTTAGGATGAAAAGATGGCTATAGCGAATGTTTAGGAGTAAACAGATTCTGTTACAGTTATTAGTAGACTTTTCTCTTTTTCTCTGTTGCTACCTGATGGTAAGGATAGAAATGAGAAAACATGGCAGTAGTGAAGGGAAAATAAATATTGGCTGTTTGTGCAGAAAGGGTGTAGCAACTTTGACAATTTTTGATCAACTTATCATTGCACATGTATCAACTAGTCTTCAACAATACTGTCATTCAGCTCCTCAGTCTTGGTGACTGTAATTAAAAATCTAATATGTATCTCATCAACCTGATTGCAGGCAATTCTCCCATAG
Organism: Protopterus annectens; assembly: GCF_019279795.1. Classification (NCBI taxonomy): domain Eukaryota; kingdom Metazoa; phylum Chordata; order Ceratodontiformes; family Protopteridae; genus Protopterus; species Protopterus annectens. The sequence continues at coordinate 1,626,037,010 of NC_056741.1, read as the reverse complement.
TGCATCCCTTTTTTTTCTTATTACAAAACTTCATCTTTATTAATAACAACACAACTGTCTGAATTCAACTGAAACGAGAAACAACTGACAATAGTACAATCTCCCATACTTAAACATCAGATGTTGTTGAACGTTAAAGAGCCTCAAGCAATTAATAATTGCAATATATAAGCTGGTTAAAAAACATAAATTACACAATCCTTCAGTAAACAGTGCAGTAGACATTCCTATGTCTGAAATACATTTTAGTAGATTAACACAACCAGACTGAATAAGTAGATCAAAGGAGATACCCATCAAATTGCTATGGCCGTCACCCTCCCCAACACACACATGCTTACTTCTTTTAGCAATACTGTTGAGGATAAACACTGCAAGCAAACTAGTAATCCTGCATATTTTCACTGTTTAATACTTCAAGATTTTCAGACATATATCTTTGTAGGCTAAAACTCTGTGTGCTCTGATCAAGCACCTTTCATCTTGAAGCTACTAAGTTGCTCTGAAGTTTTTCATCATGAAGCTATGTACAAGCACAGTACTGTTGATACATGCAGGATCCAGTGCCCAAATACTGACCTCCACATACTGAATCATTGGGTGAGCAGCAGCAAAAACAAGCTCTTGTCACATGATACCTACAAGCGAAGTCAATATGAAAATCATCTTGGCAAAAACAATCTCTTGTCACATGATATCTACAAGCAAAGTCAATATGAAAGCCATCTTGCATCTTCCATCTATAACTTATAAAGCACTTGGCAGGACCAGAATTTATGCATGGTAACAGTGACCTGATCAGCACAAGCCATATAACTTGTTAGATCCATCAAGCTTTTATCTCTGCTCTCTTCTGGCACACAATAATGATCATATAGAAATAATACATCTTTTAATAAATGTACACCGTATTTCACATCCCAGTCATGAGACCCTTAAGGATATGCACAGAAGAGTTCTCAAATTCTCCTAACTGCCAAGTATGTATATTAACTACGTCCTCATGCATTTTTTCATTTCTGTTCTCTAACCAAAGCCTTGAACTTTCTATCTCAGGGTTGATATTCTTTCTTAAAAGCTTGACATTGTAGAGGAAAGTGTGTACAAGCTATAGTCTTCCTTAGAAAAGAGCCCACCACAGCATTGATACTTAAATACCTTATGGAACTTCTCTCTTTCCTTCAAGCACTTTATCCCTCTGCAGCACTGCGCCCCAGATCTGATTACCATTTCACTCCTCTACCAAATCAGTCTTTTCATTATGTCATCACATGTTCAGGCTTCAGCTGTGGGCAATCCCACTATGAAAGAGCCCATGGAATAGCCAGTCTACAATCTTTCTCTCACTGTAATACCTTCGATAGTCAATTAGGTGCTTGAAATGTATTGGTAATATATTGCCCTGCTTCAAATGAATTGATAGCATGGATTTGTACCAAGTTGAGGGCCCATGAGGTAAAGAAACTGAGTACTGAATTAAAGAGTAACCATAATAGGAGGTTTGTTTCTTCACTTGAAAAGCTGGATAAGCAAAAACACCTTTGTGTGTATACCTCACACTGGGACTCTGAGTTGAAATCATGCTAAAAAGTAAAAGGCAACATACTTGGGAACTCTTCCTTTACTCCAAATGAACTGTTGCAACAGTTTACTAAGTTTCTATAGCCACTTATTCCCTTGGAAAATATGCAGATGTGTAAAAAGATAAAACAGGTATGAAGTTGTACACAGCCTAAGCACTGCTGTTTATCCAACTGGTCCATATCCTCCCTTACACCTTAATTTCTCTAATAACTTCTGCATTTTCATGCAGGATGATGCCTAAATACCTTAGTTTGGAGGCAACTCAATCCAAATGGATGACATCACTCATAATCCCTACGTCTGCTATTAACAACCTTGCAAATTGCTCTAGATGTTTGACTATACAATCAGATGCTTTGGTGCAAATCACATAGACTAATGTTCTTTCCTATTCAAAGACTACTCTTTATAGCCAGGTGCAAAATTTAAAACCGTAATCAAAGACTCTTAACTAAGCAAAAACAAAATGGGGAAACAAGGCACCCTTGTCTTCTGTCCCAAAACAAATGGAAGGGATAGCAAAGTGTGTCATTAACTAAAATAGAAGATCATGGCCAGTATGATGGCTTAACCAGTTCAATAAAGGGTCACACAAATTACTGCTTCTCAAGAACCTTCCATATAATGTCATATTTAGATATGATGAAGGTTTTTTCCAAATTCTAACATTACTGCCACTGTAATCTCCAGCAAATTCACCCGCCCTGTCACATGTATCCTGTCACTCTCCTACTTTAGACACAATAGTAGAGTCTTCATAGGTTCTGTTTAAGCAGCTTTATTTTATACAAACACATCACGATAGAAGTTTACTAACTTTAACTTAAGTAACTTATATACAAACTGCTGAAATCACACATGCTTACTTTCTGGCTGCACTATCAAAATTGCACTAGGAATGGCATGTGCTTAACATTTATACGTGCACGCTCAGTCTTTGACATGCTTCTTAAAGGTACAGCACATAGCACATGCTCTCTAATCTACATCCACCCTCTTGAAAAACAAAACATGTAATGTTATGAAACTTTTTGGCATGCAGATACCACAGACAATATTTAGTTATGCATTTATACAAGATATAATACATATATACACAATTAAGTCCATGTTGTTACATATTTCACACTGGGCTTAGATACTCGTCCATAACGTGTGATGTAAATTTGGGATTTGGGCTTAACTATTGGAACTGTCTCTGAAAAATGTTTGCTCTCTGATTTACTTGCAACATCTTCAGGAATGGAATCAGAGGTAGCAACACCCTCTGGGAAGGAAACAATCTTTGGTTCACTATGAGATTTAGAGTCTAAGTCACTATAACAATGTTGTGATGATGATGATTCTGGTACAGGTAACAGATGTTTACAGTTTTGCCTGTGCTGCGTACCCTCTGAGTCTATATGGTAGGATCTTGGTTCAGGACATTTGCCAATAACTTGTCCTATATGGTTGAAACCTTTTTCTGTTTGAAGTCTGACCGTTTCTCCTTCCCTTAATGGAGAAATAATTTTGCTTGATTTGTTGTACGATGACTTCTGGATAGACATTTCTTAAATAATTGAGCCTTTATGATCTTATTATTATTCTTGGCTTTAGTAGATTAGTAGTAATAGGTAGCATAATTTTTGTTTGCCTGGAAAGAAGTCTTTGAGCTGAAGATCCGAGAACATCATCACGTGGTACATTCCTAAAGTTAAGGAGATTTAAGAAAACATCTGAATTGTCATGTCTTGACCTTTCAAGTAGTTGTTTCTCATGCCAGATAGCTCGCTCAGCTAAGCCATTTGACTGAGGATACTCAGGACTGCTAGTAATGTGTAGAACATCCCATTCTCTTGCAAATTGCTGAAACAACTGGCTAGTAAATTGAGTACCATTTTCAGAAATAACTTTGTGTGGACTACCATGGACTGAAAAATGACCTTTCAGCTTAGTAATAGCAGTAGTTGATGTTGGATTAGATAGTAGTTCAATCGCAAACCAATCTGAATAAGAGTCTACCAATAAAAGTAGTATTGATTGTTCCACTCATAGGTATCAGTGGCTACTGTTGACCAAGGTAGTTCAGGAATTGGATGTAGGTGAAGTGGTTCTCTTTGCAAGTGTGATCTGGTACTATTGCATACTGAACAAGAAGAAAGTAGTTTATCAATGTCTTTTAGTAATGGAGGCCAAAATAGTAATTCTCTCCCTCGCCTCTTAGTGGAAGCGGAACCTGGGTGACCACAATGCAAAATCTGGATGTACTCATGTTGTAAGGAAGCAGGAACAACAATTTTAGGACCTTTCAAAATAATGCTATCTTCCATCAACATTTCATCTCTGTAGGGAAAATAGGTTTGCACTTCTGGTGGTACACTAGATTGCTTTGATGGCCATCCAACATTAAGGTAGCGATTGAGTTTTTGTAAAATTGGATCAGTCTTAGTGTGATCTCTTAACTCATCAAGCCTAGTGGTAGAAAAATTACACACTGCTATCACATCAAAGTCAAAATTCTCTCCGTAAAGCTGTTCCATTGTATTCCCGGGTGATCTGGATAAGGTATCAGCCAGATAGTAGTTTGCCTTTTGTATAGACCATTTTGAAGTTGTACTTTTGCAATTTAAACATCCTTCTTTGTAATCTTGCTGGGGCTGAATGCATAGGCTTCCCTAGAATAGTAACTAGAGGTGCTGGTTCAGTTTCAATCTGAATAGCTCGACCATAAATATAATCATGAAACTTGGAACATGCAAATACTACTGAGAAAAGTTCTTTCTCAATTTGAGCATACTGCATCTTAGTTTGGGTAAGTGTTCTAGATGCAGATGCTACTGGTCTGCCCTCTTGAAGTATAACTGTATCTTGACCAAATTTTGAAGCATCACAGGAAAGAGTAACTGGTTTGTTCACATCATAGTATCTTAATTTAGGTGGGGTGGCAATTTTCTACTTGACCTTGTTAAATGCCTTCTGGTGCTGTTCTAACCATGACCATGCAACATTTTTGCACATTAGCTCTCTCAAAGGTGCTGTCAGCTCACTGAAGTCTGGTTTAAACTTGCCTAAATAGTTGACCATGCCTAAGAAACGTTGTAGAGCTTGAACATTGTCTGGTGTTGACATCTCAAGAATGGCTGCTTGCTTGGTTGGGTCTGGTCTCAAGCCAGTACTGGTAAACTAATGACCTACATATGTAACTTCTGGGAGTCTGAATTTGCACTTCAGAGAATTGAGCTTCAAGTCACTTCACGTGCTCAGTCTAGAACTTTCTTTAGGTTTCTGTCATGCTCTGCTTCACCATTTCCTCCAATCAATAAATCATCAAATATTATGGCACAAGGATAACCTGAAATAAATTTACTCCATTGCATGCTGAAAGACTTCACTTGCAGAATTTATTCCAAATGGCATCCTTAGAAATCTGTATCTGCCAAACGGAGTACCAAAAGTGGTTAGTAATGAGGATTTGCGATCAAGCTTCACTTGCCAAAATTAACTATTTGCATCCAAGACTGAAAATAACAGTGGCATTTGGTATTAGGACTGCGACCTTTTTGAATGTGCTCATTAGATGATATAGTCTTTTCAATGCCTTGTTCAAATCTCTAAGGTCAATGCATATTCTGATTTCATCTGAGGCTTTTTTGTTAGTACTCCAATCGACGATACACATTCAGTTGGTTCTGTAACTGGACAAATTACACCTTGCTGTACCATTTTGTCTAACTGAGCCTTAACTTTATCCTACATAACTATCGGAACTCTTCTTACTGGTCTGACTACTGGAGTGACTTCTGGGTCTAACTTCATGGAAACCACTACTGAAAGTTTGCCCAAGCTGTCCTCGAAAACATCAGCATATTCTGAGAAAATGATTTCAGAAAAATTAGAATTAGGAGATGCACTTATGTGATGAACGTACCGTGGTGGTGGTGCTGCGGTAGCGTTGTTGCCTCACAGTCAGACGCTGTCCGGTTCGATTCTCAGCTAGAGCGTCTTCTGCATGGAGACATTCGTGAATGGGCATACCTTTGTTGAAGGTTGTGTGTCAGGGCTGGTAACTCAGCACATAAAAATCAACTACCAATCATTAGCGGACCGGAGTTCCGCTGTGGCGAGCCCTAACCGGGAAAAGCCGAAAAACACAACAACAACTTATGTGATGAACGCCTCTGGTAAAAGAAAGGAGATTCATTTTCAACCTATCTTTGAGACCCAATAAAGACTGTACTGGTCTTCTGACTACATAACAGTTCTTGGCCAAATAACATGAAAACATCACTGAGCCTTCGGTTTGAATTGCTTCACCTCCATAAGCTACAAGTTTTGCACTACTGGTCACATTGAGTTGCTCATTAGTTCTCACTCTAGGAAATGTGTCATCTGACATAACATTATACTTTAAATCTGTGTCTACTTTAGGCTCTAGATTCACCATTAATCTGGAGAGTATAGAACACTTTGCTCTTTTCCGATAAATTCAATGCATCAACTCTTTTACTAATTACTGATACAGCATCCACATAGAAAGCTGACTGCTGTGTCTCTACTTGATCAACCTGTTTTTTTTCTGTGACCTTTCTTTACAATTGTGTGAGGTTTACCTGATTTGCAAACTTTTTGGAAATGCTTCCATTTTTTACACTTGTGACATTGCTGACTAAATGCTAAGCATTTGTCTCTTTTAGATTCATGATTTCAACAACTGTGACAGCTAAAAATAAAGTTGGACTTGGGTTTTGCTGACTCATGCTTGTACTGCACTGAGGAACATGTCCCCCTAACTAAACTGGCCTTAGAACTTACTGGAAAACTACGGAGTTTTCTTAATGAGCCAGCAGGGGTTGTGGCTGCTATGTGCTTTGGCCTATTTCTATTTGCCACATGCTGCATGCTGTCTACATTTCTCTGGAACCTGCTGAAACCATGCTTTTGTCATTTGCAAGCATATTCTGTCACTTCATGGATTTGGCAAATCTCTATGGCTTTACTCAATGTTAAATCAGAAGCAAGATCTTTCTCACAGCAGCACTATTAATACCACACATGAGCATAGCTCTCAACCTTCGATCTCAAAAATGAGGAGCACTAGCCCTCATAATGTGGAACAAATGGGCAAAATGTGGAACACATACTAATGGCTTACTAACAACTTCAACTAGGAAGGTCATAGGATGGTTAAAATATGCTAGTTTTACTTATAAAGAAGATATGTTAATGAAATAGTATGATTCATTTCTATTTACAATGGATTTCACTAAACAAAAATTCCTAACACTGAATGTGTGACAGTCTTTCAATGTGGAACATTTGAGGAACTTAGAGGAACATGAACTTTTTAAGACCCCAAATGAGGTACGTTCCTCGTAATGAGGTACACTTGAGAGGTATGCACATGAGCCTGTCCTTTATTAACTCATCTTTTAAGTCACCAGACCAAAACATTTTAGCCTTGTTTCTCAGATCAGTTATATAAGCTATAAAAGTTTCCCCTGGTTTCTGATCTCTCGTGTAAAACAAATGCCTCTCCAGTGTAATATTTGTCTGGGGGTTACACATTTTTCTGAACTTACTCTTAAATACTTGGGGTCTTCCCTTGACTCAGCCTATACAACAATATGATGGTTTTCACCTTCTCCTTCATACACTGCTGGGGGATACACAAATGAGTGGTCTCTTTCCATGGCCTCTGACCCAGCTAAGTTTAACAAAATGAATGCCTTGGTGCATGCAACTTTATCTGAATAAGCTGCTTGTATAAAAATATTGTACTCTTGCTCAAATATTCTCCAATTCTCTGCAATATTCTGATCAAATACAAGAGGTAAGGGCTTTCAAAATCCATCTGCCATATTAACACATACCAGTGAAGGGTTTTGCACATAAGCGAGGACACATACACATATGCTACAAATTTATACAAGTACTTGTAACTTTGCTCAATAGCACAATGAGCCTCTGTATAACTGAACTTTATGAAATAAGTCTCTCTTGGGCACTGTAATACTCTTGAAATTACTGTATTGCACAAAATCACATCTTATCAGTATAAGAAATGTTAAATATCTGCACGATGCGAATGAACTGGGCAGGAGAAGCTCAGAGTCAATAACATTTTGAAGAAATGGCACTTTGCGAATAAATAGTACACAACACACTGAAACTTCCCCAAAATGGAGGTACCTTTCTAGGCAATTCTTTATAGTGCAAGGAAAATACTGTAATGGCGGCACTTTACAAATAGACACACCCAGCATAAGAAGCTTATTGAAATTACTATACTTTAACTGCACTTCACAAAACAGTTGCACTTTGCACACAAATGACTCTTTGAAATACATGCACAGTAATAATCACACACTGTAAGCACTTTTACACACTTTGAGATACTTCAAATAACTTTAGTTATGCCCTTGATACAATACAAAGTATTTATGCCAAAACACAGCACTTTGCCAAAAAACATGCTGTTACCTTACTTAATTTACACTTAATGTACCCCTTTTTTGCCCTTATTATATTCATTTTGCTCATTTAATCTCAATTCATGCCCGTTGTACTTTTCTTGTGTTCGTTTTACTCTAAACATGCCCGTTTTGCCTTAAACATGCTCATTTTGCCTTTAAACATGCTCATTTTACTTTTCTGTTAATCATTTCATCAAACACCTTTAGTTTAAACATTTCCTTTAGTTAATAAGCCTTTTATGCCTCCCGCTTGTTTAATAATGTGTTTTGTGCACTTGTAATCCCCCGTTTTTTTTTTTTTTAATGAAATAAATAGTTTGTGCATATTCTCGTTACCTTTGCTTCTTTTCTGACTCTTTTTCGCGCTCATTTCTTTTACTTTACCTTCACGGTCATTTCTGCATTTCTTGGCTCTGAATCTTATTCTCTTCGATCCCGATTCTGACACCATGTCACTCTCCTACTTTGGATACAATGGAAGAGTCTTTATGGGATCTGTTTAAGCAGCTTTATTTTATACAAACACATCACGATAGAAGTTTATTGACTTTAACTTAAATAACTTATATACAGACTAACTGCTGTAATCATACATGCTTACTCTCTGACTGCACTCTCAAAATGGCACTACGAATGGCATGTGCTTAACATTTATATGTGCAGGCTCAGTCTTTGAAGCGTTTCTTAAAGATACAGCACATAGCACATGTTCTCTGAACTACATATCCTAAATGTTCTCATATGATCTACACTTGATCTACAGGGAGCAAATTCAACCTGAGTAAGTCAAATTACAGTAAGTAAAATCAGTTTAATTCTGTCTGCCAAAATTCCAGTTTAGCTCTTCACATCCATATTGTTTCCAGACTTTCCATATTTGAAGTAAGACCCCTTGAGACCAGCTGCTAATCCTGGCAACTCACATTGCTCATCTGTGGGGCTATGAGTGTAAAGTCAATATCATCTTGAAGCAGAAATCTCCTGGCATCCTGCATCTTGAAGCAGAGATCTCCTGGCATCCTGTAAGTTTATATATTTTATTGTTTGCCTAATAAATCCTTTAGATGTTCAGTTCCAATTCTCATTAGCAGGGATCCTATAACTTATTATAACTAATACCACTTTCATATCTGTTTTAAGTGTACATTCCAGATCTGGTTCAAGTATTTGATCTAAGCTGTAAGTGAGAGGAGGAGTCAGTGTTATGGCTGTAAATATTCCCTGTAATAGGTTCATAGGTTCATACTAGGCTATCTGCCCTAGGACATTTATAAGCCTAGCCAGAGTGTGTTTGGCTTTTGCCACCCATTTTAAATTAATTTTGCTATGCCCTTTTTCGAGGTTAGTATACTGTGCCTCTGTCTAACAATGACACAGAAGTGATACCCGGGGTAAACCTACGATCTCCCATCCACTCATCAAGATTCCTCTTGAAGAGAGTCAATGAGGGACTCTGCCTAACCTGGACTGGGATTTTATTCCAGAGTGAAGGGAGCCTCTGGGTTATGAATCTGTCCCTCCAGCATTTCCTATTTATTTCAGTGCTGAGGTTCAAGTCTCTGGAGCGCGTAGCTCGATGGGATTTGGATTTTCTGAGGTGCAGCATGTCCATTAATTCCGGGTTGGACATGGCTTTATACGTCAGGCACAGATCACCTCTGAGCAGGCGGTATGCCACTGAGTAGAGCTGGAGTTTCTTTAACCGGGCAGCATATGGCATCTGTTTGAGCCCTTTGATCCTCTTGGTGAGGTACTTTTGGGGTCTTTCCAGTTGCTGCAGGTGACTGGTAAGGTACATCCCAAAAGGGGCATTGTACTCAATTATGGGCCTGATGAAGGATGAGTAAAGAGGCACGATGACCTCCCCTGATCTAGATGTGAATCCCTTCATGATTAGGTGGGCTATATAAAATGTTTTTCTAACCACTTTGGCCACATGGTTGTCAAATGAGAGATTGCTATCAACTTGGGTCCCCAGGTCCCTAATTACTTCTTCTGTAATCACCTTCCCAGTCAGTGTTTCAAAAACTGCCCATTCTGCCGTCCTTTGTTCAACAACACAAGTAATTATAAATTTCCAACTAGGGGACGTTTGAACAGTTTGGCCACCCTTACCTTAGCTTGAATGCATAACATGCTTACAAAGCAATCCTCCCTTAATATTCTGCTATGTCATGTCCAGACTTTGTACTTATCACACTACATAATAGTCTTACATTTAATGAAGGATTATTTCATCTAACATTTATCAAAAAACAAAGTACCATCTGGCAAATTCAAAAGCCTAAAAACTAGTGAACTATGACAAGTTAAAGGAAAGCTGCCAAGTAACCCCCACAAGCCAGTGATAACTACGGACAGCACTATATAATGTGGATAGAAACAGAACCACGCTAGTATCATGACTCACAATGCAAGAAGTGTAAGAAAAATATAAAGAAATGCCTTGTTGGTACACTAGCAGAAAACACAAAGACACTTGAACACAGACATGATGTAATACCTTTAATTGGACTAGGTTCTGCAATTACTTTGTGTTTAATGCAAGAAGTGTGTAACTTATTCCATGTAGCTCTCCCTGACACTGTATATTTTGAAATACTAATCCAAACAATTAGCCAAGTAAGGGGTCCTCAATTATCCAGTCCTTGACTTTAACCCCTTTATTTTCACTTTTCTTTGGTTTCTGCATACCTTTAGAAGATAGAACAAACTTCTAAATGTGATGAAGCTTGGACTATAATGTAACTCTCTGTTCATTGCCCCTTTTGGTTGCTGTTGGTAAGAAAAACTTTTTTTAAGGGGATCCTCTCTCAACTATGTCCATCCCATCCTGTTCTAGCAGAGAGCATCAAGGAAGAGTTATTATGGCAATGTTTTCATTTCTCATCTTTCCTCCCCAGCAGCTTTCAACAGTAAATTCTCCAGCAGAGTGGAGTCATTCTGGTTTAATTTCTTAGAAGTTACAACCATTGCCAAGATATTCTCTAGACCTGAAGTCTTTTCCACCCATTTTACAGAATGCTTTGTTTGTTAGAAGGACACTGATGTTTTAGATGGTGCCTCACTGACTCACCCAGGCAGTACCTGCAAATGGTCAGTTGTAACCAGTGTACCATCCTGGTAAACAAATGTAAAATAAAATAAAAGTAAAGTAAAATAAAATAAAATAAAAAAATAAACGTTATAGTGTTTTCATGTAGAAACTATGGATCTGCTTCTAAACCTTGAAAGGTCATATAATCGAACTTCATTTTCGCGAGACGAAAATCGCGAACGTTTAAATACTCAACTGTCTAATTTTTCCCAGGTCAACTAAACACCTGCCCAAACTTCAATGAAACACACACCGGAATAAACAAAACCCACATATAGATATATATATATATATATATATATATATATATATATATATATAGACACACCAATGCCTAGTGGAGAAAAGGGCATGTTGGGCAAGTGTTTACTTGCCCTGGGAAAAATTTGTCGTTCTAGTATTTAACCTTTAGCGATTTTCATCTTGCAAAACTGAAGTTCAATTGTGTGAGCTTTCAAGGTTTAGAAGGGGATCCATAAACTATGTATCAGGAACTGCATGTCTCCCTCTGGCTCAGTTAAACTCTAAACTTCCTGAATTTGTCTGATAATGAGCTCCAATGGGTACTTGAATAACATGCTAGTCCATTTTTGTAACAGAAGTCTTGTGCCAAGGAGAAAACTTTATGCTTGTGTTTTGTCTCTGTCAAAACATTTTGATGGTCTTACTTTTTTATCTGCTCAACTGACCCAGTGGGCCAGCTATTGTTTCCGATAGAGTCCATTAATTCCTTCTCCTCTTCCTCTTGGGTGACACTGACTAGGCCTATGAGGCAGGCATACCAGGCCCTCTCCTATCCCTGATCACACTGAGCCATCAGGCTGACAGGTACTCTGATGATCCAAACTCTCCTAGCAGAGCTCACCAGCTCTCCCATTCAAGCTGCAGCTTGGATCTCCCCTTTTACCAAAGTGAGAACCATAACCCATTTTTCCCTCAGACAAGTACACCAGCCTAGTCCTTCATGAGGGATAAGAGTTGGGAGGCAGGGGGAGGATCAGTCAGGTAAGTCAGACAGACCCACCCCCAGGAGCTCATAACCTCATCGTCAGCCAAAATTCTTAGACAGCTGCCAGACCTTAAGGGGAGTCCATGCCTCTACACACTTCATGTGCTGACCAGGTACAAGCTTCATGGATATAGCAACCGGTTCTCCTAGTAAGTGCCACAGAAGTGGTATAATAAAACTGCACCCTACCCCCACCCAGGATGGGCCAATCAAATCCAGCTGCTCAATCCTACCCTCCTGTCTCTGTCCATACAATGCCCAAGGCACTAGTCAAACAGTGGTCAGCTGGGTGTTAGGGAGGGCTTCTTCCCTCCGAGCCATGGGGTGGGTGAAAGAGTCTTACTTCACGGCACTTATTAAGAAGGGTCTTCCTTCCTTAGTGCATTGCATTAGCCTCTGTTTATCTTGGTAACTTATCAACCTGTATCTTATTTGTCTTGGTGGAAAGCATACAAGGCATCCCTGGACCCTGATTTGCTTAATCTTTTGCACATTTGCAAAATAAACAGCATCAAAACTATTAGATTAAAACAACTAAAGTTTGATTGCAACTTAAATAGGACATGCTGCAGAGAGAGAGAGAGAATTCCCATTCTCTGGAACAGGCTACCCATCCATGTGAAGAAGAGTTCCTCTGTATCCTTATTTAAATGCAACTTGGACCAAAGGATGGGTAAGCAGTAATTTACTCCTTGTCTAGATCATATGTTCCTGATGGACAGAGGCAGCCAGCAAATTCCCCCTATAAATTAAATGTCTGGGTCTCATTTGGTTGCATGGCTAGGCTTTTAAGAGCCTTAGCGGTTTTTAGCCTATTATACACCCATGAACCTGAGAAGTGCACAAGGCTAGATGGTTTCAAAACTCAATGAGCTTTTTGCACTGTGATAAGGCTTGCAGATAAAACCTCAGAGAGTTGAGGATTTTCCTTTTCCAGAACTCAATAGATGTCCTTCCCTTCCAGAGTTTCTGGAAACCCAGTTTGCTTTTAGATATCTGAATAAATCTGCCCTGTATACTTGCCCAAGTGACACAGCCTTGGAGGTTTGTGGCCTAGAGGTTCACTACAGTTACCAGGAAGATAGTAATGGCTATACAAGTATTCTACTCCTATCTAAGTACACTTTCTTGTTTCAGTGATACTATATTGTCCAATTCCTTCACTGCTGGATTGTTTAGTTTATCAGTTTGCCTGTTTGCTCCTGAACAGGGGACTGAGTCCATCACTCTGTACATTTTGATAGAGCTTCCACAAAATCAAACCCTTGGAACAACTATTCAAAAACTAAATATGCCAACAGATTGTATTGTCATTACAATGTATTTGTTTTCCTCTTTTAATCAATAATCTTTTAACTTAATAACTTCTTATTAAACATTGTGGACTCAGAGAAGCATGAGCTATAGATTCATGAACAGTATCCAATTATATTGAGTTTCTGTCCAATTATACTGAGTTTCTGTCATTTTCCTTGGAATGGTCACAAACTAACCATAGTAAACAGTCACTCATAACTAACCTCTTTTGCTTTACAACCAGTAAGGACTTTGGCTATCTTGAAAATCTCAGATAATAGTCCTGGTGTAGGTTTCAGCAGAGCCTCTGCTCATTCTTTGGCAACTTATGTCATTAAATTATATTTCATTTTCATATAAAGTATAACTTCATTTGACTTTCCAGCACATTTTAGTGTTAAGGTGACTAAAACCAGGTATTATGCCTTGCTACACTGAGGGGCATGGAATTTGTAAGAAAGACCCATCAAGCCATGAGGTTTCAAGCTCATGCCTACAGCCACATACTACACAACTGTTATAATTGAACAGCGGGACATTTGACCAGCAAAGGGTGCATGCAAGGATCCCTTTACATGTTCACCTAACCTTGTTTGAATCACTGAAGAATATATTCTTATATCATGCTTAAACTCTTACTGTGCCTTTTATGGAATATTGGGTTTTTAAATGCAAGGTACTGGGAAACACATACTAGCTGGTAGCTCTGATAATTCTTCTACCAGCTAAGAAAAATATCCATTCCCTGCACCAGGTGAAGTGGAAATATATTTAAAGTTATAGTGTCACTGTACCACCAACATCATAGAAAAAACAAGTTAAATTTAAATGTGTAAGAGGAGATTATTTGGTATTAGGTATAGGGGAGAGGATGTCATTGCTATAGGATACATGTTTAAGGGTGTGTGTGTGTGCGTGTGCGTGTGTGTGTGTGTGTGTGTGTGTGTGTGTGTGTGTGTGTGTGTGTGTGTGTGTGTGTGTGCGTGTGTGTGTGAAATATGGTCAATGGGTTAGCTTAAGTTGGGGGGGCATCCTTGAATCAACCATTTGAAACTTTTAGAGATGCCCTGTATCAGAAGCTAGAGAGCTGGGATAACAATCAAGAAGAAAAAAAAGGCATTTAAAGAGATAAAAGGGAAGACCATGTTGTTTTGAATTCTTGAAACACTGAAAAATGAGTGAAAAGTGATAGTGGAAATGTAAGAAAAGAAAGTGTACTGAAAAATCAAAACTCTGAGAGAACAGCAGGGTGAGAAGTGCACAATGAATTCATGTATTGCAAAAGACAAAGATTAGGAAAGAACTGGTAGGGAGATGCAAACAAAAGACTTTGGATGATAAGAGTTACAGGCACATCAGAAACAGGAGAGCAAGGATGAAAGAAAAAATGACAAGAGATGCAGTACAAAGTAACTAAGACTTAGACGTGACTACACATGCAGAAGGAAATGTTAGCTTACCAGTAAAGTAAAGTAGTTCAATTACTCAGCTAAGCACAGAACAATATAAAACAAATAAAACAGGTCTAACAGGCCGCACAGCAAGAAAGAAGGCCAGACAGCTGATGAAAGACAAGTCAGGGAGTTAGGATGGATTTGTCATTCTGTTTGAAGGTGAAACCTAATCATATTCTCACGCCATGTAGAATTTACTCTATCTGCAACCTACAGGCAGGTGTTTCTAAGTAGATACTGAAAAGAGATTATAATATTACCTTATTTAGTCACTTTTTGAAAAGCTAGCAAAGGTCACCAGATGCTGTTTTCTTGTTTTTTTTTGAGTAAGACTTAGGAAGATGCAATAACAATAATACAATTATAAAATGTAGAAATAAAACTAATATAGCAAGAATATTGTACAGACATGGGCCTGTTTTACTGGACACCCAAAAAAGTTTGAAAATGTTGTATATTAGTTTATTTACTATTTGATTTTATTTTCATGGTGGGCACTGCAAAATGCTGTAAGATAACAGTCAAACTAATAGGCAAGTTTGATTACAAATAAATACTAAGTGAATAACCTTGGTTTATTTCAAGACTGTTTTTGAGAGTGTGTATATGTGTGTCTACCTGTGTGTATACTTCTATCTATGCCACTGTGTGTCTGCGTGTGCATCCCTGAGTCTGCATCAGTTACTATGTGTTGGGGGAAGCACATTCTATTTCTGTACAATTCAGCAAATGCATATTTTTTGGAAAGGAAGGCACAAAGAATTTTGTCTAACTAAAAATATCATACAAGCTGCAGCAGGTATTATTGAAGGTCAACCTCAGTAAGAAGCGGAGATCCCTCTTAAAATCCTCCAAAGCTAGTTACAAAAACAAAATTGCCACTGACTCTAAAGACAACCACAAAGCATTCTATAGTTATGTCAAGAATCTCAACGGCAACACTCAGATCTGCTCTGAGTTACAGCACAATGGCACTAAATATACAGAACCAACTGATATTGCCAATATCCTGGCAGATAGGTTCAGTGCTAACTTTACCCTCCTCTCACCCCCTAGAAGGCCCAGCTATATACCGGATGAATGCAAAGTTCCTGTAATCACGGCTGCACAGGTAAAAAAACACACTCTCCAAAGCCAAGAACACAGCATCCATGGGACCTGACAATATCCCAGGCTGTGTTCTGCATGAACTACAGAATGAACTGGCACCCTACCTAAGTACCATGTTCGGTCATAGCCTCACCTCAGGCTTTGTGCCCACTGAATGACACACCACAACGGTTATCCCACTCCACAATGGGGGAGCCACGACGGACCCCCGGAACTACCGCCCCATTAGCTTGACGGGCCTGGTATGCAAGGCCATGGAACGTATCATCATGGAACCCATAAACAAAGACATTGGTAATCTCCAAACTCTGGACCCTACCCAGTTCGGATTTGTAAAAGGCAGATCATGTCTTCTAAACCTGATTGACTTCTTTGAAGCAGTCACCAAAGCCATAGATGAGGGTAAGGTGGTTCACACAGCTTATCTAGATCTCGCCAAGGCTTTCGACACCATTCCCCACTCTGGAATTATAGATAAGCTCACTAAACTAGCTATAAATCTCTATGTGACAAGATGGGTTGCCAACTGGCTCATGGACAGAACCCACACTGTGAAAGTAGCAGACTCCAAATCTGACTTCAGACCAGTGACAAGTGGAGTATCACAGAGTTCAGTCCTGGGTCCTCTCCTGTTTGGTATCTACTTCTCTGAAGTAGAGGCTAACACAGAAGGTCTTTGGCTAACAAAGTTTGCAGATGACTGCAAACTAGGAGCCATAATCAAAACTCCTAATGATGTGGACATACTACAAAAGGGCCTCACTGAGACAGATGCCTGGTGTCAAAGCCATGGCCTGAAGCTCAATGCCAAAAAGTGTATTGTTATCCCCTTTGGTAAAAACTCTGTACCCATGAACTACCACATAGCTAGTAGTCTACTTAATGCTGAAAATGTGATAAGAGACCTTGGGCCACAGGTGGACAGTAGTCTCTCCTTTGATAATCACATCACCACAGTGGTCAGGAAATCCTTCTATGTGGCTCACCTCATCACAAAAGGTTTCTCATCCAGAAAAAAAGAGGTCATTGTTCCCCTCTACTCATCACTCATTAGACCCATTATAGAGTACAACGCCCCTTTTGGTATGTACCTCTCAATACATCTACAACAACTGGAAAGGCCACAGAAATACCTCACAAAAAGGATTACTGGACTCAAACAGATGCCCTACCCAGACTGTCTCAAAAAACTCCAGATTTACTCCGTTGCATATCGCCTACTCAGAGGTGATCTCTGCCTAACATACAAAGCTATGTCAAACCCAGAGCTGTTGGACATGCTCCACTTAAGGAAATCCCAATCTCTCTGAGCTACACGCTCTAGGGACCTAAACCTTGTCACCACAATAAACAGAACATGCTGCAGGGATAGATTCCTGTCCCAGAGACTTCCCATACTCTGGAACAGACTACCTATCTATGTCAAACAGAGCTCCTCATTAGCACTCTTCAAGAAAAATCTTGTTGATTGGATGGGAGATAGGAAATTCACCCCAGGGATCACTTCTGTGGCTCTGCTCGACAGGGGCACAGGAAAATAATTTTCTTGGGTGGCGAAAGCCAGGGTACATTTTTGGCTAGGCTTATATAGGCCCTAGGGCCAATAGCCTAGTACCTACCTATGAACCTATGAATCCATATCATACATATCATGACAGAGTTACGTAACCTACAAGCAGTCATTAAAATTGGAATAACTGGATGCATAACTAAGGGACAGGCAACACTCATGTTGGGCCTGTACCTTTCACATGTGTAATTCTCAGTGACTCAATAGGCTGTCCTCTTGATTTTGATGCCTGAGGAACAAGATGCTATGTGCTCTACTCCCACAACAAGTGCATGGAATTGTCTTCCTGTACTGACACTGCAGTACATTATTATGGAGTGCTGTACCCCTGAGGTGTCCTATCTTCCTGAGATGGTGGCAGTTAAAGTGGATGCTAATGATCCCATGGCATTTGTCAAAAAGGGAGAACAATTATTAGGAAGGAAAAAAAACTAAACTAAACAAAAAATAAATAAATTACAATTTCAGATTAACAAATTGCATAACATACTGCATTCAGTCTCAGAATCCCAACAAGACTATACCAGCATCTTGTAGACCATAATTTCCAAATGATATACATTATATGCTATCTCTCACACAATGAACAATAGGATATATAAATGTAACATGTTCTGTCAAACATTGAAAATCCAAGAATGTCCTCTTATTTTTTTTTTAATTTTCTCTCTCCCTTTATTCAGTAAGGATGTCACATATAAATTCCAGTTCTACAGAAAAGATTTATGTTATAAATTTATCGAACATTTGCCCACTATTACAAATCTCTTTAAATGCCATTCTCTATATCTTTTCCCATGTCTGAAAATATATTTATATTGTCTGTTCTAAATTAGGCTCCCACTCTTTCAGAATTCCATCCAGCATCAAGAAAGTATGCATTTATAATATCCTTAATACCACATTTTCCAGTCTGTGCATCTACACAGATAATATTACATTGTCTGCTCTTTCCAAATATTCTTACTTTCACTTAATAATCTCTTGACTTCCAATTGTTTATTTCAGTCTACTCTAATTTGTGCTAACATTGTGTATTTTCTCTATCAATAATTCTCTTTTTATTTCTTGAGCTTGACTGTATTTAGAAAAAACAAAATTGCTAAATATGGAAATGCAAAAAAACTGCTGTATGTACAATAGTAAATCCATAATTTCTTATTTGTTGATATAAGACACGTCGTTTAATAGAATTTAAATGACCCCCCCACACACACACACAGTATCTCAAAACTAACATTCATTAGCCTGGACTGGAGTAACGATGGGCTCATATAATCCCTTACAGTGTTTATCAATAGATTTATCAACTGTAGTGCCAAGCTGTGCAGCACAGAGGTCTGGGCCCCTGACTGTGATTCAGGTGCCGGGAAATGGCACATGAGTAAAAGTCCTCATTGAAGTTTGAAGTTGTACTGTTGTTTTGAAAGGATTTGTAATACTGTGACAGGAGTGGACCACATTTGTAAGTCATGGCATGGTTAAAGTTCATGAAATGAGTATTGCTTTTGTCTTTAATGTTTGACAAGAGTGTTCTTCTCAGCATCTACAGTGCACCAAGAACTATCTGCTTTATAGTTTAGATGAGGTTACTTTTAGCTGTAGTATATTTAAGTATGAGTTGAAATTTGTTGCAATGTAATACGTCATGCACTTGCAAAGTGGATTCAAGAGACAAAATCAGTATTTGCTGTAAAACTTCATGAACAGTTGTGTCAGTCAGAAATTCCTTAAACAGACTCTGTCCAAAACAGTAGAGATCATATTAGAACTCAATGCAGTATTAACTGCCTCCAGTGCATGCATTCCATGACTGCCCAAGGTTTACTATCTGCAGCAGCCTCAGAATCCACCATGACTGCCCAATGTTTACTATCTGCAGCAGCCTCAGAATCCAGAGTCATGTATAATTCCAGAAATCGGTTGGTTAAAAAAAAAAAAACTTGTTCTGGTTCAGTAACCTACAGCTAGAGTATTGCTATTTACTATACCACAAGCATCCTCCTTTTCTGTAATTCCTTTCTTCAGGGCCTCCTTCAAAGAAATTACACTACAGTGCCATCTAGCAAAAAGAAGGAGATCTGGAACTGTGCTCTTCTTAAATTTGCACCATCTGTGTAAATCCCACCTTGAATTCCCACTGAATACAGGGTATAACTTTAGCAGACAACAAGCAAACAAGTAAATCCTTGAATTAATTAACTAAGGAAATCAACAAAACAAACAAGCAAATACTGTACATATCTATGACTGACGCAGCCATCAATCATCTAAATAATGATGAACTTGGTCCCCGCTCCTGAAAAAATACTGGGTCGCCTGAGGTCAACAGCAGGATCATCCTAAGTATCACTCTTCCTGAAAGTACGCTCTCCTTGTATCCCTGCAGATAGAATGGCAGGAGCAATGTCTCTTCCTCTCCACCATGCTTCCACAGAGGAGTTAATCAGCTCCTCACCGTGCATATGATCTGCTAACAAAGGCCATTCTGAAGATACCAGTCTCTGCAACATCTTTACCACAAGAAGGCAGTTTCTAAAGATATAAAACTTACTAAAAATTCAACACTCTGCAACTTCTTTACCACAAAAAGGCTGTTTCCAAACATGGAAAACTTACTAAAAATTCAACTCTGCAACATCTTTTACCACAAGAAGGCTGTTTCCAAACATGGAAAACTTACTAAAAATTCAACACTCTGTAACATCTTTTACCACAAAAAGGCTGTTTCCAAACATGGAAAACTTACTAAAAATTCAACTCTGCAACATCTTTTACCACAAAAAGGCTGTTTCCAAACATGGAAAACTTTCTACAAATTCATTCTTTCAGACATGAAACATGTAAATAATATGGATTCCCAACAGAGATTGAATGCATGCATAGCTAGAAGACTACATAAACTGTCTACGCTACCTTACACACATTGCAGATTATGGTTACTCATTTCTTCCCACTCTGCACCATCTAGTCACAATGCAGTTCAGAAGTATTCAATAGGAATGAGCGTGACTGGCTATGCATGGTGTCAGACACTATAAGGCTGTGCAGAACAAGTGTACTCTCCATGCTGGAATATAGATTTACTGAGACAGTGAAGGCTATTTCTGGAGGGTCAAACAGTGCTATGTTGTAGATGGGCCTGTAGGTCTGCTACACGATTTTTTGCGGATTATGTGAGTTATCTATGGACTGTATGGTACTTGACTTTATGTTATGCCTTGAGGTACTAATTTTACCATTTTATTTATATGCGCACATGCTGGAAAGTATTGCATAGCTTGTTACATTATAGCATATACAGAACACATTTACAGACATCTGTGCCTCATACAGATGTCAACAGGAACTCGCATACAGAGACACAAGGGATTTACACTGGAAGAGGAGAAGATATTGCACAAAACGCTGTGGGTGCACAGCCCGATTTTCTTGAGGGTGATATCAGGATAGTGCCTGTGAAATGTCTCATGACATTCATCTCATGCACTATACTACGTGTAAGGATCTTTCTGCAGCCCTAAATGATAATGGGACATTTTTGCAGAGTTTAAGTGGATAAAATTTAAGTTGGATTACCCCTAGTCCCTATTATTGTGACAACTGTGAAGTGAGTTTTTCTTTCATGCAAGGCAGGATATATTCATTATTGTCAGTATTCCTCAAGGAATATGTTTATAGATATATTAATTATGTTAATTACATTATATGCCACAGATAATCCTACAGGGATTCATGGCCCACTGTAGCCTCTGAATCATACTGACTTGTAGGATAATGTGGTATTTGTATATTTGCCAACAAATATAGAGCACTGCTCTCTAGCGTGCTCAGATCATTTCTACTTATTTGTATTGTTATGACATTCAACTGTAAGGTTTCTAAATCTCTTACACTGTGCTGCTGATTACATATCTCTTGTACAACTTACATATGGTGCTTTCTGACGAGACAAGTTTCATATAATGTGTTTTATTAAATCTCAGGCGATCAGTAGAAGTTTTTGCTTAAGTTCTAGTATCCTGCTAGTTGTGTCTTGGATCTAACCCCAAGATTGTTTTTAAGTTATTATGAATAACAATAGCTATGATTAGTGTCCTGAGCACTACATTCACAGGTTAGGAATGCAATAATAGATAACAGAAAGCATATAGTTCACTACAAAAATGATTCATAACATTTCTGCATTACAGCACCTGTAAGGAAAAGTAAAAGCAAGGTCATGGGTTATACTGAGATGTAAAGTCCAGCACTGTACAGATCCTGGGTTTCTGTCTTTTTTCATTACCCATTATACAGATTGGAAGCCATTTTATATACACAGTACTGCTATCATAACTCCAAAATAAAATATAGCATAATTCATGTACTTCTGAAACCTCACAGGAGTTACTGAAACTGAGCACATCTAACTAAAGCAATTAAGAGTATTAAAACTAGAAAATGTATAAATCATGCAGACAGAGATGCCCAAAATGATGATTTGGAAGCCATGAATAATACTGGAAAATGTAATTTACCCAACACTAAGAGAAAATAAAGCTCTCCCAACACCAAGAGAATAGTTTATTAACTCTCTATCTCTCTCTGTTTCTCTCCATCCATCCATCCACCCATCCATCCACCCATCCATCCATCCATCCATCCATCCATCCATCCATCCATCCATCCATCCATCCATCCATCCTTTGTTAGCTAGTAAATTAAGTATGTTTAATTTAGAATATCAAGAAGGGAAAAAATAGCCAAACTGCACTTTGTCTTTAAACATTTATTTATTTATTTGACATTTGTTGACTGGGAATGTCTGACTGAGCTTGTGCCCTCTTTTAGCAAAGGCCCGGGGAGAAAAGCTCCACAAAGTATTACATACATAATAAAAATGTTTACAAACAATACAGTATACATGAGGTAATAAAAACATGCATTATAATTCTTGAATTCACAATTGTAACATGAGAGTTTAAAGGTGTTATTTACTAAAAAGGCAATAAAACCAAATGTTAAAGTCTTTCATATATCTCCAATACATAAGGACTTCACCATATAGAGGGGAAGTAATGGCAATTAACTCCAAGTTTAAGAAAAGAGTATAGAGGTGCTGCATATCAAATCTTAGTTCTTACAGGCAAAAGCATGTACATCAGTAATCAGAAGCAGAGGGGAAGTTGATAGAGATAGCAGGTGATAGAAAAAGTATGGCTATGGATAAAAGAGGGAAAATTAGAGATTTTTTTTAATTTGTAAGTAAGAGAGGAGAGTAGTAGTAGTAGTTAGAATCAAATGAAATCTGAGAAAGGGGAGTAAGCTAAGTGGGAAAAGAAGGGAGGGAGGTAAATATTAGTAGTGGAGAAATTGAGTGAAAAGGTATTAGGAGTTAAGAGTCACGTAGCGAGAATTACATACAAATTGAGGAGGGGATGTTCTGTAGTGAGAATTAAATACAAATTGAGAAGGGGATGTATGCAAAGAGGGTCAGGTGATTAAGTTCACGATGGTTGTATACAAGAGCAAGTCCAGGTATTTGTAAAGTGGGCTTTTAGGGTGATTTTAAATGGGAGGTGCTGTGTAATAGATCTGATTGTTAAAGGTAGCTTATTCCAGTGGATAGAGGGAAGATAGTTGTAGAGGGTTTCACCAACTGATTTTTTAGATTTATAGATGTCAAGGAGGTTTTGGATGGTCCTTCTAAGTTTTCTGGTTGGGAGGTAATAATTTAAGATGTTGGAAATGTTAGGGCAGAAGGAGGGTTTGTAGAGGATGGAGTGGATAATATTAAGTTGATAGAAAAGAAGTTGATTGGGGAACTCAAGCCAGTTCATTGTTTTCAAAGCCAAACAGTGATGGGATTTAGGTTGAGTGTTGGCGGCAAATCTAGCTGTTTTGTGATATGTATTTTTCATCTTATTCAATAGTGTTGCCTATAGGTTAGTAAGGATTTGGGAGCCATAGAAGAGACAAGGTAGGAGATAAGCAAGAGAGAGTAACCGTATTGCGTCTGGTGTGAGTTAACTTTTGTTACAGTATGGTAAGCCAAGCTATTGGTTAGTATTTCTGAGACAGCAATTTATATGAAGGTCGAACTTTAGTTTATCATCAGTTATGGCCCCTAGTACTTTGGTATGGGATTCAGCATTGATGGTGGTGTTGTCTAATGAGGTGATAGTGAAGGCTAAACATAAATATATTTCACTAACCATTTTAAAACTATAATGATTTAGCCATTGTATAATAGAAATGATGCATGGTCCCAGGTGTGGGTTATTCTAGCACATACAAACAATCTTAATCCTCAGACAACAAAATATCCATGATAGTTGTCTGGCTTAAAAACTAAAATATAATTGGGGTCCACCAAGTCTAGACTTTCAAGAGAAAACAGAACAAATATGAAATACACCATTAACTACTATGACCAGAAATTAGCCAATCCAAGCAATAGGTGCTGATGCTCTTTAACATCTTATATTTCTAATGTCTAAGGAAGCACTTGCCATTTTTTTTCAACACTAAGCCTTTTATGCTGTTGTGTTATACACTTTAAAATGGAATGAATTTCCTTAATATAAAAGCCACTGTTGCATGTCAGTTCTACTACTATTTGGGCATTGTTCTATAACTATGAAACCATGGTGAGAAATTCTCTGGCTTGTCAACAGATAGTGCAACAGTGACTGTTTGTCCCTAGGAGTTTCACATATTTTTCTTTTGACCTGTCTTTTTGTTTCAGTAAAACATGTTGTTTCACATTGGCATTACCTTACATATGTAACTCCAGAAGAGCAAGTAAGGTGCTGCTGTATTACAAAAAAAATCATCAATATCACATTTCTTCCACTGATTCAGAAAAAATAAGATGTAAAACCCATAAACCATACATCTCTGTCATTTTTATTTACCTCTACTACACCATCCTACACATCAGATTCCTCCTCCTCCTCCTGTGTACTTACTTTGGAAAACCTGAGAAAGGTTGTTACAACTCAGGGCCATAATAATGTTATAGTATGGTATGTAACTTGTATAAATTTATATAAACAGAAATTCTTTGTAAATACAGAAACTAATCTATCCAGTGTATTATCACCCTTATTTTCTTCTTACCTGTACCCTGAAGTTTAGGTAATGGAGCATTTGTGTTATCTTTACAACAAACATTTTGTATTGTTGAACTCCATTATTCCTTCATATACCTTTTAGGATACAATTCTTGACATAAGCAGTCTACTTCTGTCCTAAAATCTGACTCATGAGGATAACATCTCCTAGTTGTTAATGGCTGAGTACACAGAACTTGCAATATTGAACTCTATGAGTGATCAACTGGATGTAAAAAAATTAGGAGAGTCAGTTATTTTTCACAATATCTTGTTAAAAACCACTTACCGTCTGTCAACAAATAAAATTAGATCCGGGTAGTTCATCCTATATCTGAATATCTCATAGGTCAATTTTATGCCCAAGGTCTTGGAATATAAATGCGAATTCCATAATACCTTTTATAATAAAAATCAGAAACCATAAAGTATTTTTATGGTCCAATAGTACCTCTGATCCTTGTTTAATAGATTAATATACTGTTGCTCAAAATGGTGAATAAAATATTACACATGATCACATCACCCATCATCACCATTCCCTTTAGTTAAACAAAAGCTGGTATGTGATAGGGCAAACCTAGTCAATTCC
This sequence comes from Protopterus annectens, assembly GCF_019279795.1. Classification (NCBI taxonomy): domain Eukaryota; kingdom Metazoa; phylum Chordata; order Ceratodontiformes; family Protopteridae; genus Protopterus; species Protopterus annectens. The sequence goes on along the minus strand of NC_056741.1, from coordinate 1,626,011,746 downwards.
AACATGATGGCCATAGGTACTTAGGTAGGTACTAGGCTTTCGGCCCAAGGGCCTAAGTAAGCCTAGCCAACAAAATTCCCTGGCTTATGCCAACCCAAGAAAGTTAATTTCCTGTGCCCCTATTGAGCAGAGCCACAGAAGTGATCCCCGGGATGTATTTCCTATTTCCCATCCACTCATCAAGATTTTTCTTGAAGAGTGTTAATGAGGAACTTTGCTTGACATAGATGGGTAGCTTGTTCCTGGGACAGGAATCTATCTCTCCAGCATGTCCTGTTTATTGTGGTGACAAGGTTTAGGTCCCTAGAGCATGTAGCTCTGAGGGATTGGGATTTCTTTAGGTGTATCATGTCCAACAGCTCTGGGTTTGACATAGCTTTATATGTTAGGCAGAGATCACCACGGAGTAGGCAATATGCTACAGAGTAAAGCTGGAGTTTTTTGAGACAATCAGCGTTGGGCATCTGTTTAAGGCCAGTAATCCTCTTTGTGAGGTACTTCTGTGGCCTTACCAGATGCTGCAGATGTCTTGTGAAGTACATTCCAAAAGAGGCGTTGTACTCTATAATGGGTCTAATGAGTGTCGAGTAGAGGGGAACAATGACCTCTTTTTTCTTGGATGAGAACCCTTTTGTGCTGAGGTGTGCCATCTAGAAGGATTTACTGACCACTGTGGCAATGTGATTATCAAAGGAGAGACTACTGTCCACCTGGAACCCAAGGTCTCATCACACATTCGGTGTTAAGAAGACTGCCGCCTATGTGGTAGTTCATGGGTACAGAGTTTTTACCAAAGGGGATAACAATGCACTTTTTGGCATTGAGCTTGAGGCCATGGCTCTGACACCAGGCATCTGTCTCAGTGAGGCCCTTCTGTAGGATGTCCACATCATTTGGGGACTTGACTATAGCTTCTAGTTTGCAGTCATCTCATGTTGGTAATGACTAGGTCTAGGATATTGTTGCCCCTGGCGGGGGTGTGGATATGTTGATCCAGGGCATTGGAATTTATGAATTCCAGAAAGCACTGAGCGAAGGAGTTTGTACATGAGTAGTTTTCCCAGTTAATGGTGGGGTAGTTGAAATCGCCCAATATTACAGTGTTTGGGTGATCCCTAATATTTTCCAGTATATCAAGAAAAGAGGAGTGGGAATCCTGGGGTATGATGGGGGATCTGTAGCAAGCTACAATTTGGATTGCAGTTTTGAACAGAGTTAGTTGCACTTGGATAACCTTGGATGCATTATGCTGAGCAACTTGCCTGGAGGTGTGGATATCCTTAATGAATATGGACACACCTCCACCTTTGGTGTTCCAGTCCAGGTTAGATGGCTGAAAAGTGTGGTATAAGTTATAGCCTGGTAATGCAGGGGTGGTCTCTGGAGTCTTGAACCAAGTCTCAGTCACTGCACAGATCTCGATGTTCTCCATTTTAAGGAGTGCCTCAAGTGAGTGCATTTTGAGATTTAGACTTCTAGCATTGAGTAGCATTACCCTCGGGTTTTGCTTACCTGTTCCTGTTATGGTGGTGAAATTGTCATTTGAACCTTGCCTAAAAAAGACACTATAGGGGTGGCAAGAGTTTTTGCCAATATCCAGAATCCCAGGGGTGACAGCTGCAGGCCACCTCTGGCAAAGCATCGGGGTCTGTCGACCATGTCGTCCCAGGCAGACAGATACTGGCTCCCCTTAGAATGACACCAGAAGCTTAGCCAATTGTAGAAGTCAATCATTTTGTCCTTGTACTGCAGTATCATTCTGGGCGATGGCAGGATGCTACTCAGGGCTAGGGTCATACCTGCCTGGGCTACAAGATCAGAGAGCTCTTCCATGTCTTTTTTCAAGTAGTCCAGGGAGGTACATCTCAGGTCATTCACACCAACATGGACAATCATGGAGTCATATTTGTACTTGTTGTGGAGTGACCTGAGTGCGTGGGTTATGTGGCGGATCCTGGCACCTGACAGGCAGCTGACAGTAACCATTTCCTTGTTTAGCCTGGTGAGTGGGAAATCAGTGTGCCTGACTATAGAGTCATCTATGACTAGTGTGTTGGGCATGTTGTTTTGCCTTATGGGCTGTAGTTGAGTGGCACACTGAGTCTGTGGGCTAGGTGTCATTTGGGTTGTGTTGGTGGGAGGAGGTTACTTGCGTTTCTGCTTTGGAGGTCTCTGTTGCTTGAGCAGATTATTATTGAGAGCCTCTGTGACTGTTTTTGTGTTTCTATGTGTGGATTTTGGTAGTGTAAGTTTAGTGGGATTCTGTGATGAGTCTAGTGTGGTGCAAGTGTTTACCTTCTCCTCTTGATTGTCAAGATCAGTCTTGGTTGGAGAGAGCTTTACCTCCAGTTTAGCTAGATAAGTGCATCTCTCACAGGTTGTAGTGTTGGGTGGTAGGAGGAGAGGGTTGTCTGTGTACATGAGGCAATTTCTACATTGCCTCAAGATGCCCAGATTCATCAGACAGGAGAAAACACTGGGAGATGACCCTTGGACATGTCTGAATAAGAAACTATTTTCCTCTTGATAAGTGAGGAAAGTGAGTACAAGAGCTGTTTTTCTCTAAGCAAGTGAGGAAAGTAAGTACAAAAACTGTTTTTCTCTAGGTAATGAGGAAGGTTGAGTGCTGTAGTAATTAGTAGGTTATTTAGTTTTTACAACAAGTTCTGAACAAGTGCTGAGCATGAATAAGAAAATTCAAGTGCTAAAACTAAGAATCTGTATCTGGATCTTGTTGGAGATAGTCTACCTAGTGCTTAATCACTGACACTGATAAGCTAGATGGCTTCCCTCCAACACAGAAAGGCTTGGGGACACAGAAGCTTACAAACGGTCCTGGATACAGCAAATCTGTAGCTGGACTAGACTACTTACAGGAAAGGCAGAAAAAGCTTGGAATTTATATACATATACATATATATATATATATATATATATATATATATATATATATATATATATATTTTTTTTTTTTTTTAGTTAAGTGGGTTGGCTTTCTCAGAAAGTTCTCTCTGTATTAGAAAGAATGAGCTAATGACAGTAGCAAAAACACTTTAAATGCAGTACAAGCTAGCACCTTTGAGTGTGTAACAATATTAAGGCAAATACAGTTTAAATAAATGCAGATACGTGAAAAATGACAAAAACAAGTTTATGAAAAATCAAATGAGAGCACTTGAACACATAAAAGCACACAGAACAGCAAATTAAGGTATTAAGGTAGAAAACACTTATGTAAGAGCAGCTCAAGAAACTATAAGTAATTTTTTTTTTTTTGTATAGAGGGAGGGAACAGAGCAGATTAAAATGCTATAAGGGATGTCCTTCCCAAGTGCTCTCTTTGTACACAGCAGAGGAGGTGGGACTGGTAGGAGTGTCTGAAATCAAAATATGATCTCACTGGGATCTATATCAGAAGAGCGAAAGTTCACAAGAACGAACGCTCAAACATCGAAAAAGCACAAACATCGAAATTGATATTGTGGGGGGCTGCGCCCCCCACACCACATGCTAACTATATATTCCAACTCCAAGGTTGCACTACAGTGAGGAAGGGGCAAATATTCCTATCCTCACTGTACTGTGACCCCAAAAATAGCATTTTGATGTCCGGCATTTTCGATCGGAAGAGCGTTTGTTCTTGTGAACTTTCGCTCTTCTGATATAGACCCATCTCACTGTACTCAGTTGAGTGAGAAAATGAGATGGGCCCAGTAGGAGTGTTCAAAAACAGATTTACAGCAGGGACGGGTAATTCCAAAGCCACCAAGATTAATACCACAACAAGAACAGGGAGGTGGGTTGGGAGACTAACTGCAGCTAAACAAGGAATACAGTATTCGAATGAAACAATTATTTATAAATATCTAATCTTAAATAAGTGCAGAGAAAAGTATACTTAAATCAGCTATTGTCAGTTGATTCATGCAGGTAAATATCAGCAGCCAACCACTCAGAAGATGAGCAGAATGATTAAAAAGTGTGACCAGTACAAATTAATAATGCAAGCAGAAACTCCCAGGCTAAGTTAACACAGAATTTCAAAAGCAGTCTAACAACTTTCAATGTATCCAGATGGCTATACTTTTTCACACTTCAGGCAACTAACTGCAGCTAGACAGGGAGTACAGTATTCAAGTGAAACAACTATCTACAAATATCTAATCTTAAAAAGTGCAGAGAAAAGTATACTTAAATCAGCTTTTGTCAGTTGTTGTTACTTTGAGTAAATCTCAAAATTGAGAAAAAGGGCTAATAAACCATGAATATGGTCAATACTTTCATTCTTAATAGCATATTTATCTATCTATATTGACACATGCGCACGCACACACACACACGCAATATACCTTCCTGCCCTTCAAAATGTTTGTGATTTGTGATTTATTAAGTCACCACTATCTTAGATACATAAGGACAATCGTATAAATAAAAAACTGGTTAAAAAATCTCTGTATATTTGCCACTGCTGGTTAGACTAGAGGACTGGAATGATATTTATGTATAATAGGAATTTCATAAAATAATGGCACTTTTAGATGTTGTGTTACTAAATTTTAAACCTGACTGCAATGTAAAAATGTAACAATCATGCCTTTGTTATAAAGTTCTGTTTAGTATAGTTACTTTAAAAATATTATGTATGATTAAATGCCAGCATCTTGTACAGATTTTCATTATGCCAAATAGATGTGCACAGAGTACTATAATTTATTTTTGTCCATTAATCCTCCACATGCCTCCTTATTTTCACATGCAAAAAGCTGTTGTTTCTTGTTGTACCTTTTCTAAAGCATACCATTCTTCTTTACTCAAATAATATTTTTTTTTCAAATTTCTACTTTTCTGGATTTTAACATACTTATTTATGATGCTACCTGTTATGAGGCATTGAAAACATGATTTTGAAAAAAGATTGAATGACTGGAATCTCTTAATAGCCGCAAAATAAATTTTGATGTTAACATTTATGTTACTTTCCTGTGTATGGTATGCAGCGATGCATCTAACAATTCATTAGCCACTGTATTAAGTTTATAAGGAATCTATCAGATTTGTTTTATTAACTTTTATTACTAGCTGAACAGAAGATTGTGATTTATGCTGAAAAACTACCTCAGATGTAACATTCTAACCAATATAATTGTCTATTTTAAAATCTAACCTCTGTGGGATAATGGTAGGGTTATATGCAAATATTTTTAACAACTGATTTTGGCATTTAGTAAATTTACAGTTAAAGCTGTGTGTATTTGTTAAGTTATAAACAACCTGCTAAAATTAAATAAGTGCTTGTTTATATTATTAACATCACCATTTAGATTGGGCACCCCTGACAATTTCCTGTAGCCTGTAGAGATTATGTAGTGTTTGTAGACTAATACTGCATTCTGATTCAAAATTCTACCATTTCATAGTTAATGGATTGCTTACATACTTCACCACTGTTACATAATCTTGTATTTCAGATTGTTCATCTATTGTTCTACTTCTTGGTCATGGAAATTTACAGTTTAACAAACAAGAAGTCTAAAACTATGAAAAAGTAAAATTCACATATACACAGATGGGTATACTTCACTTACCCAACATCCCACATAACCGACACGCAAAACACAGAGCCGACAACACTGACATTTCACAACACCAAAACCGCATATACCTGACACACAATGCTGACACTTCAAAACCCCGACACACCTCCATAAAACATACATACAACACACACAAACAACATACTAAAGAAAAAACACAACACTCAATATAAAACTACCTAGTTCTCCTCACTCACACCCTGCCCACTATCTGTACTACACTAAACTAAACCCTTACCACTAAAACAAAACATACACTACAAATAAAAAATCAAAAACACTTATCTTCACATTTTATGTTCTTGCAGGGGGACTACACCTCATGCACTCCCATACTCCCCACGGTAACTTAAATATACCAACTCTGAGATCACACTACAGCATCCACAAGATGAGATTTCCTGTTCTGCTCAAGGTGGACTGTTGACCATTCGGAAGTTGGCATTCTGAAGTGTCGGTCATCTGACACGTCGAGCTTTTCGGCTCGCTATTTTGTTTGTCAGTCTACTGAGATTTCGATAATCTCAAGTAGATCCACACAGGTTCCTACAATGATGACCTAGACACAGTATAACATTACAGCAAAAATATATAACATTTAAAATATAGTAAGGTAAAAGAAAATGTGTAATAAATCTAAAGTGTAGCCACTAAAAGAAATAAATTAACCATATAATACATTTGTCTTAGAATAAAAAATTACAAAACAGAGGTTTGATTTTAAAAACAAATAACACTCATAAACTATTTTAAAACTATCAAAAAAGTCTGACAAATTGCTGCTTCACAGGTAAACGCCCCTGCTCAGAGAAATATAAAAAAATTATGGAGTGTTTAAAGTCATTTTACAGATGTTTTAAGTTATTTTATGTATTTATATTCTTGTAGTGAGCTTTTTTTCTGTTCCTTTTCTGTTCTTTGCAGTTTGCTATGCCTTTAAATAGAGGTTTGTGTTGGATCATCTTCTTGATAGGTTAATTATTTAATTGTCTCAGTGTGCTTTTAATATATAACTAGTTTGTGTTAGGAGGTTTGTTTCATGGATCTGAAGAAGCTGATACAGTGAAAGCGCTTATCCTTTTGTTCTTGTCTGCAATAAACTACGTGGATTTTACATATTGGATTATCTTCTGTCATTTTCTCACTCCTGCTCAGTACTTGGTTGTTTTACAAAATATTTTAAAACTATGACAAGATTTTTATTTAACATTTGTTAACTGGGAAAGTCCAACTTGGAACAAATCCAATTTTTAGAAGAGGCCCAGGGAGAAATACTCCAGACATGTCTTTGTAACATGGAAGGAAACTGGAGCACCCGGAGAAAACCCCCACAAGCACAGTGAGGGCATGCAGACTCCACACAGAAGGCACTCCAGCTGAGAATTGAACCAGGAAACCTCTTGCTGTGAGATGACAATGCAACCACTGCACCACTGCACCATCCAATGCACATCCAACTGTTATTCTAGTTTATACAAACTTCTATTATATCAGGTTGGGCCTCCTATTGAAATGTTGGTATTTGAAATGTTGAGTGCCAACACACCAAAAAAAAAAAAAAAACTGGAAATCCAGGAGAAGAATGACTCTGGAACATCACTTTTCTCTCTCTTTTTTTACAGGATGGCCCAATGTGTGGAGCAAGCACCACGTACTGCCTGAACTTATATAAAACTCTGACGTTGCTGTACCTCAGAAAGCAAAGAGAACATTCCAAGAAATGGCCAATTTGGACTTAGTATATGCAAATTCACTTTTTCAATGTCTCCATGTTTCAGGACTCATTCCAATGGGTTCCAACATTTCAAATGTTTACCATCTGTTTGTTTAAAGTTTATCTTCTTAGCCATATCTTAGGAGTCATGACTATATCCTAGTATTTCTCATAAGTTTAATATGTTATCAATATTATAGTTTATAACAATAACGCTATAGATATATAGAGCTCTCAAACAACTCAAGATTCTCTGAAAATGAATTCTTATTTATTATTTTTGAATGGTCTTTTGGAAATGTAACCAGGAACAAAGTATATAATTCAAATGTATGGATGGGAATGTGCCTTTAAACAGTTAACTGGATAATTGGACAAGAGTAATGTTTCTAAACTGTTTTGTGGTGTTACTTGTTTTTTACTCCCTATAAAAGCAAGACTTAAAGCATTAAGGAATAAAGTCTTTTTTACAAGTTGTGCGTGGTTGTATTTCTAAAATGGTCCCAGAACCATTGCCTGACATGATAGTGAGGTAAAGGCTAATAATCCTCACTGGACTGCTGTGGTGGTGCTGCGGTAGTGGACTGCGGTGGTGGTGCTACGGTAGTGTTGTCGCCTTACAGTAAGAAGTTGTCCTGTTCGATTCTCAGTTAGACCATCTTCTGTGTGCAGACATGCGTAAATGGGTGTACCTTTGTTGAAAGTTGTGCATCAGGGCCGCCAACTCGGCACTTAAAAATCTACTGCCAATTATTAGCTGACCGGAGTTCCACTGTGGTGACCCCTAACCAGGAAAAGACGAAAGACACAATGTCAACAGTAATCAGACTGTGGTTCCCATGGAGGGTACTTTTATATTCCTAAATGAAAGACTCAGATATCCTTTTGGCAGGAATTATTAGTGTGTTAAATAACATTTAAAACAGGGACCCTGTGTTCCCAAGGCAATTATTGGTGGAATGCATGTAGCAGTTGTTTTTATTAGCATTGACTCTGCTACGTATGGAGAAATTATATATATATATACACCCACACACACACACACACACACACACACACACACACACACACACACACACACACACACACACACACTCTAATCTAGTCTTATTCTAAGTAAGCATCAAAACCTAATCTAAATGAAATAGGCAAACAAGAAATATTTTGTAGTTTTAATAGCAGATATGGTCAAATGATATGGTTTATAAAAGCCTTACAATAATCTGTCAACCAATAGCAGTAGCTTTGCTGTAACTACAATATAATTGGTTGGCTTTATTCAGCTAACTATATTTCAGTGATTCTTTTATTTCAAACTGGACAATTGGTTGACATTATTCAATGAATTATATTTGTGTGTTTTTTTACCTTTTGCATAAAAAAACAAAATTGTTGCTTACAGATATATAAATTGAACTATTCAATACCTGAAATATTTTATATTATAGTATTATATGTTTACTATCAAAGCTGTGAACATCAGAATGTAATCCAGTCAAAATCCTAAAAACATTGACGTTCTACATATTAATTAGCTGACATCAAATTGAAATACCTGAAGATTTCGAATTCGGCAGTTTTCAATGCCAGGCATTATATTTCTACTTGCTACAACTTATCTCCCAGCTTTCCAGCAATATGAATGAACACAGTCCAGTAATGCCCAATGAGGGAATTCACATTTTTAAAGGGGGCAAGCCCCCCTGCACCCTCCTGTGGGGGGCAGAGCCCCTACACCCCCTGCAAACTATATATTCCAAGATTTCTCTACAGTGAGGAAAAGGATAATATTCCCTATCCGCACTGTACCGCTATCTTTATTTGTAACATCAACCATATATAAGCAAATGCAGAGTGACATTCACTGCAAAGGACACTTGCAGAATTGAAGATCGGCAATACAGGAATCAGCCAACTGATGTTCAACATTCCCATGTTCACCAATCCTTCATTCTTCATTTTGATAGTAAACTGGGATTATAATATTGTATTTATGAGTCAGTATTTAAAATAGTCTAGATTCTAATTCCCTATACTTGCTTTTACTAATAAGGAGTGCTGTCTTCTCAAAAATAAACATGGATTTTCATATATTTTTCACTATTTAAATATGATTTAATAACCTAAGCAATGTGTACTCTTTTCTTTCCATCTACACATGTGGGTAATGTACTGGGCAGATAGTAATCATAACACATTGGACTGCAAGCTAAAAGAAATTGTTTGCAATGTAAGCTTTTAAGCTTTCATGTTTAGACTAATCATGAGCGACATTAAACTATTTTGGTTCAGAGTGGTTTTGTGACTTTACTTCATATGCTCATATAGCTATAAAAGCAATGTATATATATATATATATATATATATATATATATATATATATATATATACACACTGAAAAAACACGCTGTCAAACCAGACTCCATGTGCCCTTTGCTAGAATATTCTACTTATGTAATGCAGGAATAGGTAATGAGACTTTTCCTGTCTAGATTCATAGGTAAGTACTAGGCTAGCTGCTCTTGCAGCCCATTTTAAGCCCTTCCTATTTTGTGCTCAAATTAAGCTAGCCCATTTGGTTAGAGATCAGCTGTATCTATCCTAATGTTGATAATTACATATTACCCCTAATGAGAATAACTGGGGACATACCATAGATAATTTGATTGGACACAGGTATGGGATAAAGCATATAGGAGCTGTCTTGGTTCATTAGTAGTAGCACAGAGAACAGTTTTGAAGTAAATTTTCTGTTACCCATCCACAGATCCAAGTTGCACATGTATATGGATAGGGATGATATTTTTTTATGCGGATGGGGGTTCTGTTCCAGAAAAGTGGTATCCTCTTCAGGAATAGCAGTATCCTATATAAATCAGATTTGTGTGTCACATTTGGGTTGTACGGCTAGACTTATAAAGATCCTTGGGGTCATTAACCTAATATACACATATAAACCTATGAACCTATATACCTGTTCCTCCAAACTGTTCTGTTGATATTGCAGAAGAGGTTTAGATCCCTAGACCAAGAATTCTAATGTAATTTGACTTGCTTATGTGCAGTAAATCCATCAGTATTGAATTTCAGGATACCTTAAAACACAAGTTACCCCTTAGTAATCTATAGGATACTTAGTACAGTGACAGGGCTTTAAGTCAGTCCATGTAAGACATGTTGTTTAATTCTTGTATGCTTTTAGTAAAGTATCTGTGTGGGCATTCCAATTGTTGCATGTGTCTGGACAGGTACATGCAAAGGGGGAATTATACTCAATAACTGCCCCAATGAGTATAGGGGAATAATGACATCCCTACATCTAGACATTATCCCTTTGTTTATGAGCTATGCAATATAGAAGGACTTTCTTTCAGCAATGGACCCATTCTGGTCAAAAGTAGGTCACTGGCCAGATAAATTCCCAAATCCTGAATAAATGGGTCAACTCTTAGGGGCATACTGTTAATGTGGTAGTCCACTGAGGTAGATGACTTCTCAAAGTATCCAATAATGCATTTTTTGGCACCAGTTATTTATTTAGGGAAAACCTTCCTGCAGGATGGCTAAGTCATTTGAGGATTCAGTACCTTCTCTTAGCTTATAACTTGCAGTCATCTGTGAAAGTAGTCAGCCAGAGCCCTTTGGTATTGGCTTTTACTTCCAGCCAACTGGTCAATGGTTTCTGTGTGAAGGTAGCTTCTCCTATTTTGATTTCCTGCATTCTATCTGTGAGCTAGCTGGCAATACAGCAAGTGATGTAGGGGATTATTCCCAGTTTAGCTTTTCTACTATGCTTGGGTGGGAATTGTGTCAAAAGCTTTGGCCAAGCTTTGCCTTCATCCATTGCTTTGGTGACCTTTTCAAAAAAGTCCACTGGGCTGAATAAGCATGATCAGCCTTTAATGAATCCAAACTGGGGCAGATCCAGTGTTTAGAGGTTCTATGTCATGACTGATTAGTTCCATGGTAGGTCTTTCCATGGCTTTGCATATGAGACTAGTCAGACATATGGGTCTATAATTGCCTGGGTGTGTGGAAAGTCTGCATTATACAGGGGAATGACTGTAGCTGTTCTCCATTCACTTGGTACAAAATCTGTATGGAGGTTGAGATTGAAAGGTGTGTCTAAATCATGCTTCAAGCTATTTAAGATGCATCCTGGGATATTGCCTACACCCATTGATGCAGGATTTTTTGTTTTTGATTGCACTTTTAGGACTTGGTCTTGTGTGATAGCTAAAGGCGAGCCAGTTTTAGGTATATCTTGAGGGACAGCTGGAGGGAAAAGAAAGGTAAAGTTAGAGCTAAATTTATCGGCCACGAGGTTGGCTATGTCTTGAGCCTCACTACCTACACTAACATCGTTCAGAATCAGCTCAGTGCATTGCTATGTTGTGCTTTTGAGATTATTAGCATAACTAAAAAGTGCCTTGTGATAGTCTTTGGCTTGGGTAGCCATTTTAGCCTCAAACATGGCTTTGGTGGATTTTATTAAGCTCCTGAGTTTTAGTCAAAATTCTTTTTCTTTTATTGTAAAGCTTGTTGATATTATGGTTTCAATACTTTTTGTTCATATGGGGTACAGCTGTATCTGGGCAGCTGTTTGCATACTGCTATAGTGTGGTGGTATATGTTTCCATCTATTTAGTGGAGTTAACTCAGTTTGGTGTGGATAGAAAGCTTTCCAATGTATCACATAGGAGTATGTAGTTTGTTTTAAAGAAATTTCTAAAGGTACCTTGGGTGGCAGATATTTCTGTTTTTAATTTTATTTTGAAGGAGACTTCTTTATGGTCAGATCTAACAAGTAATGAAGGGATGGTGCAATTAGTAATTGCACCATATTAGTAAGGAGAAGATACAGGACTTTATTCCCTCAGTGGCTGCTCTAATTGCCCCGGGCATTTGTAGAATCTCTGTGCTTGTGTACTAGTGGAGGTGTAGGTTTCCTAATCTATAGTTAGATAGTATAGCTCACCTAGGAACGCATGACTGGGTGTAATACTTAGTGAGTCTATTTCCTGTAGATAGGAATTCTGGCTTTCTTCTTTTAACCGAGGTAATTTGTCAGAGGAGCACAGCAATTGTTGAAGACTCTTAATAATACATTATAAAACATTGGCAGCCATTGTTCATGACAGCAAAGAAAAGTGTAGCATGTAAGATTATTTAGGTGTTTAAATCGAAAGGATAAGTGCAAGAAAATCTACAATTGTTTTCAAGTAACCTATAAATAAAGCTAGAGCTGCTGTTTCTCTCTCCCAAGATATATATATATATATATATATATATATATATATATATATATATGTGTGTTTATTCTGAATATTCATTGAACCAAATATTAAAAAATATCTGACACACACAGAACATTTTCCCGAAGTAGCTGTAACAACGCAGAACTAAAAACAGCATTTTGCAGTTTTCACTATTTTAAAAGTAGAACTAGTATCTAAGAAAGCAAGTGCCAAGTATATTGCTTTTTGAGAGAGGGATGCACAAAAGACATGGTCCACACTAAGTAGCCTGTCTTTCAGCTACAAATGTAGTAAAATGGCTACACACTTACATTCATATTGTTTTTTCTCATAACATCAACATTATGAAATGTCAAATTGCATAGAGCTGAGACCATCTGATTGATGTTCTGGAACAATGAAAACCAAAAATAACTTAAATCTTTGTTTTTGTATGGGGCAAGCCAGCGTGCCTCCCCCACAAACCTTTCAAATTATATATATATCTACTCTTGGATCGCACTACAGTGGGGAAAAGGGTACATTTCCCTATCCTCTCTATACTATACTGTGATCTTAGTACAAAGAATTCAGCTTCCCCAAAAGTCACTTTTCTGAAGGGAACCATTTATACATTTACAAGCCCAGGTCAAAGCTCATTATCCTTGCTTAAGCCAAAAAAATCTTTACTAACATATTATCCTAGAACGAAGTTAAATCCATCCAAACTGTCACTATTTTTGTAAATAAAACTAGTAATTAATTCCATTGATTCACCATTAAACTAAAATGGTGGTACACTGGTTTTACCCATAGAATGCAGCAGTCTAATTTCTGTATATCCGTTGTCTTTATGTAAGCCCCAGCATTGCAAGAGGAATCCATACATTTTAGTTTTGCATACTTGTATTGTTTCTTCTTAATTGCCTATGCTCAGTTAAAAAGAGTGCTAGGCTCCTCATGTTGTCATATTTTATACCTCCCAAGGTTATAATATGTTTGTAAATTTTCTCTAAATACTTTATGCATGTGCATTTTGTGCCTTGGTATATAGAGTCCACAAAAGGCATACCTATGAGTCATCTCTGACTTTGTTTATCTTCACTGGGAAGATTCGTGGTGAGTTTAATCATCTTGCATTGTATTGTGCAAGCTGGTGGTATGCTTTTCTGGGATTCTCCCCTTTTCTCAACTATGATGTGACTGTGGAGTTGGTATATATATTTTCAGGGGAGGTGGAGGCTCACTCCCCTGCAAAATATTTTTTGTGTGTTTTTTAGGATTTTCATCTCAGCATTTTTGAAATTTTTTTTCGGTAAACAGCAAGCAGAAAAAGGTATTGTCAACCTCTCATAGATAAACTGCCCATAAATTTATCATAGTCTATCTTGCTTCTAATTATTATACAAATCATCTCCTGAATCTCTAGAATTAATATTGCTCTTTACAAACTGCATTCACCTGCAATATTAACACTTATGCTATTTATATATTCTTTAAAGGTTAGAACTTTATCAGCTTGTATCCCTAAGACCTTATAAAATGCCACAGATAATTTAAGAATTTAGTGTTCTGTGTTGCATTAAGCAAACTTGACCCAAAGATAATCATTTTTGTTTTCTTGTTGTGCATTACCATCATATTTTTCTCTTGCTCATATACTCAGACTGTCTAAACCTGACTGTGAGATTTTCTGATCGTCTTTACATGTAATATTTTTTTTCCAGACTTTAAATCACCTACTTAAAAGCAATAAACATTAAGTCTGTCAAAATAGCTCAAAAGGTATGGGTCAGGATAAACGCTTGAGGAACTCCCTACCTGTAATCTTACCACATTCTTCTACTCCAGTTGTTTATCTCCTGTCTGATCCCCATCTCTAAATCTAGGCTACCAAATGTTTTGAAAGACCCAGTAATTTTAGTTTATGAATAGAAACTTATGTTTCATTCTGCCAAATGTACAACTAAATATGTAAATATGATGTGACACAGGGACACTAGTACACTCAGATGGAGTCCACAGTCTGCAAGCATACCCCTCAACCACCAGAGGAATTAATCAGAGACAAAGGCCCTGAAAATCAAGGATGTCCAATTAAAATTAGGGACACATAATTAGTATACGATTAGGTATATTCAAACATAAGATATGGAGGTAATCGAAGAGTTGCATAAGTAAGCAGGACATAGTTAAGCCTTACTTTTATTTTATTACAGCATCTTAAAGTTAGATTTACAATAGCATAAATATTACTGCCCCAAACAAAATGTTTTCCTTACAGCACAGAAAGCAAAAATCACACTGCACTATCAATGACGTGATCACTATATAAAAAGTGCTTTCCTTAAAAACCAGTGTGGCTACCATGCAGGCTTGGGTCAACTTTATTACTCTACTTCATGGCACTGGTGCAATCTATGCTATAGTCTGGACATGTAATTTCTTGTTCAAGAGTAAACGTATAGATAGTAAATCTTCTATTATGGTGAGGATAGAGAGACAATAATACTATTACCAATCACAAGGATCAGTTATATTGTTAGAGACATTGTGTGCATTTGATTGATCAGTTTTGGGGCAGTGCTATTAATCTGTGTGAGAAAGGTGAGTTGATGTTTCATTTGTAATTGGAAAAATGGGCACATGTGAAAGCATGCATCACTACAGCTTACCAGTGGTGCAATGGGTGTTTGAAAAAAGTAGTTTACACTGGAATAGGGATCATAGAAAACGTGTGCTTATCAGTTTACAAGAGTAGTCAGGTCAAGTAAGATGGAGTCATTAAAAGTATTTTGATGAGTGCAATAGGTCTAAGTTGGTAGTATGCCTTGAATTATGTGGATGGCGCAGTTGTGCAGTGGTAGCATTGTTGCCTCACAGCAAGAGGTTCACCAGTTCGAATCTCAGCTGGGGTGCCTTCTTTGTGGAGTTTGCATGTCCTCCCTGCATTTGTGTGGGTTTCCTCCGGGTACTCCAGTTTCCTCCCACATTACAAAGACATGCATCTGGAGCATTTCTCCCTGGGCCTCTGCTAAAAAATGGCTTTGTTCCAAGTCAGACTTTCTCGGTTAACAAATGTTAAATAAAATCATCATCATCATCTTTCGGCTTTTCCCGTTAGGGGTCGCCACAGCGGATCATCTCTTTCCATTTCTTCCTATCCTCTGCATCTTGCTCTGTCACACCAACTGCCTGCATGTCCTCTCTCACCACATCCATAAACCTTATCTTAGGCCTTCCTCTTTTCCTCTTCCCTGGCAGCTCCATCCTTAGCATCTTTTTCCCAATATACCCATCATACCTCCTCAGCACATGTCCAAACCAATGCAATCTCGTCTCTTTTGCTTTGTCTCCAAACTGTCCAACATGAGCTGACCCTCTAATATACTGATTCCTAATCCTATCCATCCTAGTCACACCGAGTGCAAATCTTAACATATTTAACTCTGCCACATCCAGCTCTGACTCCTGCCTTTTTGTCAGTGCCACTGTCTCCAACCCATATAACAAAGCTGGTCTCACTACTGTCTTGTAGACCTTCCCTTTCACTCTTACTGGTACCCGTATGTCACAAATCACTCCTGACACTCTTCTCCATCCACTCCATCCTGCCTGTACTCTCTTCTTCACCTCTCTTCCACACTCACCATTACTCTGAACTGTTGATCCCAAGTACTTAAACTCGTCCACCTTTACTAGCTCTACTCCTTGCATCCTCACCATTCCTCTACCCTCCCTCTCATTTACACACATATATTCTGTCTTAGCCCTGTTGACCTTCATTCCTCTGCTCTCTAGAGCATATCTCCACCTCTCCAGAGTCTCCTCAACCTGATTCCTACTCTCACTACAGATCACAATGTCATCTGCAAACATCCATTGCAAATAAGAAAGGACTCAGAGCTAATCCTTGATGTAATCCCACCTCCACCTTAAATGGATCTGTCACTCCCACTGCAGTCCTCACCACTGTCACACTACCCTCATACATATCCTGTACCACTCTTACATACTTCTCTGCCACTCCTGACTTCCTCATACAATACCACAACTCTTCTCTAGGCACCCTGTCATATGCTTTCTCCAAGTCTACAATGACACAATGCAACTCCTTCTGACCTTCTCTGTATTTCTCCAATAACACTCTCAGAGCAAACATTGCATCTGTAGTGCTCTTTCCTGGCATGAAACCATACTGCTGATCACTAATCATTACCTCCCTTCTTAACCTAGCTTCTACTACTCTCTTCCATAACTTCAAGCTGTGACTGATCAATTTTATCCCTCTGTAGTTACTGCAGCTCTGCACATCACCCTTATTCTTAAAGATAGGTACCAAAACACTTTTTCTCCACTCCTCAGGCATCCTCTGACTTTCCAAAATTTCATTAAACAATCTAGTTAAAAATTCCACTGCCATTTCTCCTAAGCACCTCCATGCTTCCATTGGGATGTCATCTGGGCCAACAGCCTTTCCATTCTTCATCCTCTTCATAGCTGTCCTTACTTCCACCTTGCTAATCTGTTTCACTTCCTGATTCACTATCCCCACATCATCCAACCTTCTCTCTCTCTCTCTCTCTCTCTCTCTCTCTCATTCTCTTCATTCACCAGCCTCTCAAAATACTCTTTCCATCTACTCAACACACTCTCCTCTCTTGTGAGTACCTTTCCCTCACTATCCTTTATCACCCTTACTTGCTGCACATCTTTCCCAGCTCTGTCCCTCTGCCTAGCCAATCGGTACAAGTCCTTTTCTCCCTCTTTAGTGTCTAATCTCTCATACAGCTCTCCATACGCCTTATCCTTAGCTTTCACCACCTCTCTCTTTGCCATGCACCTCATCTCCTTATACTCATGTATACTTTCTTCATCTCTTTGACAATCTCACTTCTTCTTTGCCAGCCTCTTCCTCTGTATACTCTCCTGTACTTCCTCATTCCATCACCAGGTCTCCTTGTCCTCCTTCCTCTGTCCAGATGTCACACCAAGCACCTTTCTAGCAGTCTCCCTTACTAGTTCTGCTGTAGTTACCCAGCTATTCGGTAACTCTCCACTGCCTCCCAGTGCCTGTCTTAACTCTTCCCTAAACTCCACTTCACAATCACCCTTTTTTAACTTCCACCATTTAATCCTTGGCACTGCTTTCACACTCCTCCTCCTCCTCTTCTTGATCACCAACATCATTCTACAGACCACCATTCTATGCTGCTTAACTACACTTTCCCCTGCCACCACTTTACAGTCTCCAATCTCCTTCTGACTGGCCCTCCTACATAGGATATAATCCACCTGTGTGCATCTTCCTCCACTCTTGTACGTCACCCTATGCTCCTCCCTCTTCTTAAAATACGTATTCACCACAGCCATGTCCATCCTTTTTGCAAAATCCATAATCATCTAACCTTCTGCATTCCTCTCCTTAACACCATACCTACCCATCACTTCCTCATCCCCTCGGTTCACTTCACCAACATGCCCATTAAAGTCCGCTCCAATCACTAGTCTCTCACCCTTGGGTACACTCACCACAACTTCATCCAACTCACTCCAAAATTTCTCTTTCTCATCCATCGCACACCCAACTTGTGGAGCATATGCACTAACAACATTCATCATTACACCATCAATTTCGAGCTTCATAAACATCACTCTGTCAGACACTCTCTTCACGTCTAAAACACTCTTGGCATATTGTTCCTTTAGTATAACCCCTACCCCATTTCTCCTGCCATCCACACCACGATAGAACAATTTGAACCCGTTTCCTAAACACCTGGCCTTACTTTCCTTCCATCTGGTCTCTTGCACGCACAATATAGCAACCTTCCTTCTCTCCATCATATCAGCTAGCTCTCTTCCTATACCAGTCATACTACCAACATTCAAAGTTCCTACCCTCACTGCTACACTCCTAACCTTCCTCCTCTCTTCCTGCCTTTGGGCATGCCTTCACCCTCCTCTTCTCCTTCGGCCAACAGTAGCCCAATTTCCGCCAGCACCCTGTTGGCTAACAGTACTGGTGGCGGTCATTGTTAACCAGGGCCTCAACCGATCCGGTATGGAAATATGAAATTTTCGCGCCATAAGTTATGTGGCAGAATTTTTATGCCGGATGCCCTTCCTGACGCAACCCTCCCCATTTATCCGGGCTTGGGACCGGCACAAAGAAATGCACTGGCTTGTGCATCCCCAGTGGCTGGGTTAACAAATGTTAAATAAAATATGGTTTGTAAAATGAGTATGCCTTTAAAATGGTTTGGCTATTGTTTTATTGTAGTAAGCATAGAAAATGCTTTTAATAAATGTAGTTGCTTTTTACTAGTATGCACTGAATTATGTGGTTTGTGAAATAAGTCTGCATTTGAAATGTTTTGGTTATTTTTTTTAATTAAGAAAGGTGGAGAACTGTGTTGTAGCATTTCCAGAACTTTGACAGAGGTGGCTGGCCTACAGATTACCAGTGGTTTCAGTACCATTGTGAGAAATATCTGAGCATTATATCACTGAGACATTGTTGCAAGTGGAAGCGGTGAAGGATTATAATATGAACACTTTTGATGGCTGCCCAGGGTTCACATCCCTTGGGTGGGATTTTTAAACACATTTTGTTATATGCAGCACTGATAACTAATTTTAGTTAGCGCATATGTTGAAAATAACAATTTTTAATGAAATGTAAAAGTGGGGATGAAATCAACTTACCCTTTTATCAGTTGATCATTTTAAAATCTGGCATCACATAACTAGAGTGCATGTGTTTATAGGTTCCTGTGTTAATAGGCAAGTACTAAGGTAGCTGCCTTTGTGGGAAATTTTAACCCTAGCCAATTTCCATTTCAAAGGTGATAATCACACCCTGTACCTTGCATCGGTGAGGTAAATACCTTAACCATTACACTAGCATATTAGCATATATGTATTGTCTGGTGACTGTATGAAAATAAGTTGATTCTGATTCTAATTAATATCCATAGTTTTGCCTTGTAGATTTAGTTTGTGTCGATTAAAATGTCTAGTTTTACAGCAAATAATTGAGAATTACAGTCAACAACTTGGGGAGGGCCTGGCTATGAATGAAAACAACTTGCCCTCTTTTTGATGGCTCATTTTAAAGTCTAGCTTTACTGGACCAGAGTGCTTTTCTATTAAATACATTAAAATATTTATTCTCTGGCAAGTCATTGCATGAAACAGTGATGAAACTTATCTGATTTTACAGACTGTCCCAACATAGCCTCACAAAATCTGTGATTTTCTGACAAATTATTGACGACTGCAGTCATTAAATAATGACAGATGTTCTATTTCCAGACTTCATATCCTTCAAAAAGCATGTCAATGCAAAGACAGTTATTCTATCAACTTTATAGGTACATAAGAACAAAACTTAAAGTCAGTCCCTGATTTTGAACTTTTGTCCCTCATTATTATTTGGGTTTGTCCCTGAGAGATTGAGAGTTATTTTTATCACATTCAGATGAGGTTTACCTGACAGAGTGGCTATAACTATGCTGGCTGTAAATGGGGACTCTTTGTGGAAGAAAATAAATTGCACTCTGGTCGTTTTCTCAGTTAACCTTCTGGAGTAATATGCAGTTGGTAAAATAAGTTGGAATACTTAGGTCTGTTCTTTATGTGCAACAAAGTAGAAATTACATAGCTTTTATCTGTCCCTGGTTTAGCACACATTTTTATTCTATTCCTCATAAAATTTGTGGTTTCTGGCAAGTTAGTGAGGATTGTAGTCACTAAATAATGACAGAGATTTCATTTTCACACTTCATATCCTTCAGAAATGTATACTAATGTAAAAAATGTTATATTCTAGAAACTTTATGAGTATATAAGTGAAATCTGTCTTTGATTCTCAACATTTTCCCCTCATTATTGTTCAGCTTTGTCCCTGAGTCTTGTGCTAAGGAAGTTGAGAGATATTATCACAGCAAAGTAGCTATAACTGCTTAGACGGGGTAGGGGCTGTCTGTGGATGAAAGTACTTCCCTCTTATATGCTCAGTTTAAACCGTTGCACTTTGCAAGACTACTATGCATTTATCCGAAGTAACTTTTATTTTTATCACCATCTGAAATCTGAAGTGAACACAATCAACAATGGGGCTATAATTGCTTAGTATGGTGGCTGTTAGTCGACAACAATGGCTGAATCTGGCTGTCTTGATCAGATTAAATAGTCATTAGTCTATCTTTGCTTGTCTAGAGTGCATTTATATAAAGCAAGATGAAATGCTTTATTGTGGCCATTTTTTATCACAATTAGATATTTGAGGTCTATATAATTACGTGGCTGTAACTGATGGGTATGGACATTGATGGAGTATAATGACAGCTGTACAAATGGTCATAAATCAGGAAGGTGTGTGCAAAAAATGAGCATTTAGGAGTGGTCCCCCAAAAAAGAGAGTGTGTGTGTGTGTGTGTGTGTGTGTGTGTGTGTGTGTGTGTGTGTGTGTGTGTGTGTGTGTGTGTGTGTCTGTGTATGTGTGTGTGTGTGTGTGTGTGTGTATAGCCCATGGCATGAAAAAACACCCTACACCCAAGGTGCATTTAATCCATCACCAAGTGGAAGCATAGTGCTAGTCACGCTCGGGGGTGCCTCTTTTAAACTTTAGTTCAGGCATGTCTAACAACAAGACATTTAAAGGTGAATGTAAGATACAAACCCTGATGTAAATAAGTATGACACTAGGAGAATAAAATGAAATGTAAAACTCAGGGGTTTCTATTTCAGCAGAGAAATCATGTGGTCAAATGTTTTGTGCAGAGCTGTGGGAAAAGTTTGTAGCATTTGTGGTATGTGTTTATGGATGCATGCAGTATGCTGGGACTTACTCATATTTATGCCGCCAGTCTTGATTACATTTCAGAATGCAAACATTATTTTCAATTAATTAAGCAGTTAATGCTCACAGATAACAAATGTTGTTACTTTAAAGCATAAACACAAGAACACACACACACTTGTTAAATAAGATTGTGAGAATGCTATTTTCTTATAAATGAGAAACAGAGCATAGAAAGCTCTTTAAAAATATCTCTGTAACTGAGTTCCCTGCAGAGAAGATGACATTTATAATTGGATTTAGCTGGTTTCATATGATAACATCTTTAATTAAATGATGATATAGTTACTCTAACTTATATGGAAACTGATCACTCTATTTGCTGTAAGAACTACTCTATGAAAACAGACTCGACAGTGCTCCATCTTCATTTGTAGAGCCCTTTTCATAAGAAGCAATAACAGGCAATATATTTCTCCAGCAAATTTGTAGAAAAATAACATGAACTAAGTGTTGGAAAATATCTGTCTTTGCCAGCACAGTTCCTTGCAAGTGAGTAAGGCATCAAAATAGATCTATGATAGTCGATCATACGTTCTCTTCCTAAGCCTTGACCACCTATGAGCTTTTAGTAAGACACATAATAACAATGAGAAAATAACAATGTTACCCCAGATGTTTTCAGTGCAACCAACAACACCTTAGTTAAAACAACCCAGATGGCATTGCCTAGTTTGCCATTGTTAAAATACTTAATACAGACCATTTTAAATTACTTTCCTCACCTTTGTTCTGATGTGAAGTAGTTACCAATTACAGGCATGCCAATGCCCAATGAAAAATACCATCCAGCTATACTTGTTTACTTATGTCATAGTTATTTCTTGACAAGTTATCTAACTAGGATGCACATGTGAGCAATTACAGAACACTTTACACACTTATGCTAAACACTCAGACCTTCCTTGTAAACCATGCTCAGAAAGAGCAGTGATAAAAAAATAGGTCTATCCTGTCTAGTCTGCACAAGTATGGTCTATAGGAGGGGTAGAGAAGTGACATATCCACAGTAATTCAATATAACATTATGCACCTTAGGGGACAAGGTGACCCAGAAGATGATGCAGTTGCTAAGGGGACCCCATCCCTCTCAGAGTCAACTCTCTATATTCCTTAATTTTAATTTAAACAAATCAAAACAACAGATGTAGAAGCCTCCTGCAGCAAAAAGTATGATAGCCCACCAGGTGCAGCTAGGCTCTATTCCTGTTTTATACCCTGCAGGGACTTCTTCACAACCTCACCAGAAAAACAATCTTTAGTCTCTGCCTAAAACAAATGATCATGCCAAATATATGGAAAATAGTCCTTATCAGCTCACTCCAAAACATCAATAAAACTTCCCAACACAGGCAAATCTCTATCCTGTCCACTTGAGACAAACTGCTTGAAAACATATGTGATGTCCAGCTATATCCCACCTGACTGCCACCAATTAAATGTGATGTCCAGCCAATACCTCATCGGACTGCCAACAAATAAATGTGACATCCCTTACTATCCTGGGTGAGTAACTAAGGAGCTTCGATCCTCACCACTGACTCCAATATGAGACGGTCACTTAAACAGAAGGAATATTTCACAATTCTCCCCTAAGAGCACAACAGGAACATGCTCTGGGACTGGACTATATACTTCTCTCCACCCCAAATGTATTTTCTTGTTAGACACTTCAGAGCAAAGTGTCCCAGTTTAACAACTCTGATACACTCACACTCAAATTAAATTTAAATCTCACACATCCAAGCACTTCTGGGAAAGTCTGACACAGATTTCCAGCTGTGTCCCTTCCCCAAAATAATATGGTAATGCTGCCACCAATCAGAGTATCTTCATCCCTTCTAAAGGGGTGTCCAGTTATGAAAATTAAATATCACAATAAATGATAGCTATGACCATAAGTGGCTAGGCCTTTGAGGGGACCTGGAGAGTATCAAACAAGTAGAAGCACTCTCTAATCTGTAAAGAAAAACATTGATTTACGGTCAAAATGTAAAGTAATGAAAAACATTTAATTTTTTTTTAATAATAAGTAAAAATTTTTAACAAGAATGTAAATCAATAGCTTTCAATAAATACCAGAACTCAGTCATTGGAAATGTAAAATTAAACTGCAGGATAAGAGTCAATTATTCTAGAAAAACTCTAGCTTAATAACTTAACCTAGTCTAACAAAAGAATACTGTCCCTGATCTAATCTAAAACATGATAGCAAGGCCAAGGCAAGCTTACAGTTTTTTTTGGTGAGTTCTCTTTTCTTGGTGTCAAATGACTGCACAGCACTTGACAAGTTGCTCAGTACCTGACTAACTGCCAGCTTAACTGTCTTCAGCTGTTTGAAAAAAAGTTATTTCCCTGTCAGTTATCTGTTTAAATAATCAAAACCAAAAGTTCACAGGCAAAGTTCAAGCCAGCACTGGTGTTCACAAACTTTAATCCAGTCACGTAAAACACAGTACACTCATAAATGCATACACTGTATTAAATAGTGTTTTCGTCAAGGTTCCATAGACTTCATCAGATGCAGAGCTGCCATATCACTTAAAAAGGTGAGATGGGGGTCTAGTGCCCCTTACTCCACCCTTTTTGGAAATGGGAGAATTTCACCTTACTTAAACATTCTCTGCAGATAAAAGACAATACAGTCTCTAACCACTTACCCTACATTAATTGTAATTCCAACTAAAATCCATCCACTCCTCTATTTACATTACAACCAGTACCCACTTCTCTAATTCGTAAGCTGCTCTCAAAACTAAAATCATGCTCCCTCTCTTCCGATGGCCTTCCAGCTGAATACCTAAAACTAGCAGCAAATTCTATAGCTCTTCCAATTAGCATTCTCATTAACCGATCAATCTCTAAATCATATGTCCCACAACTATGGAAAAACTCAATTATTACTCCCCTTTACAAAGGCGGTAACACCAGTGATCTATCTAACTACTGGCCCATCTCCATATTTTCACCTCCATCTAAAATTGTAGAAAAGTGTACTCATTCTCAATTGCTAAAACATCTCACAGACAATAACCTACTCGCACCCACTCAACATGGTTTTCGGCCAGCACACAGCACAACAACAGCCTTACTGTCATTTACTAACACTGTATACAAAGATCTTGATGCAGTCCTACTAACATCAGTGATCCTACTAGACCTATCAAAAGCTTTTGATACAGTGTCCCACTCAAAACTACTTTTACAACTTGAGACCGTAAACTGTTCTCCGCACATGCTATCCTGGTTCCATAACTATCTACACAACAGAAAGCAATCTGTTAGATGGCAAAGTTAGCAATCCAATTACCTACTCAACAACACAGATGTACCCAAGGGTCTGTTCTTGGGCCCTTGCTTTTTAACATATTTATTAATAATCTCCATAAAACATCCCTGCAAAGTACACTCATTCAATATGCGGATGATTCGACAATAATTACATCCTCTAATAATATCTCAAATCTCCTAAAATTAACAAAAAATGCATTTACTTCCATTGAATCATGGCTTAACAAAGCTCAACTGCTACTTAATCCCAAAAAATAAAAACTTTTACTGTTCACAACCAAACCTCTAAGTCTAGACTTTAAAATATTATCTCAAAACAAAAAAAAATATTCTATTTTGTGTGTTTGGGGTAATGGCTCTGCTAATCCAAATAATCTCTCAAAATATCAGTTTCTTGTGACTGACATGAATGAATTTAAGGATTACTTGGAAAATATTTTGAGCTTCCTTAAATTCACAAATTCCTTCTTGGATTCTGTCATTAACTTCCTGGATGTCACTTCAGTTAAGGATCTTGTAAGTCATTCTTTTGTTTCCAAAATATTTAGGAAGAAAACCTTTTCAAATAATTATTTGGATTACTAGAACCACCATCCCAAACACACAAAAAAGAATATTTTTAAGGGCCAGTTGTAAGGGCAGCCCATATGTGTTCTAGTTGGGAGATTTTCAGGAAGCCGCGGTGGTGCAGTGGTAGCATTGTTGCCTCACAGCAAGAGGTTCTCCCATTCGATTCTCGGCTGGAGCACCTTCTATGTGGAGTCTACACGTCCTCCCCGCGGTCGTGGTATTCAAAAGACATGTGTAAAATAGGCGTGCCTTCGTTGAAGGTTGGGCATCGAGCTGGCACCTTGGCACCCATAATAAAATCTACTGCCAATTATTAGCTGATTGGAGTTCCACTGTGGCGACCTCTAACCGGGAAAAGCCGAAAGAAGGACAACATTTCATTTTTTTGTGAAAGAGTCTACCCTAGAGACTTAATATTGAACACTAGCCTTGAGATAGCACATGAATGGGGTGCAAGATTTAAATCTATTCTAGGTATAGGTAAAGAAAATGCTAATTATTTTAAACCACAAGGAGATGAGAGCTACGGTCACTCTATGATTTTACCATATGATGAAGGTTTCAAAGAAATTAATGACATTATGAAGAGAAACTGGGTAATTTTTACTACTAATAGTGACCAGTTAAGAGCATTAGGTAGACAACCACAATTTGTTTACAAGATGGGGAAAAACTCAAAATATTTGTTTGAACACCCTACCCACATTCAAACATTAAACAACAGGGGCAGTAGTAAATGTGGCAAATGTGCACAATGTAATTATATTTTTAAAGGACCATTGTGTTTTAACTTCTACCACGAAACCTATTATATTTCATCAAGGTAATCGTGCTACAAGAGGACTAGTATACTTGGCAGTGTGCACATCCTGCAATTTTTATTATGTTGGTAAAACAGAAAGATCATTGAGAAAACACATCAATGAACATACTTATGCTATTAGGAGTTATAATGAAAATAATGCATTATATAAACATTCAGTTAAATGCAGGCAGTTTGTTAAGTTCAAGTTTGGAATTTAGGAAGTTATCCAGATGACGACTATAGGGGGATGGTGGGAACTTGAAATACTACGTAGTTCATAGGTTCATAGGTTCATAGGTAGGTACTAGGCTATCGGCCCAATGGTCTACGTAAGCCTAGCTAGCAAGGTTCCATAGCTTACGCCACCGAAGAAAGTTATTTTCCTGTGCCACTGTCCAGCAGAGACACAGAAGTGATCCCCGGGCTGTATTTCCTATAGTGAACTCAAATGGCAACTTGAATTGACATGTTTTCATTAATGCCAGGTTCTACAATCACATTTAGATTGTAGAACCTGGCATTAATGAAAACATTTCAATTTTACCAATATTGAAAACAAAGGCTTTGATTAGGTAGATATGGTTCTGCCTTCTGAAAATATTTTTTATGGAACTGTATGTTTTTCTTCAAGGTTTTTTCTTCAGTGTTTTTAAAAAAAATGTCTTATTTATTTAAATGTGTTTAAATGTTTGATTAATAGTATTATATAACCATAGGCATATGGTTATGGTTTATTCTGATGAAGTCTCAGAACTTTCAGAGCCGAAAGCGCTAAATAAACTGGAGGCTGTTTTGTATCCTGTTGGAAGTTTGGTGTTCCTTTTTGTTATACTATACAAGTGGACTGGCTTACAATTCTGGTGCAGCCACAGGTAGCTCGGTATTTATTTATTGGTTTTTGAAGTCTGAGAGCCTTTTTTCACATTTATGCTGCAAAGTGCCACAAAACAGAATGTACATCAAGAATATAACAAAACATATATATATTAATCTCCACAGTGTCAATGCAACAGCCTTTTATTCTAATACTTGACATGGACAAGATGTTTTGGGATCTTAAACAGAGTAGGGGGTCATGAAATTTGCATAGAGTACAAGAATGATGACTCAATAAACATATGTGATTCTATATTAAAAGTAATAATTATACTACATTTAAGAAAGGTTCTTGATAATTATAAGATTATGATAACAGAAATAAACAAATATCATAGATGGCACTGTTTTGTAGATGTATGGAGCCCTGATTATGACCCAGCCATCTTGGGTTTAAATAGCAGCACAGGTGGCAGTGTGGAGAAGAAAGGGGATTGGGAAATAATATTATTTGTTTTCTCACACATCTGGGAGGTGGTGTCCCTGTGTTAAGGTAAATCCCATTCTGTGAGGACTCTGGTGGAAACCAAGGTGTGGTGAGGAGCATATGTGTCCTGATTGCCTGCCTGCTAAAGGAATTAGTCACATGCATTGAACAGGTAGTATCCCCATTGTGTCATTCTATGTACTGCTCTAGTCCTACTGGCTAGCTGTACAATGAGGATGAAAAAAAAATTCCAATCCATCCAGCATGTTGCACCACTTCTCATGTCACTCACCTGTCATCTTTCAAAGGAAAGGAGTAACAACCAGATGAGTTATTAGATGGGCTTGATGGTTAGGCAAGGACAAGTCAAAAAGGGATAATGAAGAAAAAAGAAAATGTCAACACCAAATTCACCACCAATTTTGTACCTGAAAAATACACACTATGAAATATATTGCAAGTAAATACTGAAGCTTCAAATCTGTACCATCTGATCACCACCACCATCCTCCTACAGTCTCCAGATAAACACTCAGCATTACCAAACACTCTATTCTCCTACTACAGACCTTCATTCTAGCAAGAAACTCTTACTATGTATTACTGTTGTAGACCCTCTACTCCCACAATGTGTCAAAACTCTGGATTGAAATCTCAAAGAACTTAAAGCAAACAGATAAGTCTTAACAAACAAAGATGGATCTGCTTTTTCTGCCCACCTGGCTATCTCTTCTCCCCAGATCTCTTAACCAAATACTCTAGCTTCCTCAAAAAAAAAATAATAAAATAAAAAAAAATAATTAATTCTCAAACTGTCCCCTCCCCAAATCACTAACCCACTGTCTGTCTGTCTGTCTATCTTTCCTATTATTTTCACCAGACTTATTTTTCTTTCACTCTTAAAGTTAATTTAAATTACTACTGTCTGTAGTTACTACCATATAAGAAAACAAACCAACAGGTGAGGGTCCAAATTAAAATCTAACAAAGAGAATGGTTTCTTTCAAGCTGATGCCCTCCCAAGGGGCTATAATGAGGTCTTGAAGAATTACTTGATGGTCCTGTTTTAGCAGTGGTCAGTGGAAGAAGGGATCCCTAGAGAGAGGGTGGTTTTTTAGACTTACGTGGCAGATACAGCAGAAGCCAGAGGTTATTGAGGATTTTTATTTGTTCCTTTGTTTTCTGGTGTTTCCTTCTTGATTGATGAGAGACAAGCCGGCATTAGACGTTCGTCCCTATGTTCCTGAAGTTTTGAACTTAGTGGTAAATCTTATTGGGAATGTAGTTTGTAACGTTTGGAACTATTGGCTGTTTCTACAATGGAGCAAAGGAGGGTGGAGAGAGAGGCACTACGTTTCTTGGACAGTTTGGTGACAAGGACCGGGGATAATTCATTCAAGATTTTCAGAGTGGGTGGTTCTGGCACCTTTGTTGAAGTTTTGTTTTACAAAGCAAGGCTGTTTCTGAGAGATGGGTGCTAGAAAGGCTTGGTTTCTTCATGGTTCCTTTAATAGTTGGTTGGGAGTTTTGTTGTTACTTTTTTTGAAGCAGAACACTGAGAACACATTATTGGTTGTTTTTTGAATTTGGACAGCAAAAACATCCTGTTTCAGGCATTGGGAATCCAGAAGGAGTTTGACACCACTTTAAACCAAACATTTGGGCCAAGGAAAAGGGGGTTCACTTGGCCTTCCAAGGACACTTATAACAGTTATTCACCATGAGGTTGAACTTTAAGAAGGGGTTCGACCAGTTCCATACACAGAAAGGAAAGTTAAGCCATGGTGCGGTTTAGAAAGTAGCCACCCATGAAAGTCTGATCAAGCAGGAGATGTGGATGGATGTGTAAGTGTTGTTATTAGTGAGGAAAGTACAGGAGCTGTTCAGAAGATCGAAGAAGGGTTAAGGAAAACAGAGAAGTTACCCTCTGTCATTTTAAAGTAGGGTGGGGAAAGAGGCAGAAAAGAAAGTTCTGCATACTCACCTGTTTTTAAAGTGGAGCATGTTTTTAACTAAAAAAGCAAAAGAGGGAAAGGAAAAGCTAGAAGCATTTGTGTAAGGGATGGAATAGAACTAGTGAAAAGTTGCTGTGGGGGAGTAAAGCAGGTATAAATTGTTTAATTATATATATAGTAAGCCAACAATTGGAGAAAGTTGAATGAAATCTAAGAGGGGAACAATTTGAAAGGCTAGGTATATAGCAGAAAAAATAAATGTATGTGTCAGCTCCAAGTGTGAATGTACAAGTCAAACAAGGGAAATAGTACACAAGTCTACTGTAGCAATGTAAGTGTGGATTGGGTGACGGATTCTATCGGGTGTTCTAATTGTAACACCAAGACACAAACGGCATGATATGATGAGATTGTGGATAGGATGATATAGCATGAGGAGCGAGGCAGTGTAAGGATATCCCACAATAGCATCAACCCACAGGAATTTAAGAAGTTTGTATTTTTGTGATTTTAGCTTTTAGTGTGTGACAGAGTAATGTTGGATCAGGAGGTGGATGTAGGATTGGAGGTAGATGGTGGAATGGTAGATGCAATTTAGATTAAATGCCACTAGATACCCTGAATTAATGAAAATTTAGATACTAAAAGAAAATGGATTCATCAATATATAACAATACTACACAACACAAATAATAAATAAGTTACAATAGCAATTTGAGGGTTACATTATTTAATTTTTAATTTTAATAAAAAATACATTCGATTATAAAAAAAAACATTTCATTTATTGATTGAAATAGAATGTTATGAAATAGAATGTTATTATATATATGTGTAATATATTTATATACAGTATATTTTACAATGACAGTATATAAATGATTAATGAACGTTGTTTTAGAACTTCACAAGGTTTTTTAGAATGACTAATTTATTAATTGAATTTGATGATTTGATTATTAACTGATTACATATTGAATAAGATTTTTGTAATACACTGACTCTGAAGATTCTGAATTGAATTGTTTTTGCCAGTCGGTGAAATAAAGGAGTTTTTTCCTCAAGGTTTGGTGTTGGTGGCCTATTTTTGAAGTTGTGATCGTGATTGACAAACTCAGTTCTGTTTCTTTACTTGTATGTACTGAGGATGTGAATACACTGTTTCCCTTTCTATTTCATTCTTTAGTGTTGCTTATCCAGTGTACATAAATTTATTTTACTGTTTTCAGCATACTTACGCCCTTTATTTTTATACAAAAATGTATACTGTTCATATAAAATGTACTGCACATGTGAACATGTTTTTACTTTTACGTAATATATGTAATTTAACTGCAGAGCTCTTCTCCCCATGCCTAAGCTGAAAATATTGTTTTGCCCAGTCATGATTTTCTGGTCAACAAACAAAAATAATAAATAAACAAACAAACATGTAATTAAATAAAATGTACTATAGAAGGCTGAGAATGCTAACTAAGAAATGTAATTTTGGTTAACGCAGGCTGTGTAATATGAACAAGAATCATGCAGAATTCTTTGTCACCAGGCAGATTAAAAGGAGAGCATTTTGAGAAAATGTGCTTTTTCTATGAGACTTAATACAGCATGGGACACTTAATGATGCCTCAACCAAATGTATAAAACAGAAACATAAATGCAAAATGAATGCAATTACCATTGTACAGTGCAGAAAATCATGTAAGAAATTATATACTGACTCAGAGAAGAACAGTGGAAGGCAAACAATAATTCAATATGAGGATCTTTCACTGGTAAGTTCATACCCAAACGTGTCTGTTAAAGGAAACAAATGTTTGCCATATGTAAATAATCACCATTTTGAAGCGCATAACCATAACCCACAGAAACAGAGTAAATTTCATAAAATACCAGAGAATGATCCCCCTAGGTAAATGAAATACTCAAGTCATCATGCAGACTGTAAAGGTACGGCTTCGAGACAGTGCAGAATAATGAAGATTGTGGCAATGATGTTTATACATGATTAAATACAATAAATAATTTAAAAGCTAGAATTATAGAGTCCATCATCAATAAGTCAAGCTCTGTGTTAACAGTTTCTGGGATAATAGTAAACATTTAAAATGAGAATATATTTTTTGGCTTGGATCAACCAATGACATTAAAAAAAATGCAACAAATATGTTGCCATATAATGGCAACACACCACTACCCTTTAAAGGAATTTCCAAACAGCAAAAACAACTAAGTCTAAAAAACTGTGCGTAAAAGGAATAAACATCATGCCTCAGTTGCAGTACTGCCAAAAATCTAGAACTTATAAAAAATTCCACATTCTTTACCCAAAAGTGCTAAATACAAAGTGCCAGACCAAATGCAAAAAGACTAGTCATGGGTTTTACATGTTATTATAGGATCATAGGATGTTACTAGGCTAATGGCCCAAGGACCCTTACAAGTCTAGCCAAGTTCTGGAACCCTCAGGGTGAATGTACGGTTACCCATACAATCATCCAGATTGTGTTTTGAAGAGGGCCAATGAGGCAGTCTGTTTGACATGAAGTAGGAGTCTGTACTAAAGGTGTGGTAACCTCTGGGAGACAAATCTGTCCAGCAGGTTTCATTAATGTCACATACCAGTTTAAGTGTTTAGAGTGAGTAACCCATGTACCATTTGACTTACAGATATGCAACATTTCCAATAAGGCAGGGTCAGAGATTGCCTTATATGCAAGGCAGAGATCGCCTCTGAGTAGTTTGTATGAAACAGAGTAAAGTGACAGTGATTAATAATGATCTGCATAGGACAGATGCTGAAGACCTTGAATTTTTCTTGTGAAGAACCTTTGTCGTCTCTACAATTGATGCAGGTGCTTGGAAAGGTACATACCAAAAGGGGCATTGTACTCAATTATTGGCCTAATGATGGAAGAGTACAGGGAGGTTATAACTTTTTTTTTTCTGGATACAATGCCCATAATTATGAGATGAGCAATATAGAATGCCCTTCTTACCACTGTGGTGGCATGATGGTCAAAGGTAAGGCTGCTGTCAACCTGTGTGCCCAGGTATCTTACCACTGAATGTGTACTTAAAGTGTTGCTATTGAGGTGGTAGGTAGTCGGAAGATTGCTCTTACTGAAAGGGATGATAACACATTTTTTTGCATTGAGTTTAAGGTCATGACTTTGGCACTAATCATTTGTTTGTGTAAGACCCTCTTGTTGGATGTTTACATCATTTAGAGATTCTATGGCCATTCCTAGTTTGCAGTCATCAGCAAACTTTGTCAACTGCAGACCTTTAGTTTTTGCTTGTCCTTCGGAGAAATATATTCCAAACAGTAGAGGTCGCAGGACTGATCCCAGTGGAACACCACTGGCTACATGTCTGCTGTTGGTGGTGGATTCCCCTGTTTTTATTATATGAGTGCTATCATGTAACCAGTTATTGACCCATCTAATGATATAAGGGTTGATATCTAGTTGGGTGAGTTTGTCAATGCTGCCTGAGAGGGGAATAGTGTCAAATGCCTTGGCTAAGTCTAGGTAGGCTGTATGCACAGATTTCCCCTGGTCCAGGGCCTTGGTGACCATCTCGAAGAAGTCCACCAGGTTTAACAGGCATAATCTCCCTTTGACAAATCCAAACTGAGTAGGGTCAAATGTTTGGAGATTACCTATATCTTTCTTGATAAGGTCCATGATGATTTGCTTCATGGCCTTGCAGATAAGACTAGTCAGACTAATGGATCTATAGTGCCCAGAGTCAGTGGAAGCACCACCTTTATGCAAGGGAATAACTGTGGCCATTTTTCATTCAGCTGGGATGAAGCCGTTGCTTAGACTATGATTGAAAAGAGTACCCAGTGGTGTTGCTAATTCTTGTTGGAGCCCATGTAGGGTACAGCCTGAGATGTTATCACATCCCACAGATGGTGTGTTTCTGGCCTTAGAGAGGGAGGTTACGACCTGCTCTCTAGAGATGCAAGGTAGGGGACAGGTGGTAGGGATGTCATGGGGTACGTGCGGTGGGGACAGGGGAGTGAAGTTTTCACAGAATCTGTCAGCCAATAGATTAGCTATGTCCACAGCCTCACTGTATATGTGGTATCATTAACTACCAGTTTGGCACAAATCTGGACTTTTCCTTTTAGGTTACGGATGTAACTAAAGAATGCCTTATGGTTGTCTTTAGTTGAAGAAGCTGATTTGGATTCATAGTTTATTTTGGAGGACTTTACAAGAAATCTTATTTGCTTGTTTAGGCTGAGAAGGGAGTGCTCTTAAGGGGCCATTTGCATATACCCTACAGGCCTCCTTAAAAGAGATTTAAAGTATCGCACAGTGACAAGTCTAGCTTAGCTGGGATTTCCTTGTAGTTTTTACATACTAGCTAAAGAGACATTTATTTAACAAGAGTAAAAAGAAAGCATGCACATTTAAAACACAATATCTAGTTTTTATTGATATTTATTTAAATGCTTTACATCAGAAACAAAATATTTATTTATAATATATTGAATTATAGTAATATTAATACATTTATTTGT
The DNA here is from genome assembly GCF_019279795.1 of Protopterus annectens. Lineage (NCBI taxonomy): Eukaryota > Metazoa > Chordata > Ceratodontiformes > Protopteridae > Protopterus > Protopterus annectens. Next base: position 1,625,977,877 of record NC_056741.1, on the reverse strand, counting down.
ACAAAAAAAAAGCTTAGGGTAATTTAAAACCATCAAGATTTTACTGCTGTACCAATTAAAGTTAAAAGGAATGCACTGCATATGAAAAGGATGAGCGAATTTAATAAAGTAAGAGAAATAATTGATCTTGCTTTGAAAAGGGTGGCTGTAGTATTTCAGCCTTCAGCAGTCTAATCCACAGCAACTAGCTTCCCAGCAGCTGAAGCTCATGGTGAAGCTTGGATCCTGAGAAGCTGCACAGCATCTCTACAAAGACCAGCATTTGATAAAGAAGACGACAATCTGAAAGTGTAGCATGTATGAGCTTACTATTGATCCTAGGTACAGCAGATGGAAATCACCTGCAATGCCTCGTTAAGGAAGTAATAATGCATAACAGCACAGGGATTACAAGGGCATAATAGATCACCTGGGGATGCTGTAAGGGCCAATGCCAGATTCAGCTGGCCTCCCCATCCCTTGAAGTTGCACTGTTTACCTTTACATAATGGGTGACCTGTAAATTGCCACTCTGACTGGAGAACGAACATTGTCCAGGTGTTAATGTACATGTAATGCCTGCTGAAAAACAAGTTCACCACTTCACAGCACCATGTTACATTGTAGTGAAGCTCAGACAGTGAAAAGCAAATGATCACCATTTTTTAATGCTTGCTAAACAGTGTTTTGATGTTTAGTGAATGTAAAATTAAAAGAAAAGTAAATAAAAAAGCATGAATGTTTGTATTCTGCATGTGTTTATTTGTGTGCACATATGATAGTATGTGAGAGAGAGGGACAGTGCTGACTGTAAACAATCGATTATCATGCTCATCAACAAGACTCATATTAATAGGCATTATTGGATTTATTGAATAAGGAACTGGTATTCATAGTCTGGGGCTATGCATACTAGTAGCGGTGATCCATGAAGAGCAACGCTACGAGGTTATGCAAATTCCAGACTACCATGATGAACATGGAAATGCAAAGGACTTTTGTAATCACACCCCGTATTGGAAATGCATAATGTGATTAACGCATAAGCGATAGGGGGATAGCTATTATGTTGTTAAGGGGCTTTACACACATACACATGAGTTTCATAGACATGAATCTATAATTAACTCATTTGCATACAAAGTGTGTAAATAGGCCCTGAAGTTAAGCCAGAAAGCAGCAGTGCATGCCAGGAGATTTTATTGAAGGGTCACTTGGGTAACTGTTGATTTTGATGCTTGTGCATACCGGACATATTACTGACAGGGTCACTTGGGTGCATGTTTCATTTCAGTTCTTGTGTTTACCTGGACATACTGTACTACTGGAGGGTTTTTTGAGTCACTATTTCATTTCAGTGCTTGTGTATAGCTGGACATAATGACTGTGGGGGTTTCTTGGGTAAATGTTCCATTTAGTGCTTGTACATTCTAGGGCATGTTACTGAAGGGGTCACTTGGGTGATTGCCTCATTTTAGTCGTTGTGCATACTAAGGCATGTTAATGAAGGGGTCATGGTTGATTGCCTCATTTTAGTCGTTATGCATACTAAGGCATGTTAATGAAGGGGTCACTTGGGTGATTGCCTCATTTTAGTCGTGGTGCATACTAAGGCATGTTACTGAAGGGGTCACGGGTGATTGCCTCATTTTAGTCATTGTGCATACTAAGGCATGTTAATGAAGGGGTCACTTGGGTGATTGCCTCATTTTAGTCGTTGTGCACACTAAGGCATGTTACTGAAGGGGTCACTTGGATGATTGCCTCATTTTAGTCTTTGTGCATACTAAGGCATGTTAATGAAGGGGTCACTTGGGTGAGTGCCTCATTTTAGTCATTGTGCATACTAAGGCATGTTAATGAAGGGGTCACTTGGGTGATTGCCTCATTTTAGTCATTGTGCATACTAAGGCATGTTACTGAAGGGGTCACTTGGGTGATTGTCTCATTTTAGTCATTGTGCATACTAAGGCATGTTACTGAAGGGGTCACTTGGGTGATTGCCTCATTTTAGTCGTTGTGCATACTAAGGCATGTTACTGAAGGGGTCACTTGGGTGATTGCCTCATTTTAGTCGTTGTGCATACTAAGGCATGTTACTGAAGGGGTCACTTGGGTGATTGTCTCATTTTAGTAGTTGTGCATACTAAGGCATGTTAATGAAGGGATTGCTGGGGGAAATAATTTATTTGTGTGTCAGGAAAGTGCTTGTGCATCTTTGGACAAACAAGTTCATGGATTGCAACTCCAATATCAAAGATGATGCACTGCATTTAACAATGGATATATGTACTGCTGGGATATCTGACTAACCGCCTCATTAGCATACTATGCTTTACATTTCCCATTTGCATCTCATTATTTTTTAGTCCTTGCATATTAGTGTAAATGGCCTTTGCCATTCTAATTTGTAAGCATCAGGGATACCACTATTGCATTTGCACAAGCTATTATGAATACCATCCTACATTTTTAAACCTAAAATTGAAAACTCAAGTAAATCCTATATTTTATACACTGACTTTAATCATCAATGATGTCCCAGGAAATGAGATAGAGAACCACTACGATATAAAAATCTTACTATATGGCATTACTGACCAACATTAATAGCCAGAGATTTACCAAGAAACACTTAATATCTGACATTATTGAATGACTTTAATCATCTTTAATTTCTCTAAACCACACTAAAACCTGCAAATCTTCTAGAAGAATAATATTAGTTAATTTATATATGTCTCGCTGGTGGCAGTTCTGACAACCTAAGCAATCTTAGAGCTGATATCCCAAACTACTGGAAATACCAATATGTAAGATGATGCTAGATATAACTCACACTGAGCAAAATGGATGTGTGTGTGTGTGTGTGTGTGTGTGTGTGTGTGTGTGTGTGTGTGTGTGTGTGTGTGTGTGTGTGTGTGTGTGTAGACATTAAATACTTACATAACTTAAATTTTGGGTGTAAAATACTTCTTCCAACAAAAACAATTACATCTACTACTGCAGGTTTGAAATATTTGAGGGGGAACTACTTTACATAAAAAATAAATATAGCATGAAAAAAAACCAAATGCAAAACAATTTAACAGATAGCTCATTCTCTAAACACAATAATGCCCATGTGTGTGAATAAAGTTGTAGAAGTCAGAATTAAACCTTGAGGCACTCCAATATTAAAGGAAAACTCCACCCTAGAACTAAAAAAAGCTGCTTTTTTCACTCTATCTGTGTTTCCTGACCTATTTTAACACCTCAAAATCACTCTATAAGTGCTTTATTTGTAATTTTAGCCTGTTTTCTACAACATGGCTACCAATGGAGCTTGATGTATCAACGTGATCTTGTTCTCGCTCAACCCTTTCTCTTTCCCATAATGCTTTGTATGACTCATACCAGGCATAAGGAAGTAACTGTGAATTCCCATGCCATTGACATATAATGGGATTTGTGTGAGTCACTGTTATCTTCTTTACCTTCTGTAAAAGGACTGCTTCTTTTCTGTCTTTAATTACCTTCATTTATGTTTGGCTCAGAGCTTGTTTTACACTCTACTTAGAAGTTACCCAGCTACAGCCAGAAAAGTAGCTAAATTACAGGCTTTGTTCAGGGTTTTCTTTTGTAGTCCAAGGGGAATTGAGAGTCCCCACCCCCACACTACTGTAGAGGTGTTAAAACTGTCACTACACTGAGAGACCCTCACAGAATCAATTCCTCTTGGACTACAAAAGAAAACCCTGAACAAAGGGCTGTAATTTAGCTACTTTTCTGGCTGTATCTGAATAACTTCTAAGTACAGTATAAAACAAGCTCTGAGACAGACATAAATGAGGCTGATTAGAAACAAAAAAGAAACAGTCCTTTTACAAAAGGTAAAGAAGATAACAGTGACTCACACAAATCCCATTAAATGTCAATAGCATGGGAATTCACAGTTACTTCCTTATGCCTGGCATGAATCATACAAAGCAGAATGGGAAAGAGAAAGGGTTGAGGGAGAACAAGATTGTGTTGAAACATCAAGCCTCATTGCTAGCTGTGTTGTGGAAAACTGGCTAAAATTACAAATAAAGCACTTAGAGTGATTTTGAGGTGTTAAAATAGGTCAGGAAATAAGAGAGAGTGAAGAAAAAACATTTTTTTAGTTCTAAGGTGGAGTTTTCCTTTAAGTACAAATACAGTTGAGTTAAATCTTTCATGATATCCTGGAAAGTTCTCTTAGAAAGTTCTGGGTTCATTTTATACACTTATTTCCATTTCTAAAGTCCACTTTCTGAGTCTCACAGTTAAGTTCTTACAATTTTCCACTCAAGACCCTGCTTAATTCAACAAATACTGCATCTGCTAGAACTGCCTTTCCATCTCATGCAAACTTGCAGTTTTATTGACATACTGTACTGTCGAGATGTATTGTATGCATATTTGCCTTTCTGGTTTTCTTTCAGCTCATAAAATCATGTTGGCTGCAGACTCCTTATCTGTCCCTATTTTGAAGGGGTTAGGGTTGGCATGATGATTAAGGTGTTTACTTCTTAAACACAAGGTACACAGTTTGATTCTCATCTTTGGTCACCGGATTTAAGGGAGAGGTAGGTTTGGCATAATGGTTGAGGTCTTCAACTCATAGACACAAAGCACAGCATTTGATTCTGACCTAGGGTTTTTAGCAAAACATAGAATAGTCCTTCAGGGCAGTTATCCTAGTATTCACCTATGAGCCTATTTACCCCTGCACATGATGAACCTGTTTTGGGATATATGTCCCTTTTTCAGGATTAATTTACTCATTCACACAATTTTCTGAATCTTCCACATCATAAGTGATTTTTGAAGCTGTCTAGTACACAGAGATCTACATTACATGACCAACACACTAGTGGCACCAGTAATTTAAAGAAAGAAGACACACATCTTACAGCTCAAATTTTGAGTAGCGTTCATTATGGTCTACAGATTTTGTACGGTCTCCTTGATAATGTACGTATATTTTCCCATTATTTTTATCATGGTCTGTTTTTAACTTGTGTTTCTGAGTAGTATCCCATAGGAGTTATGTGCTGTTTATTATTCAAATTTTATGCTAATTAAATGTCCAGATTTTCATCTGGATGCACTTACTTTTCAAGGGCCTTTGTTTCTATGTTCATTGTCTAAAGTTTGAGAGATATTGTTGGCTGATAGTCTTGTCAACACTCTGCATATACTGCATTTCCATGTACCCTTATAATTTAGGTTATAGCCAAAGAAATTCAGTTATCGAGTTAGCAAGCATATAAACAGGCAGTGATACCATATGCTGACCCACATATTATAGAATTTTGCCAAAATCTCTTGGTATGATGCAACACAAGTTCTACCGTATTATTAACATGATGATATCTCACACAGGTAATACACAGGGGACAAGAGCTCAGTCACAAGGTGCTTGTGAGTAATCTCCAGAACACTATACCTACTCTTCTGCACCATTTCCATTTGAACATTTCACATGCTACAATGCACTACACTATACTGAACGAGGCAGTTACATTTACACTGCATTAATTATCAGTTAAAATAATATAATTATCAATTGTTTTCATTAGGAGAAATATAGAATTATTGACCAAGGGATGAGTAAGGCCAATCTCTAACCAAATGGGATAGGTTCATTTGAGCACAAAAAGGTAAACTGAATGGGATTAAAATGGCCACAAAACAACACAAAAAAACATGCAAATGTAGTCATCATGTGCACATTCTAACTGAAGAATCCAAGAACAACAAAACAGGCCTGCACTCCTTCTTCATGGAAATCACTTTTATTATATGTTCACAATTGGTTTCGGCCGCATAAGCCTTCATCAGTGTAAAGAACCACTAAAACATCCATCTATTAGATACTTCCTAGTCACATTTCATTGGGCAGTTACAAGCAATCATTCAGCCCAGGAGGAAACAACCCCCCCTAACATTATAATCCACCTTATTTTCTTTTTGATCTAACACCTTATGCCATCCACCTTGGTTATTCCTCTTAAGGCTTATTTTATCAATAATAGTAAAATAAAACCTAGCTGTGGTATGTTGCAAAGTATGTTTATATAAGGGATTAAATGTTTTATTTTACATCTAATGTCACTTAAATGTTCCATTATCCTAAATTTCAAAGGATGGGAAGTCTGACTAACATAAAAAGCCGAACAGTTACATGTGGCTAAATATATCACCCAATCTGCATTACAGTTACCAAACTCTTTTATATCGAAAACCTTTGAAGTATTTGAAGATGAAAATTGCTCAGTTTTGTAAACATATTTGCAATTGGTGCAATGTCCACAAGGTTGGAATCCTTTTATCAAGGGCCCCCCTTGTGACAGTTGTCCCATACTTGAGCCTGTCTCTGTATTCTTTTTGTAATGATTAAACCAACCCCCTAATGTTTTGCCACGCCTAAATGTAAACAAAAAATTGGCTGGTAAAATATTGCATAAATCATCATCCAAAAGCAATATGTGCTAATATTTCTTCACAAGATCCATAAAGGATTTTGTATTATTTCCAAAATTTGTAACTAATCTTGGAGGTCCCACTGCCAACTTTTTAGATTTATATCTTAATTGCTTTCTGTTTATACCCTGCGTGGAGCTTAATATTCTCCTGACATCTGAATCTTTATATCCCCTTTCACAAAATCACTGAATCAAATCATCAGCTTCTTTTCCATATTCTGATTCAAAAGGACAAATCCTTTTTAGTCTAAGAAAATGAGCTTTCAGTATGTTCTTAACTATAGGTGGGGGATGACAACTATTGGCCTGCAGTAAGGTATTTACTTGGGAGAATTTCCTAAATACTCGACTACTGATTGTCCCATCCAATTCAACCTGTACCCATACATCTAAAAAGGTGATTTTACTGGAGTCATGATGCACATGAATTATATTCCCTATTTGTCATCATTCAAATATTGTCAATAAGTAACATCAGACCTCCAGACCAACCAGCAGTCATCCAAAAACCTTCCCAGATGTCCATCAGTTCTAAATAGTTATGAGAATCATCATAAATAACTCGTTCCTCCACAACCCCATAAAAAGGTCAGCATAAATAGGTGCAAAAGATGCCCCCATGGCAGCACCGTTAAGCTGTAAGTAAGATTCTTCCTTAAAGTAAAATACATTTTTCATCAACACGTGTTCTGTTAAACATAACAGAAAAGTGTTGAAACCTGGACTATACTTGTAGATGCCCTATTTAACTAATAGTGTGAACATTTAATAAAAGTGATTTCCATGAAGGAGGAGTGCTTACCTGTTTTGTTGTTCTGGGATTAAAATGGCCCTCAAGGGCAGGTAGTGTAGTACTTACCTATGAACTTAAAATTGTGAATTTATTGCAGATAATGTAAGCATATTAGTCTTCAGAATTTATTGCAGGTTCTTCTGTTATAGCTCCACTGTCTCTCACCACAGAACATCTGTACTTGTATCTGTAGGCAGTAACAGCAGAACTATAATAACATGCATTGTCTTCAGACACCAGTAAACATTCCCAGAGTAAAAGCTATTTAATGTGCCCTAGACTGCTCCCTGACATAAATCTAAAGCAACTGTCTTAGGAAGTAGAGCTATTCATATGTGCAGAAATATTTACATAAAACAGTTCAATCAAACAGTACGTCTTGTTTCAGTTTGGCATCGAGTAAACAAAATGTTGAGTCAGGACTTAGTACTTCCCACAGGGTGCAGAAATACACACATGAAACTGGCAATGGGAATGCTGCGTACATCTTCGTCTCTGTGCAGTAGTTTAAATTTTACACTTACTGCACAAAATGTAACACATGAATTCCACATATGATGTAATTTATAATACTTTTTGCACAATCCTATTGCCTGTTCACCACATAAACGTTTACTTGCTTAACCAAAAAAAAAAAAAAAAAATGTTTTCACTATATAGGTTTGTCAATGCTGCCACCTGCAGGTAATGTGCATTGTGTAACAGAAAGGGAAGTGTTCCTTGCAACTACATGACTGTGTGAGTGAGTTGGTTTATGGCCCACAACAATTCTCATTTCATCTGTCAGTGACATTCTGTCTAACCTTCTTAGATAAACTGTACTATGAAGGAATCTGCCCCAGTCATCTGCAGCAGGATTTAGTTATAGAAGTATGAGGGCTGCCACAAATCTTCAGTGCTCTGAATCAGTGATACCAGAATTTGTATGCATTTTAGCAAAGTAAAAATTTACTTTTGATTTTCTCTTTCAGGAAAACTAGAATGATTTAATTATACCTTATCCTGTTCCGTTACTACTAATGACATAGACCTTCTAACGCTCACAGTCCTTAATGTCAGGTTCTAGATATGAGGTGTCCATCCCTCACAATATAGAGATGGTTCTTGGGACTATGTCCCACCCTAGTGAACATTTCACAAAATCTGAAGCAAATTCCAAACAATTACAGAGAAAGTTCTTTGTTTAGACACTGCAAAACTCACTAAAGTAAAAGGATACTATTAGCTCTGTTTTGGGACTCAAACCCCAAACCTTCAGCATACTGCATGGTGTCACTGCCACTGAACCCTCAAGACCCACTAGACTCACGGGTGCTCATTTTTCCTTTAATAGACTTATCCTTTCAGTTAAAAAAGCAGCATGATGTCCAAGGTTAAATAACAAATATAAACATGCATATGCATGTACACACACACACACACACACACACACACACACACACACACACACACACACACACACACACACACATAAACAAATACAGATTAAGCCCGTTGTTTAGGCACTGCCAGAATCACAGAAGTGAAAGTATAGTATTAGGTCTCTTTGTGACAATCAACTCCTATGTGTCCAGAGGCAGTCCAGGAATTCCCATATGAGGGCCAATATTGTCCTTTCACTTGTGTGATTCCGAAAATCTGTAGTGAATTTTTGACTTTCAGAGAGATAAGTGACATTAAGATAAAGAAAACATTTACTAGTCTAATCATCCAGAGGGCCTTTCTAAGCCTAGCCAAGTTTTCCTAAAAGAATAATGATATCCTGTATCCAAACTGGGTACTGAGGGATAGGCATTTATGAGCTACCTCTGTCCATAAGGGAAATAGGTGCCAAGCCTGGTGTAAAAGTGTATTTTAAGTATGCTGCAGAGCCTGGACCTATGGTGCTAACAGATTGCAGTCAAAAGCTGCAGAAGCAATACACATGGATTTATATAACAATGAATTAGTAAAGATGATGCAGTAAGAATGGATAAGGCAACATCTGTCAATGCAAGTCACACAATAATGTTCATGCATGGATAAAGCAAAAGCCACTGATAACAGGAGTAGAGGTTACTGCTGATAGGAGCACATGTGAGGCTTAGTATTTGAGCAGCATTTGTCATTATGGTGGGGGGGAATCTTTAATTTGGATACTCCAAGCACATATGGGGAGTTAGGTTTATGTTGATTTGAGCTGGGGACATGTTTGCATAAAAGAGGTTCAAATGATAGGAGAAAAAAAAAAGATTATGACCTAATCATATCCCAAATTATAGAGGATTATTTCTGGGTCATTAATCATAATCACTTTGTTATGTGTTCAAAAATGGATTCTAAAAAAATGTCTCACTTGGTACTATCAAACTTTGTACCAGGATTGTTGCAGCGCAAGGGCTGTACTTTCTAGATGCTTGATCACTTCTGCTTACTGTTTTTTGCAAGTTGACCTTTATTGCCCTTCTGACAGCCTCTTTGTATTGTTTCCTCCGCCTCCCCAACCTATCCTTTTCATCACATGCAAACCCAGTAGTCTGCCTTAATTTAAAGCCTTACATTTATATATAAACACGTCGGCATTCTCATCTTTGTACTTTTTTGTATCCTCCTTGTAGCCCTGTTCATGGCCTTGAGTGCTCCATTTCTGCTCCATTCTCACAGTGTGTTCTCCCTTTCAGTTTACTCTCATTCTCTCATCCTCGACCTCCTGTTCCAGCACATCATGACCTTGTCCCTTAAGATTCCAAACCATCCTCTTTCTCTTTGCATTCCTACCCTTTTCCTCTACTCTAAACACAGTAGCATAATCACTGTTAGCTAATGACATCTTAACCTGGGCATCCGTGCTCCCTTCTGCAATGGCTAGAACCATGCTCAGAATTCTTTTATTTCGGGTGCAGTTCTGTATAAGCATTATGGATCTCTCTCTTGGTCCAGCACTGCAAGTCCTCAGTTATGTCTCACTCCCTCTTTCTCTACTGTTGAGCTTCTGATCTTGGTAAGCCTCCCATTGGTGCTACCTCTTCCTTCCACCCTGCTCCTTTATTTTATCATCCAGTCTATTATCTCTTCATGTGTCTGGGGCTGATAGATTTTAAAAATCTAACAGCTGTTGCTCTTTCCTCTATTATAACTGGCAGGGCACTTCACTGTTCTGACCCTGACTTTCTCTTACACCATTTTGGTTTAGAGTTCTCTCTCTTCTCTGTCCCTTGTAATGTAGCTGCTGCTCTCCTTCCATTACTCTCTTCTTTGGTCATTCCTAACCAAACTACATTCAGGCACATCCATGTTTCTTTCCGTCTTGTCACTGGCCCATGTTTTTGTGATGTCAGGAACACCCCCACCCCACCATTCCCACTCCACTATTTGCTTTTTCCCATCTTCCTACCTAGACTTCCTGCTCTGCAAAGGAAATGCTTTGTCTATGTTGTTTGTTCCTTTGTTATCCTTGCCAACTCCTATTAATTCTGGAATGTTCTCTTCTCTAATGATGACTTTATTTTCTTCTTGCCTGTTCAAACCACAGTACACATATAACATCTTCTACTTCAGACTTTTTTTAGTGAATTATCCCTTCTGTTTGTTTGTTTGTTTTTTTTCCTTTGCTGCTGGCCTGGTTCATCAAATGTATTAAGTTCAGTTTTACATAATATATATAATACTATTAATATCTTTATAGATTTGTTTCTTAAAAAACTGTACTACTATGATGTATCTCCCTTGTTTCTAACCATGAGCTCAATAATGCAATGCTGTAGAAGAAAAATCACAGGCTGATAAATCAAAATAATGTGGCATTGCTTTCCAGACCTCCACTCATACAGCGTGACTCTGAACAAGTCATTTAACCAGACTGTATTTGTTAATCAAGTCAGAAAACAGGCACCTTTGCCAAGTAAAGCCTTCTTCCTTGATGGGTGGAGGTTAAGCGGCTCCAGTGGCTCCTGCAGCTAGGCTGCTCATCTTGCTTGTAGCACTGTATACATTTAATGCCAAACTATTGGAACTCTTATTTTTTAATGATATAAAACTGTTTCCATAATATCAATGCTGATTTAAGAGATATGCAACGACTGTCTCACCATTAGCGTTGGAATTACTTACTATACTTTTGCTTAGTAGTGTAAAGAATTTCGTGTGCTCTTGGCCTCATTGCTTAGCGACTGCTGATGTTTAGCCGCATACAACTAAAGTATGCATAGTAGTGTCTGTTATTTTTCACTAGAAGCTGCATTTAATGCTAGTTTCTGCTAACTAGTTAATTGCATGGCTCTATATATACTCTAAATGCTCCATAAACTGCCAAGCTGCTGATATTAACTGAATCATAGAATTACCTCTAGTTATTCAATTCTGCATGTTTTTTTTGCCTAAATGAATTGCTATAGTGTTATCTCATAGGCTGGTGAAACGAGTGTTGTTAGTTTGACTGTACGTGGTATAGCATTTAGCTCTCTCCCTCTACCTACACTCTTTTCTTTCTTTTCTCTTTCCTCCTCTACCTACAGTATACCCTAGTATTACCCTCCCACTCTGAACTCCCCTCATTCTTGCCCTATCCTTCTACCTAATCCCCCTGTCCTTGCCCTTTAATTGCTGAACATTTTTTTTTCTCATTCTCTCTTTTACAGTTTGCTCCCCTGGGTGTTCCCTCTACTCAAATAATTTACAGGGAATACCTCCCTTCTAAGAGAAGATGTCCTTGGATCGCCTGCTCCCCAGGCACCATCAACACTACCTAGAGAGTGGTTTATTTTTCCCTCCTTCAAAGAAGCCTCATTGTATGTAGCTGTATTAAATAAATTCTAGCTAATAAATAACCTTGTGCAGCAATCTACCTCAGTGTGCATGATAGCAGTCTACCGCAGTCCGTTGCCACTTATCACCCCTTCCAGGTTTACAAACTACTCCCCTGCCTGCTTCTATTAAACATCCAAGTATAAGTTTAAACAAACAACAATCTACATTATAATTTCAGTGTACCATCTCCTTTTCGCCACTAGGTGGGAGCATACACACCTAGTAAAAAGACCTACAGTATAACTTTTACCTAGCTCCACTGATATATATTTAAACTTCTCTCTGCCCAACATAAGATAATCCGTGGAATAACCACCACATTCTCGGGTTTCCCTGATACCTAATGAATAAATCTTAACATAATAAAAAGAAACATTAAAACAGTAAAACCTACTCTCTGGCTGTAGCTTTATCCCAGGTTCAGTGTCCCAGTCACTGATTATTTTTTTCTGGACAATCTCGCCTTCTTGTGTCTACCAGCTCTGTTCGCCCTGTGGGTTCACTTCGCTGCCCTACCCTGCTGCCAAATCCAACCCACCTCCGCTATCTGTACTTTTATACATCCCCAGACTCCTCCCCACCTCAATCCAATCCAGTCACAATAAGGGTCAGCTAAACCCCACCCACCTATTAAATCTGAAATTCTCCAAACACTCTACAACCCCTCCTACAATGCTCTACTCATCAACTCTCAAAATTACTCCACTAGCCCTACTAATCTCTCTCTCTCCTGTCTGAACTATCTCACACAGTTTCCTAACCATTACCATACTCATTTACACACTTTACTGCATCATACAATTTCACTCCCAATCTTACTCATCCATCTCTCATTAACTCTTCAGCTCCAACCCAGCATATCTATTCAAACCTAAGCTACTCCCCGCCCCACCCCCTACACTCATCTCTTAAATGTCATACCAAAAAATCACTACTGTCACGTAACCCATGTTACCCTTCCCCACCACACTACCTCACTCTACTATCCAACAAATCTCTCTCTCTCACTTGTCAGCGACAACCACCCTAACCCCACACCCACCTGTAACATTAATGTCACCAAACCCTTCTCTCAACCCACAAAACTAAAGTCCATTCACCTCACTACACTTAATGCTCAGAGCCTTAGAAACAAAATCCCTAACCTCCATGCCTGGCTCTCCCATAACCACCCCTACATAACCTCCATTTCTGAAACCTGGCTCAAATCCTACATAAAAGATTACGAAATCCTACAACCAGGTTATCAAATCATTCGCAATGACGGAACCCACAAAAATGGAGGTGGAGTAGCTATAATCTACCCCTCCTCCCATACCATAACTCCCTACACCAATAAAATCCCAACATTTGCCAATGCTGAAACTACAATAGGCTTATTGAAAATAAACAACCACAAATCCATATGTATCATAGCCCTCCATATTCCCCCTGGTGACAACATCAAAACACTTGAGAACATCCTATCCTGGTTCTCCTCTCACATAAAAAATGAAACCTATATCCTTGGTGATACCAACATCAGCTGGACCACTATTAACTCTGATGCCCCTCCCCACACTATTAACCTATATGATTTCTTCCAATGAATTCATTCACCAACCAGACCAAATAAAGATGGTACCTCTGGAAACATCATTGACTGGAGCCTAACAACTCATCCAAATCTAATCACCAAAGCCAGAATAATACCAGAACCTCTCAGCGATCACTTACCTGCCTTCGCCGACCAGCTTCCATCTCCTCTGCAAAAACAACACCATTAAATTCAAACCCACAACCTCTCGTCTTTCAATCCCCAAACTTTCTCAGAATGCCTGAAGTGCATTGATTGGTCTCCTCTAAAAACCCTCCCACTAGATGATGCCGTATTCTACTTTAACCACTCATTCCTGACCCTCCTCAAACAGCAAGCCCCCCCCAAGAACCAAACACATCAAAAACAATCCCTGCCCATGGTTATCAAAAGAAACTAAATTAGCCATGCAACAAAGGGACAAAAAATGGATACAGTATCAAAAACATAAAAACCCAAACTCCCTCCTAGAAGTTAAGCAACTCTACAACTCCACAAAAAAGCTAATAACTAAAGATCGCAAAGCTCACTACTCCAAACTCCAGTTCTTGCACTGGACAAAGCCCAAAGAATTCTGGGACTCCATCTCATCAATTCTTCACCCTGGTAATAATGAAAACCCCTGTCCTAATCCCATCCTCTCTGACTTTAACACAGCCTCCCAGTTCAACTCATTCTTCACAGACTGCATAGCCAAACTATCCACCTCCTTCCCACCTCCATCTTCCAACCCCAACCCCTCATTCCACAACCTCCACCCCAACCACCTAACTCCCCTCCACACCCTTCTGCCTTACTCCCATTCCCACAAGCACTATTAAAAGACTCCTCCTCAAACTCAAACTCTGCCGCAATGCACCTGACAATCTTCCACCTACCTTCTTCAAATTATCCGCAGACAACATTGCCTAGCCCATCTCTATTCTTATAAATAGATCCATACAAGAATCATATGTCCCTTCCATCTGGTGCCATGCCTACATCATCTCCCTCCACAAACGTGGCAAGAATACAGACACCACCAATTTCAGGCCTATTGCCATCTTTTCCCCTTTCTAAAATTCTAGAACAAAACATTCAAGTACAACTAATGATATACCTAACCCAAAAGAATCTCCTCTCCCCTACCCAAAATGGCTTCCGTCCTGGCCACTCCACCATGACTGCCCTTCTTTCCTCTCTGGAAGCCATCAACAATGAATGCAACTCAGGCAAATTTGTGTCTATGCTATTCCTAGACTTGTCAAAAGCCTTTGACACCATCTCCCACACCCTACTCATATCCCAACTCTCCACCTTACATCTCTCTCTCTCCACCATAGCCTGGTTTTCCAGCTACCTGTCCAACTGACAACAAGCTATCCACTTCTTGGCCATCTACTCTTTAACCTGTTTATTAACAACTTTTACCACTCCATCCAGAGTCATCTGTCATCCAATATGCAGATGACTTGATTATCATCTGCTCAGCCTTCTCACCCTCCGAGCTCCTAGCAAACCCAGTTAGCCTTCTCCACAACCAAAACCTGGATGCAGTCCAACCACTTAGCTCTAAATGCAAATAAAACCAAACTAATGATCTTTTCCCCTACCAAAAACTCCGTTATTGATAAAAACCTCATTCATCATACAGAGCCAGAACAACATCCCAGTTGAAATTGCTCCCACCACCAAGCTTCTCGGCATCATCATTGATAATGAACTAAAATGTGATACCCATATCTACTCCTCAATCAAAAAAACCCCCCACCAAAAATAGGTCTCCTCTACAGACACAACCACTTCCTCAGCCCCTCTAGCCATCAAATCCTGGAATCCACCTTCTTGCTCCCCTACCTGATGTATGGTGCCCCTCTGTTCACAAATCTCCACCTCGGCTTATGAACCAAACTTGAATCTTACTACCACAACATCTGCAAATTTGCAACTAATTCAAAAAACTCATCCCGCCACTGCTACTCCCTCCTCACCCTCAGTTGGCTTGAACTCCTCAACTACCTCAGTGATCTACAACTCACCATTGCCCACACGCTCATCTTTAAACCCGCAAACTGCCCATCTCTCACTACATCCTTAAAATCCTATATATCCAACCGCCAACTCAGATCCACAAACCAAAATCTCCTTCAGGTCCACAAACCAGCACATCCTCCTGGCCGCCTACAACTGTCCTACTCCTTAGCCAAACAATGAAACTCTCTCCTCCCCCACCTTTGCAACCTCCCAAAGCACACCAATTTCAAATCTCAGCTATTCTCTCATCTATCAGCCAAATTGGAATGCCCATGTCATGCTCCAACATAAACCTCTCTCCACCCGCTCTCTTTCTACCCTGCACTGAAATCATCACTATTTACCAACCCTATTGCTTCATCGCAATCTAAAACAATCTCGCCACTGCTTGGGACTGATTTTCTCTATGCTATCAAATATACCATACTTTCCATAACTAATTTTCTGGTCCTCTATGCAAAATGTTCCAACTAACCTACAAAGGGCTAGTAGCTACTTGTTTAAATGTTAACTTCCAAAGAGCTTATTTGACAGAAATCTCTTTTCTGCAAATGTTCAGTTTTACCTAACCTGTAAAAGTCTAGTTACCTTCTATTTAAATGTTAACTCACTAAGAGCTTATTATATAATGTATTATACTTCTGTAATTGTTTTAAATTGTTTTGTATGACTCTTTGTCATTCCTTTGTAACATATAATATGTAACTCTTAATTTGTTGGAGCTTTTCTCCCCGTACCTCCACTGAACACAGGCTCTTTATGGCCCAGTGGACTTCCCCAGTCATCAAACTTAAATAAATAAAATAATAAATAAAGCTGAATGTCCAAAAAATGATTACATATTTTCTGAATGTTCCATATAATTTCTATGCTCTATAATATGAAACATCTGAACCACTATGGCTAAAATAAGTTCTGTGAAAGGTTTAACACAATTTAATGTAAACAGGTTGGTAAAAATGTAAAAAAAATAGAAACATGCAGTCTTTAAACAAAAGTTCCATGCTGCTTATATTAATTTCTTTATATCTTTATATATTACACAGAGCTTTTCATAACTGCAAAATGTTGGAATTCTTCATGTCGTTTTATTTCCATAAATTACGGTGGATGTTCAGAAGTGAAGAAGGAAACAAATAACACAATTGCTAGAATCTCAGTAACAATATTTTAGGGGTATGTTTCACTGGAATAAAGTTCTGTTATATAAAAGATGAGAAGAAAAGGAAATTTTAATTCAACTAAGTGAAAATTATTTCCTTCATAAGACTTGTTTGATGGCAATACGTTGCTCTGTATTGTATTTGGGACAAAAAGAATGTCAATCTTCAAATTATCATTTTTGCTGACAACCATATTTGCTTTATTCAATAAATTAAAGAATTTGATATCCTCTGGTCCAATGTCTTTCTACCGTATCCTCAGATTGGTGTATTTGTTCTTAGTTGGTTTACTCATTTTGGTGAACCTACGCTTTTGTATTTGGAATAAATTAAAAATTTCAGTTAGTGGGCACAAGGTATGGGTAACCCAGCAGGAAATTCTGGAACATATAACTCCTTAGTTATGCCTCTGCTAACCAACTGAACAGACTTCTGTATAAATAAATAAATATAGCTATTCCCCATCTTGCATATCAGATTTTTGTTTATTTATTTAACATTTGTTTACTGGGAAATTCTGACTTGGAATGAGCTAATTTTCAGTGGAGGCCCAGGGAGAAGTGCTCCAGATGTATGGCTTTAGAATGTGGGAGAGAACCAGAGCACCCAGAGGAAACCCACACGAATGCAGGGAGGACATGCAGACTCTGCACAGAAGGCTCCCAGTTGAGAATCGAACCAGAGTACCTCTTGCTGTGAGGCCACAATGCAAACTGTTGCACCATTATGTAATCCAAGGAATGTATCACTGCATTAACTGTATTAATACATGCCGCCAGAGTCAGATCTTCTCCAATGTGTTGGTACAGTATATTATTTATTTATTTAATTTGCTCCCTGCAGTCTATTGCAGGTATGCACCCATTAATTTCCCTCTCCTCCCTTCCTCCAGGGAAGAAAGGGATTATGGCCAAATCATGCAGTAACATTAAACACTGGTTGGCCCTCTCTCTCTCTTCAAATATTGAATGACCTCAACAGCTTACTACTCTAATACTGTACTTTGCTCTTTAAGGGTACATGTGAATCTGGAGGTGGGTATCATATATGTGCCTAGTGGTGGGAATTTTAGGATACATGAGGAATAGGAAATCCTAACTGGAAAGAGTGAGTTTGATGTCATAGGTATCACTGCTCATGACACTAACTCTCTCTCTCTCTCTCTCTGTCTCTCCCCAGCTAGAAAATGGATGGTAGTCAGCCAGTAAAAAGGGAAATGTGCTGCAGCCCCTACTGAGGCATGTCCAAATTGCATGCAGAGTCCCAATCCCTCTCCTGAAGATGGGCATGCTGACAAGCCCATAGTTAAACTCTGGTTGCCAGGGTCACATTCAGGACTCTATCCGTCCATGTCACCATGCTGCGCTGTTCATACCAACCCAAGTGAGAGTGCAGAGAAGACATGTATGCAACACTAAATTAAGAGTGCAATGAAACTACGTGCACTAGTACACTCAGAGTACTTTGAAACAACATATGCACCACTATAGTGAAAGTTCACAAAAGCCCCAAATGTACTAGTATAGTGAGTGTGCTTTTAAGTCTGCATGCTACAGTATGGTAAGGGTGCACTTTAGTCATGTGTGCTGCAGTATAGTCAGGGTGCACTGAAATCATGTGTCCTACAGTATGGTCAGAGTGCACTGAAATTTATGTATGCCCCAGTATTGTGAACGTGCTAAGAAACTATGTATGCACCAGCATATTGAGAGTGTACTGAAACCATGTATACAGAAATACACTGAAAGAAATATAGTGACAATGCTATAAAACCATATCAAGTCATATAGGCATCAGTAAGCACACTCATATATCAGCAAAAGTTCTCTGAAATCATGTATGCCCCAATATAGTCAAAGTGCTCTGAAAGCATGTATATACCAGAACAGTGAGAGTACCCTTAAACCAAGCATTCACCATTATAGTGAGAGTGCTGTGAAACAATGCATACACCAGTATAGTGGGAATGCCTTGAAACCATGCATGCTCTAGTATAGTAAGTATGCATTGAAATCATTTACACACCAGTATAATGAAAGTGCTGTGAAAGCATAACAAACAAACAGGGAAAATGCATTGAAACCATGCATGTACCAGTATATACTATGTATGCACTATTAAATTGAGAGTGCTCTGAAACCATGCATTCATCAATATACTGTGAATGAGAGTGCACAGGATAATAAAAAGGAACTTCACAACTACTGTTGTCACATGAGCTTCTGTGCTAACATTAAAGTGGCACATTGAAATCAATGTTCTGGTGGGGTGTTAAGGAGAAACTTTAATTCCCTGGAAAGATGTTGAATATTTGTGCCACTGCTGAGTAGATGGTACAAAGTAAGTAGGCAAGTAGCTACTGGATTTTAACTTCCTTGACACTATAACATCACTACACATGCATATTTATAAAATGTTCTCAAAAAAGGCAAAATGTTTATTGTGTTCACCTAAACATTGCAGGCAGCAAAACTACAACGTTCTTCCTTCCCTTCTGTCTTTCATCTACCACTGGTTTGCATGATTTTTTTTAAAGCTAAACTGTATTATACTTTCAGTCAGGATATTCTATCCATCCTAATGACCCTCCACCAAAGGTGCAGGTAGGGTGTGTGCTTTTTAAGTTTTATTTTTGGGATCCAGAATGAAGGATAATAGCTACAGTTAGATTAGAACCCTGTCCATCCTTTAGCGGAATTAGCAGCCGTAAAATGGTATGTCCTCCAAAAACGCTATTTCATGCCTATGGGGTAATAGCTACTCATGTGAGTTGGCTACATTCAAAAGTTAGTATATTCCTGTATACAAACTGCTGTACAGGTTTAGAACTTCGGCTACACCTCTGGTCACTACTCTGTCTGCAAACAAGGACCTCCTTATTTATATGTTTCTTTTTTCCATTTTAGCTGCATCTGTAAAGTTTACTTCACTTTCATGTTTTTTTTTTTTTTGCACTCTGCTCCATACCTACTCACACCTGCCCATATCACATTCCTTTGCTCGATTTGCTTCTCTAGGATGTGCAAGCCTATTGCCTGGAGCTTGTGCTCATTGTATTGCAACCCATAGCCCACTATAGATTGGTACCTATGCACTGTATACCATCCAGCAGCTTGATGTCCCGTTCTCTGAAAAAGATCCCGAATCCAGAAGATGACAAGAGTCGTCATTATACTCAGCATCTTCTACATTTGTCAGATGAGATCTTGGTCTTGTCTTCAAGACAAAGTTGGGCATATATCTATTTGAAAATATGTATCCAAGGCAGAAAAGTAGGAGAGTTAACACTGGAGTAGGAAAATCTCTTATTATATATTAACAGAAAAAGAAATCAGTCCAATACATAATAGAATGTGGGCCACAATTATGGCACATTCTTCTAGTAACTCTCATATGCTCTTAAAAGTCAGCCTTGATACATACACAGTCAGTCAGAAACAAGTGAATGTGTCTACATCAGAGACACCTGAAGTACGGTAGATAATGTAATACAGTACCAGCACAACAGACGGGGATCTTCAGTTACTGAATGTGTATTAGAAATATCTGATGTGGAATACCCCGCACCGCCAAGTCTTGTGATGAAGTTATAAAATGGACTACTTTTTAAATTTTTCTTAAATTTAGAAAAAAAGTGCCATGTATGAATATATATATATATATATATATATATATATATATATATATATATATATATATGGGTTCCATACACTAGGAATTTTCACTAATTCGAAATAGTGCATGGAATGCTCACTGCAGCGAAAGTGCACTTAATTGAAAGTGCACTTACGTGAAATTCAGTACAATGAATGGGTGCAGTACTCACGGACCTTAGGGTTAGAGCACGGGTCATAGTAAGAGGACAGCCTGTAGGGCTATCCTCTTACGATGACCCGTACCCTAACCCTAAGGTCCGTGATGACTGCAGCGCAGTGAATGACATAGCAATGTCCTCCACTATGGTGCGATAGTCATGAACCTTAGGGTTAGGGCATGTGTTAGGGTAAGGGGATAGCTTTACTAACTATCCCCTTACCCTAACCTATGCCCTAAACCTAAGGTCCATGACTATTGCACCATAGTGGAGGACATAGTTTGTTTTTTATGTCCTCCACTGTGCTGCAGTGTTTTCTGTGAAGTGCACTTACGCAAAATCACTTTTACTAAAGTGAACTTTCGCAGAACTGAGGCTTCCTATTACAAGTTCAAATTAGTGAACTTTCATTCTTGCAATAGGAATCTATATATATATATATATATATATATATATATATATATATATATATATACACACATATATAATTTTCTTTATTTTTCCTCTTCTATAACCTATGCAGGATCCTGCACTCATGGCTTCCCTTCCAAAACCAAATCTGTCCATTCATTTCTTTCTGGTTGGAGCCACATATGGTTGGGCTAGTTGAATGCCCTATGGCTCATTTTTCTGTGCAGAAGAAGCTCCATTGGCCCACTCATTCCCCTGAAAGAAACACTGGGTAGTATGAAGTGAGCCAGCTTGAAGGTCTGTAGTGCAACTTACCTTTCCCACCCATTTAGAAGTTTATTAACTCATGACAGCAGCCTGATTTTTTTTTTTTGGGAGGGAGGGTGAGACATACATGCTTCCATGCAACTCCACTTCTTTCAGATGAGTGGCGCGAATGTGCAGCTAGCAGCACAAATGTATTGTGCTTCTTTCATGAGTGACTGCCTAAAAGGCTTCTGTAGATGTTGCTAGTGTGGTGGGCCAAACTGCCTCAAAGCCAGCAGGATGTGAAAGCTACAACCAGCTGGTTAAGCTGATCCACCAAGCACTTGTGCTGCTAAGTGGACACAGGTCACCTAGACCATAGCTAGGCCTTCATCCATCAATGCCATGGGACCAGTGAGTGCTGACGTGTGTAATTTTCTTGAATTAATTATTCTAAAATAGTCATTCCAGCTGAATAAAGATAATATCACTGTACAAGCAAAATGAACAGTAATACACAGAGTAAACAAAATTGCTGCAGATTCTAAAGACAGCCACAAGGCATTCTATAGTTATGTCAAGAATCTACTTGGCAATACTCAGATCTGCTCTGAGTTACAGCACAATGACAATACATATACAGAACCAACTGATATTGCCAACATATTGGCAGACAGGTTCAGTGTGAACTTTACCCCCCTTTCACCCCCTAAAGGGCCTATCACAATACCTGAGGAATGCCAAGTCCCTATTATCACGGCTACACAGATAAAAACTGCACTGAACAAAGTCAAGAATACAGCTTCCATGCTGTCTGATAATATCCCTGGCTGAGTTATACACATGAATTACAAAGTGAACTGGCACCATACCTGAGTACCCTGTTCAATCACAGCCTCATTTCAGGCTTTGTTCCTACCGAATGGCACACTGTTATGGTCATCCCACTCCTCAAAGGGCGAGCGAATACAGACTCTGGGAACTACTGCCCCATTAGCCTGATGAGTCTGATATGTAAGGCTATGGTGCACATCATAATGGACCTTATAAATAAGGACATAGGGAATCTCCAAACTCTGGACCCCACGCAGTTTGGGTTTGTGAAAGGTAGATCATGCCTGCTCAATGTGATAGACTTCTTCAAGTCTGTCATCAGAGCTGTGGATGAGGACAAGGTAGTTCACACAGCCTACCTAGATCTTGCCAAGGCCTTCAACACCATCCCTCACTCAGGAATCATAGATAGACTCACTAAACTAGGCATAAACCCCTATATCATAAAATGGGTTGTCAACTGGCTCACTGATAGAACCCACACTGTGAAAGTAGCAGACTCCAAATCTGACTACCAATCAATTACAAGTGGTGTCTCACAGGGATCGGCCCTAAGTCCTCTCCTGTTTGGCAACTACTTCTCTGAAGTTCAAGCCAACACAAAGGGACTCTGGCTGACCAAGTTCACAGATGATTGCAAACTGGGAGCCATTGTTGATTCTCCAACTGATGTAGACATTCTACAAAAGACCTCATTGACACCAATGACTGGTGCCAGAACCATGGCCATAAGCTCAATGCCAAAAAGTGCAATGTCATTCCCTTTGGGAAAAATTCAGTGCCCATGAACTACCACATAGGTGGTAGTCCACTAAACACCGAAGGTGTGATAAGACACCTGGGGACACAGGTTGACAGCAACCTCTCCTTTGATAACCACATTGCCACTGTAATCAGAAAGTCCTTCTATGTGACACATCTTATTACAAAAGGTTTCTCATACAGGAAGAAAGAGGTAATAATCCCTCTCTACTAGTCCCTCATTAGACCTATTATAGAATACAATGCCTCATTTGGTATGTACCTCACTAGACACCTACAAGAACTGGAAAGGCCACAAAAATACCTCACTTAGACACATGCCCTATACGGACAGACTCAAAAAACTCCAGCTATACTCTGTCTCTTATCGCCTACTTAGAGGCGATCTCTGCTTGACCTACAAAGCCATGTCTGACCCAGAGCTGCTAGATATGCTACACATAAAGAAATCCCAATCCCTCCATGCCACACGCTCCAGGGACCTAAACCTTATTACCACAATAAACATGCTGGAGGGACAGGTTCCTAACTCAGAGACTTCCCATACTCTGGAACAAACTTCCCATTCACATTAAGCAGAGCACTTCACTGGCCCTCTTTAAGAGGAAATCTTGTCGAGTTAATGGGCAATAAGAAGTTCACCCCGGGGATAACTTCAGTGGCTTTGCTTGACAGGGGCACTAACTTTGGGCGACATGATGCCTGGGAATCTTCTTGGGCTAGGCTTATATAGGCTCCAGGGCTGTTAGCCTAGTACACACCTATGAATCTATGAACCTAAATTTGTCCTTAGGAGGTAGATTACATGTGAATGTGCCAAGTAACTGTTTATGTCATTAAATCCTATTTCATCCACAAGACTCAAAATCATTTTGTATAACATCAGAGATCATTATTTTTAATAAGTTAAGTGTTACTGTTTTGCCCAAGTTTGCATTTTGGTAATTTTCTTACTTCAAAATTTTGATTTTGTGTCCTGTAGGTAAAATAGGACAGTGATAACTATCATATTCAAGCATGCCATAAAGGATTTAATATACTTTGGTAGAGCTTGTTTTGTCTTCCCTGAATACGTCCTCATGTTCCTGTTCTCATAAGAAAATTTACATAGTTGGATATTTTGATTATACTCAAGAATAAATCAGATTCCCATACTAAGACAAAGAAAAAAATTGTTAACTCATTCAAACCTATAGCGCATGTTTGTATACTTCCAGTCAACACCCATAGCTCTTTATGGCATTAAGGCCTTTCTTGAATGACTTCATTAACTAAGTGACTTATCATATAATAATAGGCAGTATTAGAACGGGCAAGGTGGTATTAATAAAATTACGCTAAGATTTTTAATCTATGATGTCCTGCATTAGGGAAGTCTTGATTATCTTTTGCTTTAAGTTAATTTTTCAGAAAATGCTCTAGAATGCAAGTATGTGTGTAGGCTGAAAAAGGTGTGACACTGAACACTATATAGATGTTAATGAGTTAAGCAGACCTTACCACCACAGCAGGTTAGTAATTTGCCTCAGCCACAGGTGGGTGACTCTGCTGTGGTCAAAGCTTTGTTCCTCAGACCACTCATTTTTATTTATATTTTTTCAGATCCCTTTAGTGTAATCCAAACAGCAACCATAGACCATCCTGTGTGGCTGTTGGAGTCTCCTCAGTGGGAGAAGGAGACACACTCTTGTTGGTCCTGGGAGAAGGGGCAGAGCATGCACCCTTGCTTGGCCAGAATGTTGTGCCCATCCCTGGACAAGCTGTTTCTGGCCATACTTGTGCTGTTTTTCCACATTTTCCTAACAAAAGGATATAGAAAACGAGACATTTATCATCTCCTGTGTCAGTTACTTTGGATAGGAGTAGTTTAACAGGTGTGGTCCAGGCACTGGTGCAGGGTCTTGACTCTTCTTGTTAGGTAACTTCTACTAAAAGAAAAAGAGATTCATCTTTCCCTGAATAGGCTCAAGAATTATAATCTATAGGGGATTGTGAAGGGGCAAATACATTTTTTTCTTCTCATGTTTCTGATTTATATTCTAAGCAGTGTGTGGTATCTAATTCTCCCTGTGAGGAAGTCTCATTCTCCGAGACTATTTCCAGGATGAAATGATGTTTTCCCTGGGAGAATACTGAGATTTATCAGACCATTAGAAAAATATTATGATTTGTTGCAAATGGAATTTTCAGAACCTTTACCCATCCTGCCAGTGCTGTCAGCACTGGAAGATGTTTTTGTCACGGCCTGTGGTTTCCCTGAGCATCAGCTAGCTTCTCCTAGGAAAGCAGCTAGAATGTACAAAGTTCTTCAGTCTTTCCATGTTTTATACACTAATCCCACACCTGATCCAGCAGCTATGGCTTTACTATACCCATCTGCTACCAAACATTTTGTTAATTCTAATCCTTTTCCTTCTGATAAGCATGGAAAAGCTATTGATAAGTTTGAGAAAAAAAGTGTAAGCTTCTGTAACTTACATTTTTAGAATTCTAAACTGTTAGGCTCATATGTTAAAGTTTATCCTAAATTTTCCTTGTGAGGAAAAATCCGCATTGTGTAACTTAGTTTCTTCTGTTTCTAAAGTCAATATTCATTGTTAAAAATGTGTTTATGACTTTGTAGTTAATACTTCTAGGACTGTTACAGCTGGTACTTTTGAAAGGAGGTTTGCCTGGCTATGTTCTCAGAACCTCCCAGGAGATGTCAACAATTAAATATTGAATCCTCCCCTGGATATGCATTTAGTTTTTGGGCCCTCTGCTGCAGAGGTCATCAAGAAGTGTAATGAAAGAGGTAAGCTGATTCAAGAAATTATTTTGATTTTTCAGCCCATCTTCTCTACATTCTTCAATGGGTTCTCTGCTCCATTATCAAATTTTGGCAAAAAAAAAAATAAATAAACAGTGTCAGCAGAATGCTGGCAAACATGCATTTAAAAAACAATGGCAGGGAAGTTACAAAAAGAAAGCAACCTTCCCCAAAAGAAAGAACAGCCAAATAAGTCCGAATGACTATACAATGTACCTTGCCCCCCCCCAAAAAAAAGGTCAGTCTCTTATTGTTTTCAGAAAGTCTGAATCTCCATTTCTCTCTTTGGTAATATATTGTTTCAGACAAATGGGTGCTGAAAGTGATGCATCTAGGACATGTAGTAAGAACTTCCTCTTTATTGAGGATTCCTCCTCATCTACTAAACCAAACTCTTGGCTTTTCTCCAGTCTTACATCATATACTGTCTCATGGGGTAATATAAAAGGTGTTCTTCCACCTTAGATAGGGAAAGGATTTTACTACCAAAGAAATAAAGAAAACTTTTGGAGACCAGTTCTGGCTCCATCTTTCTTGAATCAGTTTGGGATAGTGCCCAAGTTCAAAATGCTTTCACTTCAAAGCCTGATACTCCTCCTTCCTCACTGGAGTTTTCTAGTAACCTTAGATTCAAAGGATACATATCATCACATGCCTATTTATTCAGAGTTTAGGTGTTTCTTAAGGTTTTGTGGGTTTGGATCATATTATCAGTTCACTGCCTTACCCTTTGAGCTATCACCGCTCCAAGGTTGTTGACAAAGTGTCTAGCTCCTGTGATAGCCTACTGCAGGCTACATGGTATCCCCATTTGTTCCATATTTAGACAACTTGCTTATTTTTGCAGACTCTTTTTCAAGGTGACAGGAATGCCTCACCTGGGTA
Source organism: Protopterus annectens (assembly GCF_019279795.1). Taxonomy (NCBI): domain Eukaryota; kingdom Metazoa; phylum Chordata; order Ceratodontiformes; family Protopteridae; genus Protopterus; species Protopterus annectens. The sequence goes on along the minus strand of NC_056741.1, from coordinate 1,625,951,316 downwards.
ATCATCTCCTATATAGACTGGGATTCCAAGAGAACATTCAAAAGTCTTTTCTGACTCTGTCACACAGGATTGGGTTTCTAGGATGCCCACCAGACACCTCAGTCCAAACAACTTTTCTTCCACAGGAAAAAAAATATATATTTAGATCTACCCCAGGGGTTTTCCACTCAGACTTCTGTGAGAGAGAATACCAAGAATTTGGGTCTCACAGCTTCCATGACTCTCATGATAGCTTTTGCAAGACTTCACATGAGAAAGCTACAATGGTGGCTGAAATCTCTTTGGGCCCAGCATCAACATCCTTTGTCTTTTCAAATCCGAGTTCAGGGATCTGTGAAAAGTGAAATCAGTTGGTGGTGACATCAAATTTCTCAGAATCTAGGTCTCCTATTCTTCCATTCTGCTCCAAATCAGTTATTCACAGCAGACACCTCAGACTTTGCTTGGGGAGCAGTGCCAATCGGTATGAAAAGGAAGGGTCTTTGAGATAAGAAAGATAGACGGAAACATATACTCATAAAAAAAGATGTTATCTCTTATGAATGTTCTCAACTGTCTGAATCATCTGTGGTCCCCATGACCTCTTCAAGTGTTTACAGACAGCACCACAGTGATGTGGCACATAATCAAGCAAGGGATACCAGATCTCAACCCCTATGCAGACCAGCCATGTTACCAGGGGATACAGCTTTACAGCACAGCTTCACTCTACACGCATCTTACATTCTGTCTAAGCAAACTTGTGTGACACAAATGCTGAGCAGGGCCAAGGCAAACCCTTGCAAATGGAAACTGAATGGGGTGGTGTCTTTGAAAATGTGACCCACTTGTGAAGAATTCCTCAGGTAGACCTTTTTGTCTGCTCTCTAAACAATTAACTGGCAAAATTATGTTTAGGACTCCATTCAAGAAGGCATGGAGGACAGAAACGTTTTGTTTTCCTTGGACAGGAATGCTCCTGTTCGCTTTCCCACCCTTTCCACTGATATTCAGAGTACCGCTAAAGAATGTACTCCCAATTCCCTTCTTCTTCAGGCCTTTCTGCTTCTTTCTCTTTTTATTTTTGAAATTGCTCCCTCATATCACAAGCTCCCTACAGGAACATCTCACACAAGATCAGGAGGTTTTTATACATACTGACCCCCCCCAAAGAAAAGAAACTACAACTGACTATCTGGGTGATATGGTCTTAATACCTTTTAGGTACCTGTTTTATGATGATGTGCAGCAGGCACTAATGCAAGCAAGAAAATCTGCTACCCGAAATTATACGTAAGCAAATGGAAAAGGTCTTATAATTGTTGACAACAAAACCAGCACCCATTCAAGGCTAGTGTTTCTCTGATTTTACAATATTTATGTGGGTTACTGTATGGTCTTACTCCTTTGTCAAGGTTCGTTTATTGACCATTTCAGCATGCCTATGGATCCCCCTTCTTTCAATGCAGTCTCATGCCAGATGTTTTTGAAAAGAGTTTTGCATAAGAACCCTCCAAGAAAACTGGTGGCTCCTCCTTGGGATCTTAATTTGTGTTAGAGAAGCTTTATTTTGATATATTTGAACCAGCTCACCTGGCTGACTTTAGGTTCTTAACATGGGACACAGTTTTGCTGATTGTTCTGACCTCACCAAGAAGGGTAGTTGCAAGCTGTTATGGTAAGTTAGTCTTATCTCCCGTTCTACAGAGATAACGTTTCTTTGGGAATGAATCCTTGTTTTATGCCTAAAGTGGATTCTGAGTTTACCTTAAGCCAATATGTCCATTTCCCAGTTTTCTTTCCAGAATCCCCAAATGAGGGAGAAAGAATACTTCATACCTTGGATGCCCACAGACTTCTCTGGCACAATCTTGACAGAACAAAATCTTTCAGAACCTCTGATCAGTTGTTCATTTTCTTGTGATCATAAGAAGAGAGGACAACCTGTGTCAAAGCAGAATATTTCCAAATATTTGTGTCAGTTTATTGCCTTTTGTTATTCCCATCATAAAAAAACTATTCCAGGCAGGGTCAGGGCACACCCTACCAGAACGTTGGCTTCATCTATAGCTTTTAGGAAAGGGTTGGACTCTAGGAGTATTTTATAAACAATGACCTGGTCCTCTGTTTACAAAGCACTACAAACTAGATTCCTTCTCCATGTCTAGGACAGGCTTTGCTAAGACCTTTCTCCAGGGGTTCCTGGACCCTCACCCTTCCTCCTCCTCCTCCCAATCTCTCTAAGGTAGGGTAATCTACCCATATAGCGATGGCCATTGCATCAGTGATCAATAGGAAGAAGGTAGTACGGTTGTGTAAGTACACTTACCATAACAGTAGAACTTAGAATGATCACCACTGTTTTTGCCACTCTCACCAGTCATCTCCTATGTTTTTTTGTATGCTTTTATGCCAAGATGTGGACATGTATTTTTAATTTTCCTAGCAATGTCTCAGGGCTTAGCTTCCCTCTCTCAGCTGGCATGAAAGCTCTGAAGGACTTGACACACAGACTGACATTTTAGTCAACTAACTCAAGCTGACTAATAGTTTGGGTGCATGGAAGGTGCTCTGATGCTTTACAAGCTGGCTTGGCTGTCATATCCTGTGCAGGATACAACCCATATAGCTAAGGCTACTGTAGCAGTGATTATTCCAACATCTACTGTTATGGTAAGTTTATGTACACAACTGAACTGTATTAAAAAATACAAAACCAGAGGTGAAACACAAAGTATAGTGCTGATATCATAGCCAGTTTAACTTTCAGAATATGCAAAACTGTACAGGATGCCAGAATACATGACTTGTGTACTAGCTCTGTGAACAGTCTTAAGGAGTCCAAATAATTAAAGAGGAGTATGATATTTTGCATGCTTTGTTGCTTTGGAATCAGTCCCTCTTTCCCACAGTCATATTTTATTTATTATTTGTTAATTAACTTATAAAATCCTACCAAGCAGCAGCCCTTAAACAGGGGTGGCCAGGACAGAAAAACTTCAACAATACAGAAAACAGGCTGTATATTGTAGATAGCAGGCTACTAATAAGACATGAACTAGATGGTGCACTAATTATAAAGCTTAAGTACAGCTGCCTGACACAAAAGTAAGTTGTGACTGTTGTAAATGCAATCAATAAACACCAACTGAACTAAAAATAGCAAATACCAAACCTAACTGTAATGCCATGGAAGCGTTTTGTCCCTTTTCACCCCACACCCCTGCCTCTTACTCTAACTCTGAAATTGCTGCATATCAAAGTAAGGAGTTACTCTATGGTACTGAAAAACTGTACCCCCCCCCCCATTCACAAGTTTTGCTACTGTATTAATGGAACCCAGAATTACTGCTTTCACACTTAGAAATGTCTCCTGTGTAGTACATATAAGAAGCCAAAGAATGGCATGATTGTTATTCAGGAGGCAAAAAAATCAGCCTAAGTTACATTTATTAGTAGAAACTGAATGCTGCTACTAAATACATGACACTTAGAAGAAAATGCTGTTCAGATAACATGATATTAGCAAAAAGAAAAAATATATATAATTCCCGTAAAACAAGTTAATAAGATAAGAGGGGTGCTGTACAGTTGAAAAGTATGAGTGTATAGTAAAATAGCTCAACAAAAGGGGATTGAAAACAGAATGCAAAATCATTTGATAAAATGTAGCATGCAAAATTGTCAGACTTTCTTTTATATGACCAGCAGGGGATTAGAGAGGAAGGTGCATATGGGTAGAGTCATCAGTCAGTGCCGTATGTTATCATGCTTTTAAAATGAAATGCAATGTGGTCAATTAAGACAGAAGCTATGAGGTGAGGCAATAAAGGATCAAAAAAAACAAACACATAAACTAAACAAAAAACAGCGACACTTGGTAGTATTATTGTACAATATTTAAACAGGGTTTAAATAGAAAAGGGTTCATCACTTGCAAAAGTAGAAAAAGCAGTTAAGCAGAGTTTTATCAAAATATTTCTTGCATTCAGGAGGTGTTGTGATGCAATAGCTGAATGATCATGACAGAGAAGGAAAATTTGATGTCACCTATATTTATCTATTACACTTCCCTTATGGATTCTAGTTGCTTATAAAATAAATTGTTCATATAGTAAGTCTGCATTTTAGAATGTTACTCCCTACTCATAATAGTCACATTTCAATAATTTTGATTCAGGTAGTCTATGTTTTAATTTAATAAAATAATATTAGTAAAATCATTTACATTTGTATTAGAAAGTCTGTTTATAGAAATATGCAACACTTTTTTCTGAGCTAGAAACATGCAGTTAAAAAGGCATCTTTAGTTGTTACGCTGACACTTCATCCTCAGGCTAATACTCTCCCAAATGTACATTTGCACTCTTGAAAAAGTATGAAGATTCTAAAGACATGCTTCTGGAGCATTTCTCCCCGGGCCTCCGCTGAAAACAGGATCTGTGGAACCTAGTCGGACTTTCCCGGTCAACAAATGTTAAATAAATAAAAATAAAAAATAAAAAATGAAGATGATTTCATTTAGAAAACAACTGGGCACACAAATGCTTAAAAGTAACCTTCTCTCAGTTACAATAAAATAGGATAGCACCTCAGTTTACATCTTCAAGGTTCAAACTATAATCATTTACATCACAATTTCTATAATCATGTGAATTAAAAGTTTTTGGTTTAACTATTATACATAGCCTGCACAAAGTGGCTACTGCCTATTTAATGGCAATTGTTTACATAAACGATGGGCAGATAAAAACAACACTTTTTTACAAAATCTTCTTCAAAGGAACCTTTTCTGTTTGCTTCTAGTGCACATCCAGCATACTTAATTATTTTTTTCCCTTATGGACTGTGTTTCCAGGACACAGAATTTGAAGAAGTGGCTGAAGATATTGCACATAAACTTTGCATGACAGGCTAAACTAATAAACAGTTAAGTCTCTCTTCGGAGACAGTAAAAGATATCATACTAGGGGTAATATCAGTAGACATTATAAGAAATGGAGACTTTTTCAACAAGAAAATAGACGTTTACTTTGTACTGAGATGCATGCGTTTTATACAACAGTTGTCTTTAATTTTAAAGAAAAACTGGTGTATTTTTACTTCAGATGAGACACTTTTCAGTTTAAGTCTAAAAATTTCATATAGTCATTCACATAGCACTACAGATTTACTAGTTCATGGTGTAATGTCACAGGAATGTTCAGAGAATAGTAAAGGATGCAGGGTTGATCTATTTGTACACACAGAGTTAACAGGCAAAATAATATATAAATGGGCATTAATTTATGCTTCAGAGAACAAGAATTGTTATCAGATATCAGCGATCTATGGATTAAGGTGTCTATATGAAATGTATTATATAGCACAAACCATTAGGCAAGTAAGAAAATTAGTTTAAGCACATATATGCAATATAATACATGGTTTTCAGGTACGTTTGTAAAGAACTTAACAGTGATTCATCTAATTGGAAATATTTTATATATATATATATATATATATATATATATATATGTGTGTGTGTGTGTGTGTGTGTGTGTGTGTGTGTGTCATAATCCAGAATTATATTTGAATGATTCTGACATATAATTAAAGAAAAAAAGCATGGTTATTTTTTTCCTTTTGGGCCCATACACACAGCTGCCTTAAACAATGTTTTTTTTAAGTAGAATTTATTTAATTATTTAGCATTTCATTCATAATAAATATTCTTTGAGCTCTTCTATTATATGCAGTCATTAATTAAATGTAGCACTTAATTGGTTGTTTTTAATTTATATGATGTGCAAGTTGTCATGTAAATATTGACCCTTTGAACCTTGAAGATATGAATCACAGGAGTTCTGCTACCTAAGCAGTGAGGCATTGCTCTGTGGTACATTTGGTTGGGGACACATTCCTGAAGTGACATTCAGCTGCAGAGAAATATGGCTTTTATGCATTCCCTGTGGGCAAAGAAAAGAATGTGGTGCCATGCCCACAACTTGAATAACCAAACGCATAGGGGGGAAATAATGTCCATGGCCATCAGGACAATATGAAACAGCAAGCAGTATGGCAGTCTGACCAGTGGGCATGTTAGAGGTAGTAAAAATGCATTGCACAATGGGCAGAGGCTTTATAAATTGGTGTGTGTGTGTGTGTGTGTGTGTGTGTGTGTGTGTGTGTGTGTGTGTGTGTGTGTGTGTGTGTGTGTGTGTGTGTGTGGACCACTACCACCTTCACAATGTCTGGGGAACATTACCTAAAATGCATACTAGGATATAAATGTGATACAGTAGCATGCAGGATTTCCTGCATACTATAGCACCCTTCTACATGGTGTAGTTACATAAGCATGTACGGTACACTGAGCACAACACTCATTATTACTTATGCCCCCATGCACTTAGTTATTAAAGCTGTGGGCATGGCAGTGTGCAAATTCCCTGTGGTAAAATGTTAATTTTAAGCTTAATTCATGTGGCCAATTTGGCTAAGTGAATATGTTTCTTATTTGTGATATTCGAACGTGTTTTTCAGTGGAATTAGGTAAAAGCTAGACCAAATGGAATAATTCTACTGTGCCTTTGTATGGCTCTTACTGTTTTCTGATGCAATTTGTTCTGCTTTCTTACAAATTCATGCATTTAACTGGATTATTTCAATGTCAATCTGATGTTACCAAAATATACATATTATTCATGAAGCCATCATTATTATTTCACATAAAATGATGCCTCATCCAGTAATGCCTCAACCACTGATAGCTACCATGCTTACACTTATCAAGGGTATAAGAACTTGTCAGAGATTTGGGATGCATGGCTAGGCTTAAAAAGGCCATTGTAGTCGTTAGCCTAGTAAACAACTATGAACTATGAACCTATGAACCTATAGTAGTTCTCCATATAAGTCAGATCAACTGTTATTTTTTTTTCCAAACACCTTTATTGAATTATTTTGACAGTGAGCAGTAAGGCAGTTTTTGTAGAGAGAAACAACTAAACTACAAAGCAATAATGTTTCAGTCATAGTGTTTATAGAAACAGCAACAGAATGTGGCAATATTTCTAATTATGCCATGTTAACTGAGTAGCAACAAAGTTTCCAAATGGAATATAATACATTGTTCATTGCTTAGCTTTGCTATGCAATTATTGACTTATTTATTTAATATTTGTTAACTGGGAAGGTGAACTAGACCCTTTTCCACCATGACCTGGGCCAGAGAGTCCAGATGATACAACTGAATGCAGAATTATTTCTATAGATATTTACATTGGCATTGGCAGTAACATAGTTGTAGATATAGAAAAGTCAGTTTTAATTTAGGAGCAGATCACTCTGAATTTTCAGGTAGGTAGAGTTCATTACTGACAGAGTAAATTAGTTTATAGTTCAATTCCAAAGAAACATTTCAATGAATATGATAAGATCAGAATTATTATTAAACCAGGAGATGGACTACATAATAATTATTCCTTACCTTCTAAGTGCTTTCTAGCATACATCTCTGAAACACTTACAGACATGCTGTTAATACCAGATACTATTTCAACGGTAGTTTGTAGTTACTAAGTTTGTTCACCTGTCATGGTTCTTCTGGGAGTTTGTTCCAGCAGGCAGGTGCATTTTTAGAGAAGGCTTTTTCAGTAGTAGCTAATTTGTAAGTAGGCCTGGCTATAACATGCACAGGAATGTGAAAAAATTGTATCAGAATAAAAAAAAAATGAAAAAAATAAGTACTGCCTGTCACCCATAGACTTATATAACATTGTATTTTGAATTCAATGAGAAATTGCTGTCTTAATCTCTGCTAGCCAACTGCATCATGCATTCTCATTTTATCAATTAAATATCTTTAATCTATATTAGAGAATGGACAAACTGTACATCAGCACCCTGACTGGGGAACAAATGTTCTCCAGCAGGGTATTTATATACAAGTAATGCCCGCTGAAAAAGGAGTCCACCACTTCACGGCAGCATATCAAGCTGATGTGGAGCTTGGACTGCTAAAAACTAACAGCCACCATTACTTTACATTTGCTAAGCAGCACTTTTGCTGTTTAGCAAGTGTAAAAAAAAAAAAAAAAAAACAGAAAGAAGTGTATTTGTGTGTGTGTGTGTGTGTGTGTGTATGTATGGGTATATAGCGTCTATATTATAAGCACAAAAAGACTAAACTGCGAACGCTCACATGAGCGAAAATGCCGGGAATCAAAAGTGTGATTGTGGGGTCGTGTTACAGTGAGGAGTGGGATATTTGCCCTTTCCTCACTGTAGTGCGACCTTGGAGTTAGAATATATAGTTAGCAGGGGGTGTGGGGGGCTCCGCCTCCCGAAACAGCAAGTTTGATTACCGGCATATTCGCTCATGTGAGCGTTCGCGGTTTAGTGTTTTTGACCCGGGTATATCTGTGTTTATGTTTCTGTTTGCATGTGTTAGTGAATGCGTGTATGAAAGCAGAAGTGACTGTGTGTGTGTGAGAGAGTGACCTTGTGTGAATGAATGCATGTATGAAACCAGAAGTGACTGTGCATGAGAGAGAGAGAGATAGAAAGAGAGAGCGAGAATGGGCTCTCTATAAAATTGTTGAGTTTTACTTACTTATTTAGGTTCATAGGTGTGTACTAGGCTAATGGCCCTGAGACCTTTACAAGCCCAGTGCCTTGGGATTGTGCCACCTGACCTTAGTTCCTAGTGCCTCTGTCGAGTAGAGCCACTGGAGTGATCCCTGGGGTGAACTTTCTGTTTCCCATCCACTCATCAAGATTTCTCTTGAAGAGGGACAGTGAGGTGCTCTGCTTGACATGTATGGGAAGTCTATTCCATAGCACGGGCAGTCTCTGGGTTATGAACCTGTCCCTCCAGCATCTTCTGTTGATTGTGGTAATGAGGTTGAGGTCTCTGGAGCGTGTGGTGTGGAGGGATTGGGATTTCTTTAGATGTAGCATTTCTAACAGAGCTGGGTCAGACATGGCTTTGTAAGTCAAGCAGAGATTGCCTCTAAGTAGGCGATATGAGACAGAGAATAGTTGGAGTTTTTTGAGTCTGTCCATACAGGACAAGTGTTTAAGAACTAGGATCCTCTTTGTGAGGTACTTTTGCAGCCTCTCCAGTTGTTGCAAGTGTCTACTGAGGTACATGTCAAATGGGGCATTATACTCGATGATTGGCCTAATGAGGGAAGAGTAGAGGGAGACAATGACCTTTTTCTTCCTAGATGCAAAACCCTTAGTAATGAGATGTGCCACATAGAAGGACTTTCTGACCACCATGGCAATGCTGTGGTCAAAAGAGAGGTTGCTATCAACCTGTGTTCCCAGATCTCTTATAACGCCTTCTGTGTTCAGTGGACTACCACCAATGTGGTAATTCATGGGAACTGGATTTCTCCCAGAGGGGATGGCAACACATTTTGTGGTATTGAGCTTAAGGTCATGGTTCTGACAGCAGTTGTTGGTCTCAGTGAGGCATTTCTGTAGGATGTCAACATCACTTGGGGAGTTAATAATAGCTCTCAACTTGTAATCGTCTGCAAACATTGTCAGCCAGAGTCCCTTCGTGTTGGCCTAGACTTCAGAGATGTAGATACCAAACAGGAGAGGACCCAGGACCGAACCCTGTAGGACTCCACTCGTGACTGGTTAGCAGTCTGACTTGGAGTCAGCTACTTTCACACTGTGGGTTCTATCTGTGAGCCAGTTTGCAACCCATCTAGTGATATAGGGGTTGATGCCTAGCTTAGTGAGTTTTTCTGATTCCTGAGTGGGGAATGGTATCAAAGGCCTTGGCCAGATCAAGGTAGGCTGTATGAACCACCTTGCCTTCATCCACAGCTCTGGTGACTGACTCAAAGAAGTCGACCAGTTTGAGCAGGCATAAGCTACCTTTCACAAAACCAAACTGTGTGGGATTCAGAGTTTGGAGATTCCCTATATCCTTGTTTATTAGGTCCATGATGATGCATTCTATAACTTTGCATATCAGACTCGTCAGGCTAATAGGGTGATAGTTCCCAGGGTCTGTAGTTGCTCCTCCTTTGTGGAGAGGGTTGATTGTAGCAGTGCATCATTTGGTAGGGACAAAGTCTGAGGTGAGGCTGTGATTGAACAGGGCACACAGGTGAGATGCCAGCTCACTTTGTAATTTATGTAGAACACAGCCAGGGATATTGTCAGGTCCTAAAGAAGCTGTATTCTTGGCCTTGGACAGTGCTGTTTTAATCTGTGCAGCAGTAATATTGGGTGCCTGGCAATCTACCAGTATTGTGACTGGTCATTGGGGTGGGTGGGTAAAGTTGGCACTGAATCTGTCGACCAGTATATTGGCAATATCTGTTGGCTTAGTATAGGAGGCACCATTGTGCACTAGCTCAGAGCAAATCTATTTATTTTTTATATACTATATTATACTTTTGCATAATGTAAAATGCTTCCTCCAACACCATTAACATATACTACAGAACGTTTGAAACATTAGGAGGAGGAACTATCTTACATAAGAAATATATATAGATATATATATATATATATATCTATATATATATATATATATATATATATATATATAAATAATATAGTAGCTAAAAATAAGAAAGTAAAACACAACAATTTTACAGAGACCCCATTCTGTAAGTGGAATAATACCCTCAAGGGTGTGTATTAATGTGTAATTAATGCCCTTCCAGGAGTGCATAGGCCTTCCAGTTGTGACATCAGGCCTCATAACACCCCTGGGGGGCATTATTTACACATTATCATATACCCTGTTGGGCTTATTGCTTACTTGCCGCATCTCTTCTCTAATGCAAGCTGACATATGTCATTGACAAATGCTTTTTAACCTACTTTATAGTAATATTAATATTTTGGCAGAACAATACCTGTACCTGTAGGAATTTTGAATTCCTCATCTGTTTCTATCATAACAGATCTGTCCATGGAAGAGCACTTGTCTACATTTTTTATAAATCATCTTCCAAACAATCTGGAAAGTCTGCTATTACTGGTAGCTTGACCATTTAGAATCCAGACACTGTGGGACTTGAATGCCTGTTCAACAAAGATTAAAATATAACACAGCAAGGTTCTAAAATCTAGGTTATATACTTGTTATTTCATCTTTGCTGTGCTTCTTAAGACAGAAGTGGCAAACTTCACGACACCCATGCAGACAGACAATAGAGTTACGACTGTTGAATCCTACACAATTGCACTTTATAAGCACTTACACGAGTGCATGGATCGTGCTATCCCTAACAGAACCAAGATGCTGTCTTCCAAAAATAGGAAGCCAATCTGGTGGTCCCCTGCCATAAACAAACTCTACAACAGTAGAAAGAAACTGTTGCAAAAAAGAGTAAAATCCCATTATTGGAGGAACTCCCGGGTCAACCTCAATAAGAAGCTGAGATCAATCATAAAATCCTGCAAAGCTAGTTACGAAAACAAAATCACCACTGATTGCAAGACAACTACAAAACATTCTATAGCTATGTCAAGAATCTCTATGGCAATACTCAGATCTGCTCTCAGTTACAGCACAATGGCACTAAATATACTGAACCAACTGATATTGCCAATATCCTGGCAGGTAGGTTCAGTGCTAACTTTACCCCTTTCTCACCCCCTAAAGGGCCCATCTCTATACCGGAAGAATACAAAGTTCCTGTAATCATGGCTGCACAGGTAAAAAAACCACACTCTCCAAAGCCAAGAACACAGCATCCATGGGACCTGACAACATCCCAGGCTGCGTTCTACATGAACTACAGAACGAACTAGCACCCCACCTAAGTACCATGTTCAATCATAGCCTCACCTCAGGCTTTGTACCCATTGAATGGCGCACAGTGATGGTTATTGCACTCCATAAAGGGGGAGCCACCATGGACCCCAGGAACTTCCACCCCATTAGCCTGACGAGCCTGGTCTGCAAGGCCATGGAACTTGGAAACAAAGATATTGGTAATCTCCAAACTCTGGACCCCACCCAGTTTGGGTTTGTAAAAAGAAGATCATGTCTCCTAAACCTGATAGACTTCTTTGAAGCAGTCACCAAAGCTGTAGATGAGGGTAAGGTGGTTCACACAGCCTATCCAGATCTCACCAAAGCTTTTGACACCATCCCCACTATGGAATTATAGGGAAACTCACTAAACTAGGTAAAAATCCCTATGTCACAAGATGGGTTGTAAACTGGCTCACTGACAGAACCCACAGTGTGAAAGTAACAGACTCCAAATCTGACTTCAGACCAGTGACAAGTGGAGTACCACAGGGTTCAGTCTTGGGTCCTCTCCTGTTTGGTATCTACTTCTCTGAAGTACAGGTTAACACAGAAGGTTTTTGGCTAACAAAGTTCACAGATGACTGCAAACTAGGAGCCATAATCGAAATTCCTAATGGTGTGGACATCCTACAAAAGGGCCTCACTGAGACAGATGCCTGATGTCAAAGCCATGGCCTCAAGCTCAAAGCCAAAAAGTGCATTGTCATCCCCTTTGGTAAAAACTCTGTACCCATGAACTGCCACATAGGTGGTAGTCTACTTTACACCAAAAGTATGATAAGAGACCTTGGGACACAGGTGGACAGTAGTCTCTCCTTTGATAATCACATCGCCACAGTAGTCAGGAAATCCTTCTACATGGCACACCTCATCACAAAAGGTTTCTAATCCAGGAAAAAAAGAGGTAATTGCTCCCCTCTACTCGTCACTCATTAGATTCATTATAGAGTGCAATGCCCCTTTTGGTATGTACCTCACAAGACATCTACAACAACTAGAAAGGCCACAGAAATACCTCACAAAGAGGATTTCCGGCCTCAAACAGATGCACTACTCAGACCATTTAAAAAAACTCAAGCTTTACTCCATTGCATATTACCTACTCAAAGGTGGTCTCTGCCAAACATACAAAGCTATGTCAAACCCAGAGCTGCAGGACATGCTCCTCTTAAAGAAATCCCAATCCCTCCGAGCTACACACTCTAGGGACCTAAACCTTGTCACCACAATAAACAGAATGTGCTTGAGGGATAGATTCCTGTCACAGAGACTTCCCATACTTTAGAAAAAACTGCCCGTCTATATCAAACAAAGCTCTTCATTAGCAATCTTCAAGAAAAATCTGACTGGATGGAAAACAGGAAATACACCCCAGGGATCACTTCTGTGGCTCTGCTCAACAGGGGCACAGGAAAATAATTTTCTTGCGTGGCGAAAGCCAGGGTACCTTTTTGGCTAGGCTTATATAGGCCCTAGGGCTAATAGCCTAGTACCTACCTATGAACCTATTGTTTAAAACATTATATTTTGCTGTATGGCTTATGGGAGAATGATGTCTCATTTAAGCATTACTGTTTGCACTTTGGTTATATTTAAGTGAACTGCCTGGTTAAATATTATGAGTCTAAGACAACCAAACAAACTTGCACTGATCAAACAGAAACAGTGTGAGACTATTACAATTAAAGTCAAACACTGCACAATGCATTGCTGCAAACTATACATTAAATGAAACTAGAGTACACAGGAATGAGAATGTTTTACTACTTCCTGTGAAAGCATGTGCTTCTCTGTTTCCTCTCAGAAAACTATGAATGCTGGGAATAGTACACTCTGCAACCCTACTTAAAATGAATTCCAAGTTTGCTGCAACTTGAGGTAATGATATTCGCCTGAAGCACAGTGGCCTAATAAAATCCACAGGGTAAAAGAGTATAAACAAACAAAAACAATCAACCAACCAAACCAACAATGTGCTGCATATAAAAATAAAACCACAAATATTTCTACAAGCAGCAGTCCTACAAACTGAAGTAACCCATTTAAAAGGTGAGTAGCCCTTTAAAACACACTCACTATTCAACTTTTGAGTAAACAGTGCTTCACAGCACAGCATCATGCAGGGCAGTTACAGAACACAATCCAGTCAATCATTCTTATATCGTTACCATTTGGAAACCTAAGTTTTATATATATATATATATATATATATATATATATATATATATATATGTGTGTGTGTATAACTGATGGTGGGCTGGATATGTTATCACATAACTAGACAGAAACATTCCAGGTACTAGTATGTTGTGGAAATTAATTACCTAAGTACTTGTCCCAGTCTTCAACATTGTGTCTGTGCTCTTCTGGAGCAACACGGTATTGCTTATCATTGCTACCACAATTATTTTTTATACTTGTATGATAAAATGTATTTTACTACATACAGCATGGATGTTAAAAGCATGCCATAATGGACATTCCTTGGTGCACACCCTTGGTGAGTTTTTGACCCATTCATTTCCACCATGGAGTGAAGCTACCCTTGTAGGCCCATCTGTCTTTTCTTCAGTTTTTTTTTTTTCAGAGTTTCTATTCTGTCAACAATGGCAGGTGACTGGAACCTGTCCTTTGGAGGTCTTTATATTAATGCGACATTTGTCTGCAAAAACCCCAGGATCATCTATGACATTTTTGCAAGACACTGACCTTGTTTTTATTACCAAGACCTAACCTGATGATAAGCTCCCCCAACTAATTCTGGCTGTGATACCACTTGATGTCTCCAGTATTCAGTGCCCTAACTATGTAGGGCTGAGCGGATTGGATTACTATTTGCTTTACCTCAGATCTTCAGTTAACTTAAATAGCCACTAGGGGGTGCCAACTCATCTGAATATGTCTGAGTTGCAGGAACAAATGGTAGTTTTTTTCCATGTGCTATCCACTAGGTTGCATGAGCACATTCTTACAAGAGTTCACTGACTGTTTTCATTAACTTTGTGCTTTTTCACTGGAACCATGCAGCCGTGAAGGAATTCCTCTGCATTACTAAGGGACTCATTTGTTCAAGTTACTGCATCTGCATATCTCACATTAGGACATACAGTTCACTTGATATTATTTCTGGAAGTGGAGACCTCTGATTTGGTGATGGATCAAGTCTCATAGTCTGACCATTTCTTTATCTGCTTTTCCCTATTTATTTATTTATTTTGTTAGTTACTAACTATTTGGCAACTATACTTCCATGGTGGTGCAGTGGTAGCATTGTTGCCTCACAGCAAGAGGTTTTCCCGTTTGATTCTAGGCTTGGGTTGGGAGTGCCTTATTTGTGGAGTCTGCATGTCCTCCCCGCGGTTGAGTGGGTGTTCGAAAGACATGTGTCGAATGGGCATGCCTTCGTTGAAGGTTGGGTGTTGGGCTTGCAACTCGACACCATAAAAACCAACTGTCAATCATTAGCGGACTGGATTTCTGCTGTGGCGACCCCTAACCGGGAAAAGCTGAAAGACAAACAACAACTAACTATTTGGCAACTGGATAAGTGGATTCTCCAAAGACGCTTTTTGGCCATGACCTGTAAGTAGAGAAGCAAATGCAAAGAACAGGAATATTGATAAAGCATACAATACATAACAACAGTAGAAAAATAATGCTTCTTACAGGGTCTTACAACAATCATATGCTTGTTACACAGTGTTATGCTTTATATACAATTGTTGTTACAGAGCTTTATGTACAGATCAATGTTCTAGAGGCAATTTACAGTAAAAATGAAATTATTTATAATGTTTACCATATATACATAAAGTCCATTTTAGGTTTCAACTTTTAAGGATAACATGCAGGGAAACACTGTCCTAGTGCAGGAGTCCTAGAGTTATCCGATTTTAATTAACCCAGTTTTGAACTACTTAGTGCAGTAACATTACTAAAGTTACTTCTCAATTATTCTCCTGTGTACTTCTTCAGTTTCATTCAAAGGACAGAACTGGTAATCTGACTGGTTTGTTGGAAGACTGTAGATGTCTCTTTCCACTGCTCTTAGCCATTTTGTGGACACCCTGTGTTGCTGAAAATGTGTGGGCCATGGTTTGATCTTTAGCTGTATTCCATTGGGAATGACAAAGGGTAGGACACTGTTGGAAGCATGGGTGGGGTCTTTGGTGTAATAGACATAGTCTAGATGATATTCCTACTGGTGCCAGGTCAAGAACTCTAGTAAGAGAGCTGCTTACCTGTCCACAGAGATCTCGGCAGTAGCTAACCAACAGGTCGTGTTTGCATAAGAGTTTGACAGCTTGTATAGCTGATCTGTCTTATAACCAGATTAATTTTCCTTTCCATTGCTGAACAGTGTCTATTGACTCCCTTTCAAGGATAAATAGTATTTTATTTTCCTTAACTGTATAAAACATTTTTCATCCAACTTGACCATAATCATTATAGACAACATATAATCCAACTTTAGCCTATAGAATGAAAGGACAGTAGGGCCCTTATTGCATTTTAGGGCCACACTATGGTTGTGGCCATGAATTTAGAAGCAAGTACATTTGGAGAGAGAATTTAATTGAATATATTTAGGAGAAAAATATGGATGCCTCCCTGCATGTTACTTGCTACATTACAGAGGGTATATGCACATCTTGACCCAGGGACTTGACAATGTTTAGACTATGTGATCTTCAATATGTGTCCTTTTTAGTTGTGTAGTATATTGCACATTGCACTACTCTTGTCCTCCTACATAAGATTGGTAAGAATAACCTACCTCTGCAATAAATATTTCATCTTTGACAATAAGCAGATTCCCTTCTTCTCAGAAATGTTCTTAAATTGACTCCAAGCTGCCTTCTCAGTTCTATTAAAGTCAGTTATCTGCACCATCTCTGGGCACATCCAAATACATCTTGTCTGCACTTACTGATTTTTACTTGTCTCCAGTTATGGGCTGTGTTTTACCCCCATCATTTTCATCACCTTTCCATGCATGCGTACAAGCAAGTTTGCAAAAAAATATATAGTTTCCACTGCCCTGTCTCACTTAGGTTATCCTTACTCAAATTTTCTGCCTTGAATATCAGATGTTTCCTAGTTGGTTGGCACTGCCTTTATCAGCATAGTTTTATGCATTTATGGGGTCCTCTGATTCTTTTCCTTCTTTACTTTGCCCAATGAAATGAGGCCGTTGTGTTATTGTCACCATTAGCCCATCTCATCTTTGCACACTGGAATCTGGTAGTAAGTTTAGAAAAAAGCAGTATCATAATATTGTCTTGTAAAAGCCAAAATGTTTCACCAACCCCCCCCAAATCCTTTTATGTTCTCTTTGTTATGACCTACATTTAGAGAATACTAACCTGATAAGTACAAAAGAAAATGAACAGTCTTACAGAGCATGGCGCCAACATTGTATACAATCTGGAGGTCTTTAAGACTATTATTTCTGTCCAAGACCTTCGATAGGTTGCGCCAACTAGAATTTGAAAACGTTAGGACTTTGAGTGTTGTTCTTTCTCAGCTACTGCCGTAGTTCCTTGTCACAAGCTACGTATCTGCTTGCAGTAAAAAAATGTTGCTTTGGATGCTTGTATATTTGCCACAATTCCCATGAAATGGAAACTCACTCCTTCCTAGGCCCACTCAGTTTGTACTGTACAGCTATACCTTTATGTTGGTGATGTATTACCCATTTCTTCATTAAACAAGTAGTAGGTCTATAATCTAAAGCTGAGATGCAAATTGGACCTTGCTGGCAAATCTCCAAAATTCACTACCCACTAGCCAGAATTGCCTTAACAAAAATATTTTCTTTCTACAGCTCTGAATATGAACTATCTCTCTCTATCTCTCTCTCTCTCTCTCATAGTCTTGGCATCAGCAAATGTATGGACATTACAAAACAAAGCTGTTAGCTTCATGTGACATTCTGTCTGAAACAGAAATCATTCTTGAACCAAAGTAAAATGTATCAGGCAATAATGTCATTTAGAGTGTACTTGCGCCTGAAACTTTTTTTAAATGCAAAAATGACATCCTTCAATGACTTATTTCACCTATGCCAAAAAGACTTAAATATACTTCCTTTACTAAAGTTTCCAGTCTTCTGAAAAGTCATAGAAGAGTTCTATAGTCTTCACTTACAAACCACCTACTGGGAGGTTGGGGGGGGGGGAGGCAGTTGCAGTTTCAAAGGTTGTTACTAATTTTGCAGTCCAGAAGACCATTGAGGTACCTAACTCCAATTTCTAGTTGTCCCAAAGCTGTCTTTGGTTATGTAACTTGCTCAAGATCACACAGTAGGCAAATGAGGGCTTAGAGAATCAAACCCTGTACCACAGGAACTACAGTTCACATCCTTAACCCTCTGGGTTACTTTGAATGAGTCCCCAGTACTCCTAGTTTAAATAAAATTAAGGAAAAATCTTCAGCATGGCAAAGTGCACATGCACATTTGTCATCAAGATGAGATAACATAAATAAGTCCAACCTCTGATACACTATTTATAGTCTCAGTAGATGCTTGCATACCTTCTTATGACCTTCATATTTCTTCTTACTGTTGTATGCCTGTGTGTAGCCTCTGAAGTGTACACTATTTGTAGACAGTGACTTAGTATTTTTGTATTCCATTTCTGTGCAATTTCTCTGTGTACAAGATATAGTTAAATGTCATACAACTAGTTATTAGTCTATTTTGTAAATAATTAAGCTGCAATAAGTTCATAAATTCATAGCTGATTACTAAGTTAACTGCCATAAGGGGCTTTTTAAGCCTAGCCATGCTTCCACAAATGTATTTCCCCTTATAAAAATCTTTCAACACTTCACTCTGCAAACAAACTACTAATTTCTAATGTCAAATCTAACAATAAAGCGGGGGACTCACTATTTACCAATATTGTGGGCAAAATTTGGAATAACCTTCCTATTACACTCACATCTCTCTCATCAACATCTCTCTTCAAGAAACACCTAAAAGAACACCAGCAACTACTCTGGCTCTGTCCCTGTTCAAAACCAGACTGAACCATAGTTCCCCTTGCACTACCCCTATCTTCCCTGCTATAACCTCTTTGTAACTAAACTCCTCAGAAGTCACCTGTACACTATCTAGTGCTATGTTTGTTCTTTCTTCTTTCATCTATTTCCTTCAATCTTTCTTCTTTCTACCCCATATGACTCAATAACTCTGAACCCCTGTTTTCTCCTATACTTTTGCCAATTATAAAGTTTTCCTGTGCCTCTATACTTATTTCATAAACATATGTCTTATTTTTTATATCTTTTCTCTATCCAAATATTAATCCTCTCATGTGTAGTAATTCATATAAATATGCTTTTTAAGTATTGAAATTTTAACTATTGTAGACTTGTTTTTATCTATTGTATTTTTAACTACTTTTTTTATGTAATTTTACTTAACTTGGAGCTTATCTCCCTGGGCCTCTACTGAAAAAGGATATGTATCCAGCTAGACTAGCCCAGTCAACAAATGTAAAATAAATAAAATAAATGAATAAAATAAATATTTGACATGATTTGATACCATAAGGTAATTTCTTTTTTAGGGTTGGATATTGGCTTGGTCGAAGGCTGGTCAAGGATTTACTGGCTGTCTCCACCCATAAGAGGCATAGGTGTCAGACCAGGTGTAATTTTATGACCCAGCCACTTGTCCAAGTTACACTTGAATTTGGTAATGGAAGAACTCTGCTTCACATGGATGGGGAGTCTGTTCCAGAGGCGGGGTAGTCTCTGATGCACATACTTCTCCCTCCAACAAGTCCTATTTATGTCATAGGTGAGGTTTAAGTACCTAGATTGGGTATTTCTGATGCCACTCATTTTGTGGATGTGCAACAGGTCCATAAGAGCATGCTTTATAAACCAGGCATAGAACACCTTGCAGCCGTTTGTAGGAGACCAAGTACAGGGATAGGGCTTTGAAGTGGTCCACATAGGACATGTTTTTATCCTGAATTGTTTTTGTGAGGAACATCTATGGATGCTGCACTTATTGCGAATGCCTAGTAAGATACATACTGAAAGGTGTGTTTTACTCAGTGGCTGATTGGATGAGGGCTGAGTACATTGGGACAATGACATCCATGGACCTGGTTGTCATACCCCTGCTTACAGGTTGTGGAATGTAAAATGATTCTCTCACCACTATAGATACTTGATTGTGAAAGGCCAGTTACTGTCTACATATGTTCCAAATTCCTGACCACTGGGCCTAATCTTAGGGGTGTATTATCAATGTGGTAATTTCCAGGGGTGGGTGGCTATCTTTCCAAAAGATACTGTTATGCATTTCTTTGCATTGAGTTTTAGACCCTGACTCTGGCACCAGCTATTAGTCTGTGTTAGGCCTTCCTGAAGGATATTTGTGTATTTGAGGTTTTCCATGACTGTGCCTAGTTTGATCAGCAAGTGCCCCTTGATGTTAGCCTTGACTACAGAGAAGTAGCTGGAAGACAAGTATCAGCTGCAGCACCAAGCTCCAAGGGACTCTGTTAGTGATTAGCAAATGACTGTGACTCCCTCTTTACTCAGCCTGGTGAGTGGGACATATGTGGGTTTCTCAATAGCATCTCCTATGACCGAAATATTGGGTTGTTTGGTGGTATGCCTTATGGGCTTACAGGCAGAGACATCTTATGATGTATCTGTATGCACTGTGGTGAGTGTTGTTTTTGCTGGTTGCACTTGAGGTTTCTCAGGATAAGTGCATCATTTTGGAGGCCTTTGAGGTTTGACAAGATTATATTTAAGATCTACAAGATATGTGGGTCTGTGTGTCTTGGCCATACTATGTGTGGTGGGGTAATGTATGTGTGTTATTAACAATCTGTTTGGTGTTTTTAGTGTTAGTAGGTAAAAGCCTTGCCTACAGAGACATTGTATAATGACATTGTGTCAGTTCATTTTAGAACTAGGTGGTTGTTGGGATACATGAGACAATTGCTACATTGTATCAGCATACCTAAACCACCAAGTTAGCTGCAGTGATAACAGAGAATTATATATCCACAGCTACAGATCATATTTACATGTTTTACAAGGGGATGGTATAAGAGGGGATTACACCTGGCTAGCTAGGCAGCTGTAAGAGTATAGACTATAATAGATTATCTAAGACTAAACAAACTAATTGCTCTACACTCACCTAAGTACTGGGAAGATTTTAAAGGAAGTTTTTGTAGCAAATGTGTTAATTTGAGGTGTCTGTGTCTATAAAGGTCACCTCCGAACTCTTAGAGAAAACTAT
Organism: Protopterus annectens; assembly: GCF_019279795.1. Lineage (NCBI taxonomy): Eukaryota > Metazoa > Chordata > Ceratodontiformes > Protopteridae > Protopterus > Protopterus annectens. Next base: position 1,625,930,275 of record NC_056741.1, on the reverse strand, counting down.
AAAGCAATTAGGAGAAGTGTCACATTGTTAGGAGACTATAGAAGAGGGAATAGATCAACAAAACTTCTAAGAAAGATAGATGTGATAAAAGCAAAGTGCAATATTAGAACAGACCAGCATCTATCATGCACTATTGCAAATAAACTAAAAATTTCAGCACAGGCAGAAAAACTTAGACAATACAAAGATAAATATGAAGGAAATATGCAAAATAAGCAATTTATTGATGACCCAAAAATGTTTTTTAGAGAACTGGGTAATAAGGTAAAGGGAATTGAAAACCATGAAAAAAGAATAAATAGATACATTTTGGAGAAGTAGCTATGAAGATCCTGTGGAACATAACAACAATGCCAAAAAGATAGAAGAAGTAAAAGAAAGAATAAGAAATTTAAAGGTACATGATATGAAATGGGATGAAGTAACAGCCAGAGAGGTTGAAACAAAGTTAAGAAAAGTCTAATTGGAAAACCCCAGGCCCAGATGCATCTTTGCACGAAGATTTAGCCATGAGTAAGAACTATTTATCTGCACACCTAGAACAGACACCAACCTGGCTAACAACAGGAAAAATAATGCTCCTACTTAAGAGTGAACCTGCAAGCTACCCTAAAAATTATAGACCAATAACTTGCCTTCTGACAACATATAAACTATACACGAGAACTGATGCCAGCAGAGTTTATAGTAATTTAGAAGAAAACTCAATTATGGCAGTAGAACAAAAGGGCAATAAAAGAAAGTCATATAGAATAAAGGATCATTTGTTGTTAAATAAAGTAATATTGTAGAGAACTGTAAAAAGGGGAAGAATCTAAGTATGGCATGGACTGACTACAAAAAAGCATTTGATAGTATCCCTCATTCATGCATAAAACAGTGCTAAAAATGTACAAGATACACCCACACTGATCAACTACATTACAGTGACCATGAAACAGTGGCAGATCACTTTGCAATTAAGTCATGATAAAGGACAAATTGTTATCCCACGGATAAAAATTCAAAGGGCGATATTCTGGGGTGACTCTCTGTCACCGATACTATTCTGCCTTGTACTTAATCCATTAAGCTGTTTACTCAACAGCTTAGGCCATGGCTACAATCTGGCTCCTAGAAAGCAACAAAGTGTAAAGACTTCTTACCTTCCCTTTGTCAATGATTTAAAACTGTATAGCTCATCAGATGAGGGACTTGAAAGCACAACTGCAGATGATATAAGAATGTCATTTGGTCTTGATAAATGTGCAAAAGTATCCTTTAAAGCAGGCAAACTGCAATGCCAGGAAAACATCAGTTTGGGACAAGAATGTGATATAAAAGAACTTAAGCAAGAAGGAGTGTATAAATATCTGGGAATTGATGAAGGATCAGCAATAAAACATGAACAAATTGAAATAAAATTTAGTAAGGAGTACTTCAGAAGACTTAAATTAATCCTGAAAACAGCACTGACATCTAGGAACAAAATCCAAGCTTTAAACCAATTTGTTCTTCTTTTCCTAATTTACAGATTTGGAGTGACTGACTGGCCCCAAAATGTGTTGGATAGATTAGATAGGAAAACAAGAAGGTTCCTTCATGCTCACCAAATGATTTATAAAAATCAGTGCATACCAAAATTATATATTTCCCATTCCGAAGGAGGGATGGGCTTCCTTGACATTAATTATATGTATAGATCTGCAATTGTGGGACTCCACAAATATCTGCTGACCTCACAAGACCCAAGCACAGTGCAAGTTTTGAAACATGAGGAGAATAAATCTAAGATAAGTTCTCTGCTTAATCTAGCAGAAGCTTATCGGCGTCAAGCAGGAATGGAAATCAAGCCAGAAGTAGATAAAAATCAGGCAGCAACTGAATGTGCCAAAAAGGAAAAGAAAGAATATAAGGTGAAGGATCAGATGAGAATGCAAGAAATGTGGAAAAATCTGGAAGAACCTCATGTTGATCAGGAACAAACACAGGACTGGTTAAGGAGAGGTGAATTCAAACCAAGAGGTGAAAGGTTAATATTGGCGGCCCAAGATACTGGGCTGCGTACATGTTGGTTTATAAAGTCCATTGAACATGTGGGAGAAACAGACAAATGTAGGTTTTGTAAAATTGAACTGGAAACAGTTGCACACCTCATTGCTGGTTGCGACTTACTAATGGCAGAAGGACTGTATACTGAAAGGCATAATAATGTGGCGAGACTGTTTCAATGGGGATTGTGCAAATATTATGGTACTGAAGTGACCAAAAAACACTGGAAACATGAGCCACAAAGCATCATAGAAAATGAAGATGTCTACATCATGTGATCATCCATTACCAACAGTTCAAAAGATAGATGTTAGAAAACTGGATATAGTGGTCCAAGAAAAGAAGACAAGAGTAACATTGATCACTGAAATCACCACACCCAGTGACTACAGTGTTTTGTGTAAAGAGAGACACAAAGTCATAAAATATCAGGATCTGCAGGCAGAAACGAGAGCAATGTGGAAGAAAGATACCCAGACAGTTCCAATAGTAATAGGAGCAATGTGTCTTATAAAAAATAATTTACAATGATATTTTAGATACATTACCAATACATGTAACTCCATACGAACTGCAGAAGGAGTCATTACTGGGCACATTGCGGGTGCTGCGAAGAGCACTTCTGGCTGACATCAAACAGTGAAACAATACTAATTTCATGAACTTTAATCGTACTTTGACATAAGAATGGGGTCCATTCCTGTCATGGTATTAGAAACCCAAAAAACTTGGAGAAATTATAAAAAAAAAAAAAAGTAAACACCGGAAACATGAGCCACAAAACATTATAGAAAATGATCAGATCCAGTCTGAAATGGTCACCCTAAATAGAGGAATTCTTAGTAAGTATGATTTGATGGAACATATTAAAGTATATGTAACTTCAATTCAAAATCTCTTTACTTCTCAATTCAAAATCTCTTTACTTCTCTAAATTTCAACCATTCCCTCTAATAAGTGATTTAATCATACTTTCTTGGTGTGTCAGTACAAGATATTTTAAAAGAGAAGAATCTTCCTATTTCATATCTAATTATCATGAGACAACTAAAAGATCTTGCTATAAGTTATTTCAACAACTTTAAAAGAAGAAGACCTAAACATATGCCACAGTTTGTGGAAAACTCTGATACAGAACAATAAATATATAGAAATATAACAAACATATTCTCCTATCTAAGTACTGGAAGGAAAAATTAATATTGGTGGATGAAAGATTTTGAAAGCAATTAACTTAACATTAAAGTCAGTATCTATTATTCACTAATGATATTTAATATGCTTATTATAATCTTCATAAATTTGACTCAAAGAAGTCTCAATGTATTTTTAAACTTTGGAATTCCTTATGATCCTTCATATTCCCCAGACAATTTAGACAAATCAAAAAATTAATGAAACTTTACATAGCATCAAATTGGTTGAACCCCCCAGACCTCTTGGGAAAGACATATTCTATTGATTAATGACCATAAGAAAAGTATAAATAACACAAAAATATGGGAGCAAATCTTTAATATTGTGTTGGCCTAGAGGTTCCTATCCACTACTTCTCAGGATGCTTAGATTAGATATATGTTATATTAGATTGATGCATGGTGTATTACCTTTTAATAACTTTACAATGTTTGGTGTATCTTTTGGAAGCATTCATGTATATATTGTATATATGTAGTAGTTTTGTATTAGTATATCTGAAAACAATAAAAAACGGATTATTGATAAAAAAAAGAAAATGATGACATTTATATCACATGGGATCACCCACTACCAACAGTTCAAAAAATAGATGCAAGAACTCCAGATTTAGTAGTCCATGAAAAGAAGACAAAAGTAGCATTGATGATTGAAATTGCTACACCCAATGACTACAGTATCATATATACAGAGAAACACAAAGTCATAAAAGACCAGGATTTGCAGGCAGAAACAAGGGCAATGGGGAAGAATGATACCCAGACAGTTCCAATAGAAGTAGGAGCAACGGGTCTAAAAAAAACAAATTTCCAATCGTATTTAGATTTTATTTTTATTTAACATTTGTTGACCGGGAAAGTCCGACTAGGTTCCACAGATCCTGTTTTCAGCAGAGGCCTGGGGAGAAATGCTCCAGAAGCATGTCTTTAGAATGTGGGAGGAAACCGGAGTACCTGGAGGAAACCCACACGAACGCAGGGAGAACATGCAAACTCCACACAGAAGGCACCCCAGCCGAGAATCGAACCAGAGAACCTCTTGCTGTGAGGCAACAGCATTAACCGCTGCACCACTGCAATACATGTAAGCCCTTATGAATTGCAAGAGTCATTACTGGGCACATTCCAGGTGCTGTGAAGAGTACATCTGGCTGACATCAAAGACTGAAACAATTAATTTCATGAACTTTAATCATACTTTGACTTAGGAATGGGGTCCATTCCAGTCATAGTATTAGAAACCCAAAGACTTAGAGAAATTAAAAAAGACGTAAGCCATGTATTACATGACACTTTATTTGGGCATGTCATACAATCTAGATTTACAGTCTAATCTAGCCTTCTGCAGTCCAAACAGAACTAAATCACGGATCTAAACCTTTCTAAGCAGATAGCCCAAAACTCACCATGATAATTCTACTTTGTCTTCATTTTTTTGTTTGACTAGGATATGATCCAGAGTACCTCTCCCTATTTCAACTGTTCACACTGCCTCTTGTTTTCAGATTAGTGGTCAAAGCTGAGGGTATAGTTAACTTTGTACCTTAGGTCCAACACGGTTTAAAACTTCACTAGATTTCTAAACACTATAAGTATAACATATATGTTTTCTCCCAAATAAAGGCCTAAATTAGTAACCAGCTAGCAGCTTCTCATCTTGTAAACATCCATAATGGATCTTTTCCCCTTCCAGATTCCAATTGTCTATTAAGACACTGCCCACTTCCTAATTGGCATATTCATTGCCCAGGAAGGTGGGATTCCGTCTATCCTGTTCATTCTTGCTAAGGGTTAGGGGTAACTGGTAAATGTGATGTCATCAGCCATCGTGAAAAATCAGCAATCATTAGTCCCTCCCAAGCAGCAGACATGTGTGTGTTAATGTATATGAGGGCCAGTTATATCTCACAATGCAGATATGCATATTCCCACATATGCCCCATGAAGGCCACTGCATGGATATATTTTGACAGATCTAAGAGCATTCTTTCAGGAGGTTCTGCACTGCAGCAGTCCAAACTGCCTCCTAATGATCCCACCAAGGATGGGTGAGCTGTCACAGACATTCAGTTCCACCCTCCCCCACCCAACATATCCAGTGCCTGAGTCATAAATGAACTCTGGTCACCTGGGTCATAGTTAAAGTTTCATTCCTCTATACCTCAGAGCTAGACATGCATATCGATATTTTGCTTATACAGCGATTTATCAAAGTAATACTTGAATCTGAACTTCATGGAAGAATTATTGCTCTTGTATGTGAATATAGAGTACCTGAAAAGGTTTTTGACTCCCCTTCAGCCTATTGGCAAGACAAATAATACAGGATAATAAACTGCTCCACTGATTTGTTTGCTGTTATTCATTTGATATTATACAATGACTGCCCTTTAACATGCCAAAACGAGCATGCTGATTGGTCAGCCCAACCTGCTTGGCTGTTATAAATTGAGCATATACCAATGGAAAAAGGTGTGGTTGCCTGGACTTTCTTCTGTTAATATATGCTACAGAAACTCTACTTTTTTATTTAAAAAAAAAAAAAGCTTTCAAAGGCCGGAGACTTCAAAAGAATGAGACAGATGGGACAGAGAAAAATATAAGGATAATCAGATACTTTACTTAAAACTAGAGAAACATGCCTGATTATCCTTACACTTTCTCTGTCCCGTCTCTTCTGTACATTGAAAGTCTCCTGATTTCATTTTTTTTAATTAAAAACAAAAACAAAACAAAAAAAGCAATGGAGCTCTTCCTTTCTCCATTGCTTCCTTTATACACACTGATGTAATGCATGAGTGTGGGAATAAAAGTCCCATATACATGTGGAGTACAACAAGAAAGCCCCAGGATACCGGGGTAAAACATGGAAGGGCACAGCGCCATTATGCAAGGACATTAAGAAAAGTAAGCAACTTTTTTTTCTTAAATAATGTCATTGCATAATGGTAATGACCCATGGCTGGGTGTGCGTAATGCTGATTTATCCATGGTTGGCTTTGTTTGGTAACTCAGGCTTTGCCCTTCTGACCAAACCACACCAACTGTGGGCAAATCCAGCACCCACACACAGCTGTGGGTTATTGCTATATTATACAATGACCCCCCTATTAATATTCCAATCAGACTTATAATAATGGAAAAAGGTCTGGTCGCCCGGACTTTTTCCATTAGTATAAGTCTTTTTTTACAGCAATGGAGAACGCAAGATCTCCGTTGCTTTTTAGACACTGTCTCGCTATGTTAAAGGAGTTTAACATAGTGAGACAGCTTTAAAAAAGTAACAGAGATCTTCCTTTCTCCGTTGTTTTTTTTAAAGCTGTCTTGCTATGTTAAATGGGTTCTCCGTTGCTTTTTTTAAAGCTGTCTTGCTATGTTAAACTCCTTTAACATAGCAAGACACTTTGTAAAAAGCAACGGAGATCTTGCTTTCTCTGTTGCTTCCACCCACAGCTCTGATGTACTGTGTAAGCATACGCAAGAGCAGTACATCAGAACTGCCGCAGAATACCAGACAGCTGTGGAAGGGCAGCAAGGAGGCATTATACAATGCCATTATTTAAGAAAAGTAAGTATTTTTTTCTTAAATAATGTCATTGTATAATAGCAATAACCCACTTCTGGTGACCAAACCACACCAACCGTGGGTAAATCCAGCATTACCCACACCCAGGTGTGGGTTATTGCTATAATATTATCAATGGCTTACAGATAAGTAAATGAAGGAATCATTGAATCTTGCTTTTGCTACCTGTAGTCTATCTGTAATTTTGTCTAGCATGCCATTCTTTCCTATTTCTGCAAATGCTCCCTTTTCCAGCTCCTGAAACAAATACAGTCAATTCCATTAACTACGATTCAGTTACCAACAGAAAACCCAGTAGCTATATCTGATCATGCACTTTTACCCAGTCCTATTTTTTTATAATTTGAAATGAACATTGACACTGCTGAAATGATTATCTTATAGATTACAATAATGTATGAGAAAGTCCAAATAACATATTGGACAAAATTTAGAAGAAAGGTCAGTCATGATATATCTGAGTATTATTTTTACACATGGTGCAGACTTTACAAGGAAGAGCTGTCCTATACACACTATAATGACTCATTATAAGAAGGTGACATCCAGCTTTTCATTCTCCACCTGGGGTTTGTCACGTTAAATTAGGGTCTGTGAACCTTAAGCATCACCTACATCTTTGCATGCTGTCTCTCTCTTGGTGTCTCTCTCTCTTTAGTGCATTAATGACTGACTCCATTGCATGTGAACAATATTTTAAATTATAAAAATTTCTTACTAATGGAAACGGAATTTCTTTCGCTTTCAGTGGTTTTGACAAGAAACAGAATGAATTTTACCTTGATCCTTTGCTTTACATAATTTGAAAACATAAAGCGGTAAAGAAGGGATGGGTGTTAACCACATGGTTTGTGAGGTAAGACAGTGCCATTGGTTAGTATATTCTGATGGCCCTTTACATCAAAGATGGGTAGAAAATGTACAGGCACATGTCATAAAGAGAGAACGTACCTGTACGCAACAGTTGCACACAGGCTAGCTTAATTCTTAGCTATTCACCATTCTTCATTGCTATTAGAGTCACCATCAGACCTCACATAAACTGCTTAGTCCCCCTAAAAGCATTTAAGCATTTTTTTTTGCTTCTTAAAAACAGATCCGTTCACAGGAGCTCAGACAATATATTTATTCTCAAAGCCATGGCAAAATTACTTTTAAGACGATCCTATAGCCTCAAGGAAAGCGTCTAGAAGTTTTTAAACACACCTCAATGAAGTGCCTGCCATTAGTGAATCAAGTTTCTTAATATTTGCAGCTCCTTTGTTATAGGAAATATCTCCCTAAAATTCATCAGCCATCACAGCTTGTCTGCAACTGAAATCATTTCCTCTCATTTTGAAGCACTCGCTGTCAGATAGAGTGGTGACTCAGCTTTTGCAACACAGCAGGCAGCTGCAGAGGAATCACAACCAGTACAAACTCATAGTTTCCTAAACTTCTTTATCCTGAACTTGACTAATTATTTTTAAAACACAGCAAAATAAGCCAACTCAGATATTTAAAATGATAGAAAGAAATGCATTATTTGTTTCTATTATTTTATAATTACAACTGTAAACAGACATACACATATATGCATACATCTATCTCAAAATACGCACACACGTGTGTGTGTGTGTGTGTGTGTGTGTGTGTGTGTGTGTGTGAGATTACATCATGAAGAAAACTCAAAAAGAAAGAATAACAAATGGTAGGAAAAAAGAAGGAATCACAAAACACTGAATGACTCATAAGGGTGAATCACAAAAGAGTGAGTGCTTCTTTCCCACTAAAAAAGCCCTGTATCAGTAAACCCCAGCTACAAAACCAGGATCAACAGTCATCTTGGTAGTAATATTGTTTGGGAAAGGGTTTTTAGCAACTTATTATATAGGTGTAGAGTTAGCACTCATGATTAAGGTGGGCAGAAGGGCTAACCCTAACCCAGCCCCTGACCCTAACTCTACACATTATGTTACTAAAACCCCTTTCCCTAACAGTAACACTAGACAAGAAAAAAAGGACACACAATGCAGACAACATAAAACATGCACTACTCTGCCTCTCCTCCCTAATCTAACCCTAACTCTAACTCTAACCCCTGAACACCTGCAGAATCACAACTGCTGTAACACAGAATTGCGCATCTTCACAACCACCACTTTTTCATTCAAACATTAATTTTCCTGCATACTCCTACTTATCTACACTATACAAAACTAAATTCAACCATATGTAATTCAGTAAAATGAGCATTCAGTCATTTCAGCACTCTCTTTTTTTACCTCCACAAGAAGCTTTCTACAAACACATACACACAGATGATCTATTTTCTCTTGATTCTATATCTTCTTCTTCTTTTGGCTTTTCCTGGTTAGGGGGTTGCCACAGTGGATCACCTGTCCGCTCATGATTGGCAGTGGAGTTTTACAGTATTGAGTTGCCAGCTCGGTGCCCAACCTTCCACAGAAGGCACACACATGCATGCACTCACGCCTAGGGCCAATTTAGAGTGTCCAATCCACCTATTTTGGATACGGAAGGAAACCAGAGCACCAGGAGGAAACCCACATGACCACAGGGATGAAATGCAGACTCCGCACAGAAGGCACCCCAGCTGAACCAGAGAACCTGTTGCTGAGCGGCGGCAGTTCTAACCACTGCACCACCGTGGCCTCCCTTCTCTTGATTCTATATACATCAACAAAATAAATTTGATGTAATACCAAATCAATAGATAATCAACCATGTGAACTTCAAACAAATGAAAGGCATCCTATATATAAATGTATATATCATAGGATCATAGAAGGCTGCTAGGCTAAAGGCCCTGGGGCCCTTACAAGCCTAACCAAGAGTTTATCCGCAAAAAAGAAACCTCAGTCAGCACCTGTTGCCCCTGTCAATGAGGGACACAGGTGGAACCCCTGAGGAAAATTTGTGGTTTTCCATCCATGACGTGTATGGGAAGTCTATTCCAGAGACAGGGCAACCTCTGGGAGACAAACCTGTTTCTCCAGCAGGTTTTGTTGATGTTGCATATTAGAGTCAGGCCTTTCAAACGGATAATGAGTGAGGAGTTAGACTTGTGGATATGGAGGATCTCTAGTAGAACAGGGTCCGAGATTGTCTTGTAGGTGAGACACAGACCACCCCTGAGCAATCTGTGCAATACTGAGTAGAGTGATAGTGATTTGAGCCTGTCCATATAGGACAGGTGTTGGAGGCCATGGATTCTCTTTGTGAAGTATTTGTTTGGCCTTTCCAGTTGGTGCAGATGTTTGGAGAGGTACCTACCAAACGGGACATTATACTCAATTATTGGTCTAATGAGGGAGGAGTATAGTGAGGTAATAACCTCATTTTTTCTGGATGCAATCCCTTTACTTATGAGATGAATCAAGTAAAAGGCTTTTCTGACCACTGCCACAATATGATAGTCAAATGTGAGATTGTTGTCTGCCTGAGTAACCAGGTCTCTCTGTCGAATGAGGTATAGCCTGGTAAAGCAGGGGTGATCTCCACAGCCATAAACCAAGTTTCCATGTCTGCACAGATGTCAGCATCTTCCAGTGTGAGGAGAGCCTCCAGTGAGTGCATTTTCAGGTTAAGGCTCCAAGTGTTAAGCAGAAAGACCTTCAATTTACTTTATGACAGATCTTTTATGTTGTAAGATTTGTCTTTGGGACATTACCTAAAAAAGCCACAATGGGGGAGGCAACAGCCTTGGCCAGGATATGGAATCCCAGGGATGATATGTGGAGGTTATCTGTGGCAAAGCATTGAGGCTTGTCAACCATGTCATCCTAGGCAGGCAGATACTGGATCCCCTTGGAATGACAACAAAAACTAAGCCAATTGTTGAAGTCAATTATTTTTTGTTGGTATTGTGGTATCATTCTTGGTGAAGGTAGGATGCTGCTTAGGGCTAGGGTCATACCTGCCTGGGACACATACTCTGAGAGCTCAATCATGTCTCATTCATATAGTCCAGAGAGGTACGTCTTAAATCATTCACACCAACATGGACAATGACAGAGTCGTACTTGTTGTGGAGAGACTTAAGTGCGTGTGTGATGTGGCAGATTCTAGCACTCTATATATATACATATATATATATATATATATATATATATATGTGTGTGTGTGTGTGTGTGTGTGTGTGTGTGTGTATATATATATATATATATATATACACACACACATATATATCTGTCTGCAGGTGTGTATAACATCAAAGGTGCAAACATCAGGATGTTAACGTCAATAAAAAATGTCAATATGCTAATACACATGCTCCAAGGAACAGCCCCAGAATATGCTAATTTTAAAACATGTTTTTGCACCTCCGCACCCACCCACCCTTATCTAATTATTTATTCCAGCTATGAGGTTGCACAATTCCTGGAGAAAGGACATATTCCTCAACTTGGGGAATTTCCGATCTCGCACACCTGTCAACCAAAGCATTTGTGCACATGTGTACATGTATCATACCTTGCCAAGTTGTTGCTTGCATACTTGTGGGCAGACAAGAGAAAGCAGATTGCTTGGTCTTTAACAACAGAATGAGCACCTAATTCTATACAATATCTCCATGTTTTTCAGACTGGTTCAGTAAATGTTTAGGACTATAAATTCACTCTCGAAAATCTGATTGCACTAAAAAGCAGATGGAAATGCATATAACTTGCACACTAAGAAGTTTCATAACTAATATGTATTTAATTATTTGCTTTTTACAATCTTCTCATGTGGAACACCACTCTATTGGTACTGAAAAGACAACTGTCTGCCCCGGGCCCATAATTATTCCTCATCAAACAGTCTGAATGTATTTTCTGTGATTAGTCTTTGCAAGTGCTATTTGTGCTTCTGGTTCGTAACATGATATTAACTATCAATATGCAGAAACGTAAAAGGAAACAATTTTGATATATTATTCTAAATGTCAGACACCCTCAGTTTCCTTGAAGTTACAAGTCTTAAAGGTCAGGCACAGTGATACAGCATGTAATGCAGGAGGCAATATTGCAATTTGAATGAGTCAGACTTCAGTGAAGGCTGCTTTAATTACAGTCAGAATCACCTGCTGTAAGAACATAATCAACATTTTTAGTTATATCAGCTCAAAAGAACTTGGGGATATGATTTGTAAATGACTTACAAAAAAGCTGTACAACTTAAATGCACTTAGTGCACAGCAGTTAATACTACTGAAAGTGCACAAAAATTGACTATATGGTATGTTTTTCTTTTAATGAAAAACTGTCATTTTAAAAAGTTGAAGTATCTCCATATCTTAAAATTATTAAGGTGGCCTCATGTATTTCAGATTCACATGTGGAGACCTATACATAGAATATTTCCATGTGCAGACTACACAGATTCATATAATAAATACTTATATAGCTGCACACCACCACATAAACTCATGCACGACGATACTTTTCAGAAGCAATATGTGGAAGCTTTATTTCTCTGTCTGGTGTGAGTGAGTGCTTGAATGGAAGAGTTCTTTAGAAGATGCAATATATGATCATTTAGAAGCCATGTATTATCTAAAGTGCAAATATGTCCTTAAGGGGGTATTTGCATATATCCCATGGGTCCCCAATACAGGAGGTTTAAAGTATTACATAACAAAGATCTTAGTTTGGCTGGGTCTTTTTTGCTGTTGTTTACTGAATATTTTGTCTGTGTGACATTCTTATCCTTGGGTTTGGATCTTATGTCAAACACAAACAACTTCAAAACTCAGCTTTACACCTACCTCTCCTCCAAATGGAAATGTAACTGCATTCTCCCTACCTAGAACTCTTTAACAAAAGCCCCTAGGAGGGTATCCTCCTGAGTTCCTCAGCACCTTATTGCTGGCTATAACCTTCTATAGCTAATTCACATACAATCTATCTCACTCTGTAAATTGTAAATAGCTTTTGACTTTTGGCTTTAACTGTATGAACTTGTTAAAATGTATCTGCACAATATTTTTCTACTATGGTCAATATTGCTCACACTTTGTATTATTTGATATGTATTTGTATTTGTACTTGTACTTTTATTTTTATTAGACTATCTTTACTGTAATCTGTTTCATGGAGCTTTTCTCCCCAGGCCTCCACTGAAAATGGGCTCTCTGGGCCCAGTGGACTTCCCTGGTAATCAAACTGGAAATAAATAATAAATAAATAGTAAATTATATGGGATATTTTGCAGGCATCTTAATGTTTATGGATAACAAGTGTGCTTTAAACCTCTGTGTTTCTAAAGTATAACAAAACATGCCACTTATGTTTTACTTACAACCTCAGAAAAAGGCTGAAACATGGCATGTGTACAGCTAGTGGAGTTTTACTTTATTTATTATTTATTTCCATTTGTTTACTGTGAAAGTTCAACAGTGCAAGCGACCCCCTTTTCAGAAGATGCCTGGGAAGAAAAACTCCAAAAGAAATATAAAGAGTAGTATGTATTCAACATACTCGGGTAACATTTTGCAGCATTACATACAAAGCACCGCATGAACTATTTACAGTAGTAATATACAGAATGCTCCGGTAACATTAGCAGCATCACATACAAAGCAAGGATAAATAAAGCAGATCATTATGAAATAAACAAGTTTATTTTGCGGTAACATTGTCAGCATTGGGTGCAGTACATTGTCAGATATAATTATATGCATGTTATCATAAAAAGAGTAGAGGACAGGACAGAAAATATGAGAGAAGAGATAGTCACTGAAACATATGTGTACATAGGATGGGTAATTAATAAATAACTTAGCCTGGGCAATAGCAGGGGCATAGCCAGGAATCAGGCCAGTCTAATAGCACAGAGGTTAAAGAGCAGGATTACCAACTGGTAGACCTGCGTTTGAAACCTAGTTGAGGCTCTACAGGGTAGCAGTAGAAATGTACTTCCATAATAAACCATGATAACCTTATGAGGCCTACCCATAGAGTCGCCACATATTGATTTCAGCTCTTGGCCACCTAGTTACTTACTTAACCAAGAGTCAGCAAGAACAGTTTTAGTTTACCTTTGAAGATGTGTGTGTTGTTGAGGAGTCTGATTGGATAGAACACTGACTTCCGGTATTTTGAGTTTCAGCTGGAGTAAAGTGCATGTCTTGCTTTGTTGTGAGCTTTGTGAATGAAAAGGAGATGTTTGTCAATAGAACAGAGAACTTGTTTATTGGAGTGGAATTGCAGTACACTATTTAGGGCAGGGTATATTTCAGGGTAAAAGAATAATTTGTGTGCAAACTGAAATTGACAATAAGTGAGGAGGTGCGGTAGCTTCAAGCCAATTTAGATGCCTGAGAACAATACAGTGATGTGTGGAGTATGGCTTCTTGGAAGCAAATTTAGCTATTTTATTAAAGCATTGATCAACTTTAGTTGTCAGGGTGGGGTGGTGGTTGGTGAAAATAGGAGAGGTAAACACAAGTCCAGACAGCAGGTAGCTGGATACTAATGTTATCTAACTAACTGCTTTCCATCAGACATTGTTTGGGTCTATATAGCAGATATAACTTCTGATGTGTTTTTCTGATGACTTGTTGGATGTAAAGATTGAATGTCATAGTGTCATCTACTATAACTGCTTAGTAATTTAGTATTGGTGACTAACTCAATATTTGTGTGATATGCAGAAGTGATGTGAAAATTAGCAAGTGAAAAGGAGTTTTGTCTTTTTTGGGTGTAGTATTAGGTTTGGTTTTGCTAACCAGTTTTCCATGGAGGAGAATGAATCTTACTTGAGGTGTTGGAGAAGAACAGGATTTTGTGGAGTGCAGATAAGGGATGCATCATTGGCATAGTTTGTCATGTTTTGAGGCGGTGTGTAAATTATTGATATGTATATTAAACAGGCATGGTCCTAGTATGAAGTCTTGGGGAACACCTGCAGAGACTAGTAAAAGGGTTGAGATGCTAGATTTCCATTTGACAACTTGGGTTCTGTTAGACAGTTAGCTGAGGAACCAGGAGATAGCAAAGTAGGCATATCAAGGTAGGCTAGTTGATTGAGCAGTTTATTATGAGATGCAGTGTCAAAGGATTTAGACACCACAAGGCATTTTTTAGCTATGTGTGCAACCTCAAAGTAATACACAATTGTGTGCAGAGTTCATTGTTAATGAAGCCACCTTTAGTGAGCCAGAAGATATAGCAAACCTACTGGCAAGCAAATTAATCTCTAAATATACCCCTCTTGCCTCCTCAACCTTTTCTTAGGAAATACCATCAAATGTAACTCCCCATGAATAACTAGGTCAAGAACACTGCATCGATGGGCCAGACAATATCTCATGCTGTCCTGTAAATAGCATGAAACATCGGGAGCTCTGGAATCACTATTTAATCACAGCCGCCAGACAGCTTATGATTGGGCAACAGTTACAGTCATCCCACTGCAAGAAGGTGGGCAACCTACAGACCATGGAGACTACAGATCCATAAGTCTCATGAGTCTCATATGCAAAGCCATGGAAAGAATTATCATGGAACTGATCAAATATGATGTAAGAAACCTCCATACACTGGGTCCAACCCAATTTGGTTTTGTCAAGGGCAGGTCATACCTACTCATCTTGCTGGGCTTCTTTGAGAAGGTTACTAAAGCAATGAATATGGGTAAAATGGTTCCACCACCTGGGTTGACCTGACCAAGTCATTTGACACAATTCGCCACTAGGGCTTTGTTGATAAACTCAAGAGTCTATACATCTACAAATTGTTATGTCAGTAAATGTCTCTCATATATAGTGTAAGAGTACATCACTTTTATATACTCAGGTCAGTGGCTTACTGTGCTTTATAGAATGTTGACGCAAATATGTTTCTTAGGGGTTTATCAGAGAGTTACTCAAAATCAATCTAGAAGTCTGTTTGTGCAAATGTGTTACATTGGAAGGGCTAAGTCAATCAAGACCTTATGTGAGACATTCAGGTAAGAATTCCTATTTTTTATGAATCCATGTATTATTACTTTGGAGGAAACTTTCATCCTCAGGGGTCATGTAGTCAAAGTTTATGGGTGCAGACAGCATGTTTACTCAAGTGTTTTGCATATTTGCTTATTATTTTGTTCAGGTATGTCTGGCAGGTTAAATCAGTGAAGTTAATTAAATGTATGAAGCTTTTGAAAAAGAAATCTAAGGACTCATAACAACAGGGACTTGTAATTTTCTGAAGTTTTTTCTTTAAAAAGTATGTGTGCAAATCACTTTTGGAGAATGTTTATACATTCTGACCGTTTTGCCTGGCTATTTGTGTATAAAAGCTTTTTCATGGATGGCTAATCTTGCAGTGGTTAGTCATTACTTGTGAAAGTTTTAAAAGTGACTGCTTTAAAACTTTGCCATTCAGAAAGCCTGCTGTTTATATTCTCTGTGTCTGTGCCTTAGAAGGTTTATCAAATTTTCAGACAGTTTATGTGGAAATCTTTTGTAAACACACGATGAATAAAGACATTTCTAATGGAAGGTACGGACATCATTGTACTTAACATGTCTCTATAAATACTTACTAAGGAAGGATGTAAAGGAAGGAAGGAAGGCAGCTATATGCTGAGATCTCTCTTAAAGATCTCCTTAAATATATGCCATCTATATAGGGTTCAAATAAGTAGCCCTTTTCTTAAGTGCTTCATACGTACACATGCCTGATAAGGTGTACTCATACAAACATCTTGCATACCTTAATGTTAAAATCACTATTCCTGTGGCTTATACATGCTGCCTAGACAGCAAATGCATATATGCTGAAGTAATTTACATTTCAGTACCTCTGTGCAATAAGGTTTGCATGACCATATTTCTTTTTAAATATAATGCAAAACATTCTAGAATCATCAACATCATCAATCACGTTTTTCCATTTTCTACATGGGGTTAGGGTGTTGTCAACAGTTGCCATCCCTCACAATTCAGTGCCTCTCTCCTATCTTCTTTGACACTCATGCCTAACTGTTGCAGGTCCTCGCTCACACAATCCATTCACCTCTTTGCTGGACCCCCTTCTTTCCTCTTGCCTTCTTCCTGTCTGTCCCGAATCTTCTTCAAGTGATTGTCTTCTGCTTTCCTGCACATGTGCCCAGACCACCATAATGTGTTCTCTTTGACCTTCTCTGCAATTGGAGCTACTTTGGCTGCTGCTCTGATGTCCTCATTTCTTTGTCTGTCCCACAGTGTGCATCCTACCAGCTGTTAAAGGCACTTCATCGCCATCACCTTGAGTTTCCTTAACTGCTCTGCCTTTACTGCCCAGGTTTCTGTACCATACAATACTACTGTTCACATCACTGTTCTGTACACCTTACTTTTCATTTCATTGGCGTTCTTCTGTTGCACACTACCCTTGACACATTGTGCCAGCTGGCTGCAGCCCCTCTGCTTCTAGCTTTGACCTCCTCATTCATACTTCCCTTCTCCTCAACCACTCTTCCCAGATACTTGAAGCTGTTAACCTACTCCACTATTTTCGTATCTCAATCTCAGCTTTTTCTGATTTCCTCCTTTTGTTGTCATTACAACTATTTTACTGTAGTCAGTTTCATCCCATGTGCTTTCAGTTTTGCATTCCATTACCCTATCCTTTGCTGAAGTTCTTGCTCAGCATCTGCCAGTAATGTCACATTATCTGCATACAGCAACTTTCCCCCTCTGACCTGTTTGTAATGTAGTCAAATACTACAATGAACAGTGGACTCAGAGATGAATCCTGATGCACACAAACTCCCAATGGGAACTGCTCTGTGATAGTGAACACCATTCATACTTAAGTCATAGGGCTCTTGTTCATAGACTGCACTAATTCTGTCAATGTTTCTGGGACTTCAAACCACTGTAGGACTACCCAAAACAGTTTTCTTGGGACCTTGACATATGCTTTCTGAGTCTAGAAATGCCCAGTTGGACTCTTGGCTGCCTACTGAAATGCTGGAACTCGAAATTCTGCGTGCCAACAAGCCGAAAAAAACAGCAAAAACAGGAGAACAGTGAGTTTTGAAAATCTCTCTTTTCCTTTAAACTTCTTTCTGCAGGGGTGCAACACTCCTGCACCCCTGAAGTTATATATACCAAATCCAAGATTGAGAAAACGGAACATTCTGTGAAATGGTATCTCGGACTATATTTAAGTCCATTCTTTCTGCCAGTCACTCTCCATATTTTGGGACTCGCTCTAGCAGGTCCTGACATTTCAAATAGTTACCAGACTCTTTCTTTTCTCAACTATTTGTTTCACTGCAAATATCGGGTCAGTTTTGCTAATTCCTGATCTGAATCTGAATTGCTGATCTCCCATCTTACTTTCTACCACTGCATATTTGTTTATCAAGCACCCTCTCCAGAATTTTCACACAGTGTGACAGAAGTTTGATACCCCTGTACTGCCCACACTTGTAGATGTCCCCTTTGTTCTTGTACACTGGCATGAGTATGCTTATTCTCCAGTCATCTCAGGAGCTATTTCTCTCCTATCTCACCTAACATCTTGATCATATCTGCTGTAACCTCATCTGAGCTCTGTTTTTTCTTTCTCCCACTTTTTCCTGCACACTTCTTTTCTGTTGGAGACGTCCTTGACTTCTACATTTCACCACCAGCTTTCCATATATACCGTATTTCCACACGTGGTTCAGCCACATACCGATCCTGCAATCCTCACATATGCTGTTTTGAGGTGCTGCCGTTCTTCTTCTTTTTCTTCTCCACCTGTTTCCATTTCTTCCTGAGCTGCTAGAGCCTAGAGTAATTCCTTGAACTCTTGTGCTTTCTCTCTCCAGTCAAGTTCCACATCTTCAGCTTATCCTCTGACCTTAGAGTCTTCTCTGGCTACTGTTTGCAGTTGATTGTGGCAATCAGTGGTCTGTTGTGGTTTGACTTTTTCACTTGGAATGATTTTACAATCACTGATTCTACCCTCTTACTAGGAGGAAGTCTACCTGAGTTGCATGTTGACCACTCTTATGTGATTTTCTGACTATCTCTCTTTGCTGAACCATGTGTTGGTCACAGTCAAGCAATTTGCCATACTGAAGTCTAGAATGCCGTCTTCTTTATCATCCTTCCCCACCCATGTGAACCTAGTCTGTCCTCATATCCTGTTCATTCTTTCTGTCCCGATATGTACATTCAGGTCACCCATTATCAACACCAATTCCTTCTTTATCGATTAAGTCTTGCAACTGCTGTCTAAATGCTCTATCTAATTTACTATCACAACCCTGTTTGGGGGCATGGGTTGAGATTATGAATACTGTCCTGTCCTTGCATTGGAGTCTTATTGCCAATGAGCCTGTAACTAATTGTGATGACATCCCTCACTGTCTTTTGAAAGCCTCTCCCTCACCACAGTTTCCACACTATTTCTAATCTGTACTCCTCCTGAGTAGTAGACTCTGAATCCGAAGCCAAGTGGCTTTGCTCTTCTGTCATTCCATCTTGTCACCTGGGTACAGAGGGTGTCCAGCCTCCTCCTTGCCATCATATTATGCACTTTTGAGCTGCATCCTGTCAGTGAGCCTACCCTGAGTGTAGCAATTCTTAGTTAATTTGGCAGTTTATTTGTTTTTTTTTACCACCGGCTTTCACTCATCAGAGATAACCTGGGTGACCCAAGGTGCACAACTGGATGCTTGATGGCCAGTAACTTATTGACCCAGGGCTTATGGACTTTATGGTAGGCACACACTGGCCAATAGGGTGCATTAACCCCTCCCGCTGTTAGCGTGGGTCACAAGGGTAGGGTGGAGTAAGCCAGATCCTCAACCTACTTATCAGCAACAAATACCCATGGTCATCTGGCAACATTAGTCAACATGACCGACTCACTTAAAGCCAGTTTTTATGACTTCAAGGAGCTAGCCCTGACACAGTGCACAGTTTGTGATTTGTGTTCTCCTATCATGAGAAATGGATGAGGGCAAATGGTTCACATTGCCTTCCTTTATCTGGCCAAGGCATTTGGCACAATACTCCACTTGGGCATTGCTGACATACTCAAGAGGTTAGTGGATAGCCAGATGGATCACAAACAGGATCTAGGAAGTTAGAATTGAGGAGTCCACCTCTACAAAGAGGCCACTCACAAGAGGAGGCCCTCAGGGATTGGTCCCGGGTCTGATTCTTTTTGGCATCTACATTTCTGAAGTCAAGGCCAATGTCAAGGGCCTCTGACTGACCAAGTTTGCAGATCTTTGCAAATTAGGAGTAGTCAAAGAATCCCCTACTGACAGTAATGTTCTCCAAGAAGGGTTGACAGACAAATACCTCGTGACAGAGCCATGAAATAAAAGAAAATGCAAGAAATGCATAATAGTATCCATTGGGAAGTCAGTCAGCCCTGGCAGATACAATATTGAGAACACACCCCCTAAGAGCCATCCAAATAGTCAAGCACTTAGGGACATACATAGACAGTAATTTAGCCTTTGACCATCATGTGTCTTGAGTAGTGAAGAATTCATTCTATGTTGCGCAACTTATAAACAGAGGTGTTGTATCTAGGACCAAGGAGGTGATTGTTCCACTGTATTCGGCACTCATAAGCATATCATTGAGTACAATGCCCCTTTTGTCCATACCTAACCAGGCACACATCCAACATATACAACAACTGTAACATCCACAGAGGTTCCTCACTAATAACATGTAATATGCTGACTGCCTCAAAGCGCTATCCCTGTATTCTGTCTCCTATAAGCTATGGAGGGGAGATCTATGACTGGCATACAAGGCATCTTTGTACCCCACTCTGATGAACCTCTGGTATATCTACCAAACAAACAGCACCAGAATTACCCATTTTAATGACATAAACTTTACCTGTGACATAACAAGAACCTACTGAAGACACAGGTATGTATCCTAGAGACCACCCCTTCTCTGGAACAGGCTTATAATACCAAGGCTACTAGAACTTATCAGAGATTTGAGATGCATTGCTAGGCTTTAAATGCTGTCAGTAGTCATTAGCCTAGTAGAGACCTATGAATCTATGAATGTCCATATTCCGATCTTCCTCCTGTATTAACCGCATCCATGATACTTTTGTTATAATACCATGTTACTTTTAGTTGTCTTTGCAGTTCATGTATCCTTTCATCCATCCATATATTTTATATCATTGGGAAGGGTTAGAAAATTAGTGTGACAACAGATGGTAGTGGAAAAAGTAAATAGCAACACTTGAGAAGAATAAAGTAGCACAACTCAATGGCAAGTTATTAGTCGAGTACTTTTACACACACTGATCAGTGGTATACAGTTAGCAAAGGATGGCACACTGGTTATAAAATGAATAGTGTGATTCTGTGTTTAGTAAACTGCAAAATCTATCTTTGTGCTACCAAAAACATATGTTACTCTATTAGTCAAAGGTATCTGGTGACTTTAAGGCAACGTGGGATTGCAGGAAACAAGTGAATGGGTGGGGCCAACTAGAACGGGATGGGGCCCTGTTGCAGCAGGTCAATGAACATTGTTGGTAATTAAACAGCGGATGAGGTCATTCACTTTCATTCAAAGACTGCCTTAATATGTACCCACTCATTTTAGCCACTTTACTGACTACATACATCTTAGATGTCTGACTGCAAACAACAAGGCCAGCCTTAGGTGAAATGGAGCCGAAGACAAAGGAGTCCATGGACCCCCTCCCCTTTACTTTCTCATGCCCCTCCCCAATTAGTTAAGACTTCACTATAATATATTTGGAAGAAGTAACTGAATTAAACTAGGGGTCTGAGGGCTCCTAATCCACCAGAAGTCAAAGGGTTCTATGCCTCTCAACCTTTTAGTGCAAAAAATGTGGACAAAGCCTAAAACATAGGGGGAACAAAGCCCCACAAAGAGGGACAGATTTTAAATATTGCTTTTGAAACTTAGACAGTTGCTAGAATAACAGGATTTATTTTAGCATGTGTTTTCTAAAGGATATGAAGTTTCAAACTCAAACATATGTCATTAATTAGTGACTTCAATCCAAAGTAATTTGTTAGAAAAAATACGACAAAAATTTTATGAGGAACAAGCCAAAAGTATGACACAAAAATCTGGACATTCTGAAAAATCTGAACAGTTGAGAAAGTATGGCTTTAGATGTTCTTGATCTTTTTTACAAACTTTGTATCTAACGATGGCATTAAGAAAAAAAAATCCTGAGTAAGGAAATCAATTCAGACATTTTTTTATTTCAAGGAAAAATAACAGTGTCTAAAGCTAACCTTAATGCTCAATGCTAAAAAAATATTAGTTCTAAAATTGAGAAAACAAATGCTTACAAGGATATAGCAATATAAGGAAATAGTGTGCCTTTCTACTCCTCTAAGAAAATTGTTACCTTCTGTGTACTCCTGTGGTGTTAGACTAGGATGAAAGTAAAAGCATACATGTTCAAAAGCATATATTATACAGCTGAGGTTAGAAAATGGAGTATTTGTATATATTCACACAGAGACAGAGAGTACATATGCATACTACACACACACACACACACACACACACACACACACACACACACACACACACACACACACACACACACACACACACACACGTATACACATACATTGATGTGGCCATCAGTTATAGCCACTTGTATGACTGTGATTGTACATCTATTTTATCAAATGGAAAGGGATGATGATGATGAAACAGAGGGGAAGTTCAAGAAATAAGGAGAGACTGGGATTCTGGATGCAGGAGAATAACAATAACTGTACAGAATATTATATTCATAAAGTAACAGAGTAATCTAAGAACTAATCCAACATGGGAATAGAGAAAGGAGGTTCTGCAAATAGGGATAACTGCAATTAGAGATACAAAGAATAGGCAAGATGGGGTTGGAATTTACTGAAATAAACTGGCAAAGGGAGCAAATTATTATAGAGAGAAAAGTAATAGAATAGAAGAGGCCAAGAATGCATTTGCACTGCAGATTAGAGACAGCCTTCCCTATCAAGGATTGATATCAGAGTATAGTAAAATAGACTGGAATAGGAGATCTTAAGCAAAAGACCAGCACTGGTAGAGATTTTACTAGAATCTAGAGCAGAAGCTGATGTTAAAAAATGGTTAATTGGCCGGACACAAAATATTTCATGATAGTTTTATGAATCAATCAGAGGAGGTTAGAAAGGATTGGGAAGAGAGACTGGACAAGCAATTCACAAAGAAACAATGGGAGGATATATGTATGGCTCATAAATGTGCAACAAAGTCTAGAAGATTTAGAATTTTTGCTTGAAAGTGTTTGCATAGGTATTTTTATACCCCAAGCAAACTCTAAATAATTTTTCCTCAGGTAGATTGCAAATGTTGAAGGTGTGATGGGGAAGAAAGTGATAAATGGGAACATATTTTTGGGACTGTAATGAGTTGGCAGACTTTAAAAATTCCTTGCAGCCCACTCTGTCAAAAACACTGGGTGAACAAAATGCTGTAACTAAGTAAATTATTTTGTTGAGCTGTGATACAGAATCAGAATTGCCAAGACAAAGTAAGGCCTTGCTACATTTAATTCTGGTGGCTGCCAAAAAGCAATCACCAGAAAATGGAACTCAAAGTCTAAACCAACTATACTAGAACTATTGAATATAGTAACAGAGATAAAAGAACTGAAAGTGGGATCTTTAGAAAAGGGTAGGAGCAAATTACATAGAATAAATGGATATTGTGATAACAATACATGCAGAATGTTTTGAAGCAGGAATATTGTTTTAAGGAAAGGCAGGAATTGAATGAGCTATGTAATGTTTGAAAGCATTCTACATGTCCCACCTCATTAGTAAGGGTATCTAATCCAGGGATAAGGTGGTCATAAAATCCCTGTATTCTTCCCTTATAAGACCGATTATTGAATACAATGCCCCATTCGGCATGTACCTTGCAAAGCACATGCAGCAGCTGGAGAGACCACAGAGATTCCTCACCTGGAGAATCCGGGGCCACAAACATCTACCATACACATATAGGTTAAAAGCCCTATCCCTCTACTCAGTCTCCTACAGACTCCTCAGAGGTGACCTCTGTCTTGCATACAAAGCAATCTCAGACCCCGCCCCGATGGGATGGCTGCATATCCGCAAGTCAAGCTCCACTCAAGTAAACTGCACGCAATACCTCAACCTGGTCTGAGACATCAATAGGACTTGGTGGGACAGATTTGTTTCCCAGAGACTCTCCCTTTTGTGGAATAGACTTCTTCTCCACATAAAGCAGAGTACCTTATTAAACCTTTTTTAAGCGCAACTTGGATAACTGGATGGGGAATAGAAAATACACCCCTGGGATTCCACATATGTCTGGACTGTGGCATAGGGTGCTGACTTGTTGCAATATTGGCTAAATTCCTGGCTAGGCTTGCAAGGGCCTCAGGGCCAATAGCCTAGTAGCTTCCTATGATCTTATGATCCTACACAGACCTCTCAAACTCTTAAAATAAAAATCAACCAGAAAGCTAAACAAATGTGGTCAAATTACCAAAATCAGGGATAGCTGCTGTCTTAATATACTTAGAAACATCCTAGAATAACAAGCTTTCCATTAGCATGCTCTTTGATGACTAATAAGTCTGAAAATCAAGTGTCTGTCCTCATTATTTACTTATTTACTGACTGCAATCGTTGAAGGTTGAACACCGAGCTGGCACCTTGGGCATTAAAAAAATCTACTAATCATCATCGGCGGGAGTTCGTTCGCTTGTGATCCCTAACCTGACTGCAATCCTTATTGATTTGTCAGAAAAGTCACAAACTATAAGACAAACAAAATATGAGGAAAACAAATCAGACTCAGTCTGCAAATTCATTGAGTATTAAAACAATCTTTATACCTTCCCTGCACACTTAAAAAGAAGTTATGTACTTACCATAATGTTCCAACTGTGTTTTCATTTTCATTCTTCCTCAACTGATGGGTTCAGATCCAAACCTTGGATCTAACATGGCCATTACCAAAGCTCGTGGCAACCAAAAAACTCTCAAGCTTTTCCCTTACCCATAATGCACCAACCCTAAGTTACCTCAGATCTTGTTTGCTGATTTTTTTTTTTACCAGAAAGGAAATATCTAACATGCATAAATAAAGCAGATATAACACTGCATGTACTCAATATAGAAAAACACTACATCTGGACCTCAGTATGAGGACAATGATATCACTCTAAGAGCTCATTCTTCCAGAAGTTTGTAAATAGAAAGGATGGGGGTTGGTGAGCTTGAAGTTGAGGAAGAATGAAAATGGACAACACAGATGGAATGTTATGGTAAGTACATAACTTCTTTATCTGATGTTGCCCATTTTCATTCTATCCCAAACTGATGGGACAGAGTCCCTAGCTACCTATAATCCCAGGTAGACTCTAACGAAGAATATTCCTGAGCACAGTTGAACCAAATGATGTTCTACCCCTGGAGACCAGATCCAATTTGTTATGCGTAATAAATGTATGGGGAGTATGCCGCACATATGTCATCCATGGATGCTCTGGAAAGAAAAAATGAAGAAGTTGCCATAGACCTAGCTGAATGAGCACATATCAGTTATGATAAGGTAATACCCAGTTTGTTGGAGACAAATGAAATACACCCAGTTAGCGATCTGGCTAAAGTTTCCTTTGTGACTGGTTTACCCAATTTCAGTTCTGCAAAGGAAACAGATAATTGGTCTGTTTTTCTGATGTCTTTTGTTCTGTCCAGATAAAAATGTAATTGTCTGTGAACATGCAATAAATGTAACATTTATTCACCTTTGTTTGCAAAATTATGGAAGAATACTGGCAAATTAATGCACTGATTAATATTAGATTCTGACACCACCTTGGTAAGGAAGGAGACGTTAATTTGAAGTGTCACTCTATCCTTGTGAAAGACCAAGCATGGAGGTTTTGCAGACAGGGCTTGAATATCTGAAATTTGTCTAGCAGAGGTAATGGCTACTAGAAAAATAGTTTTCCAAACTCAAATAGTTTTATCAGGCCTGTTGTATATATTGTATATAGGTATATTCTAGTATTTTCTTCTAATTACAAGAATTATCTAACTTATATATTACATTTATGTCATATTTTATTAAATCTTAACATTTGTTTTAATTCTTCAATGAAACATTTTAAGAAAAAAAAAGAAAAATATCTTTCCACATAAGATACTTGTCACATTTAGCTGCTGGTTCAAAGGAGTAATGTATCAAAGCTTGCAAGAGCAAACTGAGATCCCATGGAGGAGTAGGGTCCTTAAATGGGGTCTGAAAAGTAGAGTGCCTTGCAAGAAAGCTCTACTCAATTTGTGGGAAGTGACTGAAGAACCTTTAAATCCAATGTGAAAATTTGGTATTCCTGCTAACTGAATTTTAATGGTTATGGAACTAACTAAAAAACTAGCTAAATACTCCAGTATGTTGTGTAACAGAGCTGAAAATGGCTAAACATGATTTTTTTTTTGTGTCCAGCAAACAAATAGTTTGCATTTACTTGTATAAAATATTCTTGTTGAAGGTTTATGGGAAGATAAAAGAATATGCCGGACAGGGAAGAGAGCATCGGTTGTCTGGCTGATAACAGAACTGGAGAAACCAGACCATCATCCTGACATTTGGGTTATCAGGATGGATCATGCCTGTCAGGTGAAACAGGAGGTCGGAAATCTGATCCAGGATCCAAGGTTGTTGAAGTAAGTGAGGCCAAAGGAAAGGAAATCAAATCTGGCAAGGCCAGTATGGTGCAATGAGGATGGCGTTGCTCTTCAACATGACAGCTTTCTGTAGAAATGTTGGAATTAATGGGATTTATGCATGAGATAGAAGAATGAACCTGCTCATTTTGTCTGCTATCACTTTGAACTTTCCCAGAATGTGCATTGCTATGAGAAAGCGGTTGGATGAGATCACCCATTGCCACACTCAGTTTTTCTTGACACAATGGATGTCAACTAGTCCCTCCTTGATTGTTAATGTATCAAACTACTGACATATTGTTCATTTGAATTGCAATTGTCTCTGAAGAGGGAGCACCCTGGAACATTTACAATGCTAAAAGCACTGCTCTCATCTCTAGGACATTGATATACAAGTTGGCCTCTTCAGGGGACCAAGTGCCTTGGACTGTGTTCCCCAAATAATGCCCCCTCATATCAAGTGGGAAGTGTCCATGGTCACTATGGCCTTAGGATGAGGAGGAATGAATGAATGGCCTTGTAGAATGTGATCTGGCTGAATCCACCATCTGAGATCTCTCTTGTATGTCTGAAAAATTTGAATCAGAGTTGACATGGGTTGGTAAAATATCAGCTATTGTGTTGCTAACATCCACTGTAGAATCCTCATGTAAAATCTGGCTAAAGGTACTAGTGTTATTGCCACTGGCATTGATACTAGTGCTTGAAGGACTAAGTGGACTGAAATCTTCGTACTGCAGATTATTTTCCTGATTTGTAATCTTATAGTTTGAACCCTTGAGGGGCCAGTGAAGCTATCATTGAGTTTGTGTTGAAAAGTGCTATGAATTCCAAATTTTGAGTTGGCTCCAATCAAGATATGTCATAGCTTATAGTCATCCCCAGATGAGAACAAGTCTGGAAAACCTAATTTCTTTCACATATCAATTGATGCCTGATCAGGGCAGTAATGAGCCAACCATCTAGGTGTGGGAACACCTGGAATACCTGCAGTCTCAAGTCAGCTGCTACTACTGCCATACATTTGGTCAACACCCTTGGGGCTGTTGTGATAGCAAAGGGCAGAACTCTGAACTGGTAATGACTGGTTCCCAGCAGAAGCATAAGTATATTCCGGACCATCTGTTCATCTTTATGTGATAGTACACATCCTGAAGGTCTATTCAGCACATCCAGTCATCCTTGTCTAGAAAAGGGAGAATAGACTGAACTGTGACCATCTGAAACTTGGTGTATTGAACTGACTTGTTCAAGTTACTGAGATCCAAAATTGATCTCTGGTCCCCTGCTTTCTTTGTCACTAAAAAGAATCTAGAGTAAGTTCCAGATTCTATCTTGTCTGGTGGGACCTCTTGGATGACTCTTTTTCTAGCAGCTTTTATATTTGAATTGCTGCTTCTTTTGTCTGACTGGGTGGAACATCAGGGATTTTCCTTGAGCTTGGGGGCTGGAAGGGAAAAGGGCATTATATAGCCTCTGAATATAATCCTCTGCACCCAACTATCTTTTGTTATCTCTAGCCAGGCTCTCTGGTGCGGAGATAAATGACCACCAATTGCCAACAGAGGGGAACAATCAGGCATTCTTTCAGGAGTGCTGGTAGGGTCTGTCCAAGAAAGAATCTCTGGACCCCTAGTTTTACGGGCCTCCTCTGCCATGGAGGTATCATCGGCCATTGGAGTTCCCCCGTCTGCCCCTGGGGGAATTCCTCCATGTGTTTCCTGGAAAGGACCCTGGGATTTCTTGAACCACATCCTTTGAGCATCTCATTGATTCCTAGAAAACAATATCTGAGGGGCCGAGAAACATACACCCACTGTAGATAGACTCTTTCCATCCTTCTCACACCTGGATAATGCATCCTTCACTTTGGGGCCAAAGACATGCTATCAAAAGGAGCATTAATGAACAAAGACTTGAAGGGCTCTGGAAAATCATGTAAGCGCATCCAGGCAAGTCTCCTGATGGAAATGACTGAACTCACTGCCCTTGAAGTTCCTTCAGCTACATTCAAAATTAACCTCTGGATGAATTTGAAATAGATTACAGGGTAGCCAACTGAGAAATCACAGATGATTGGACCTCTGCAGGAACAGATCCTGAGAGGGTATTTGACAGTTCCTTTATCAAATCCTTCTGCAATCTTGTAAATTGTGGCAAATAATCCAGTGATCTTAAGGTGAAGGTCACTGAAGCATAGACACACTTCCAAAACCTGTCCATCACCCTAGAGGGATGAACAGTGGAACTCTCTTTGGCAAGTTCCTGTTTGTTGGCCACCACCATGACCATGGCATCAATGTGCACCCCTTTAAACCTAAAACTCTTTATCTGCAGGTGGTGCCATAATCTTATCTGGTCTCCTGGGTATGGATTCAATTGTGTCAGGTTTCTTCCACGATCACTAAGAGATTAACTCAATAAGCTAATTGGTGCAGTAACCCAGGAGGTAGATGGGCCAGTACCAAAAGCCTCCAGGAAAACCGACTCCTCAGATGAAGGATTGCTGGGCGTACAGCCACCTCTCTGTTTTAAGATCTCAAGGATGTCTCCAAATGAGACATCTTCAGGAAGTCTGTATCATCTGTAACTGACTCTTGAGGAGAGTCCAAGTGCTTCTTGCACTTCTTCCTAGGGACCTCCTCAGTGGAATGCTCTGAGGAGGTATTGGAAGAAACTGTAATACTCTACTGGGAAGCCTGGTGCTCTCGGACTGGCTGTCCCTGTGGTAAAGAGTGATGAGGCTGCAAGTGCAAAGACATCAAGGTAGAAGGTAAGTTAGAAAATATTAAGATTTAGAAAGTTTAGACAACAGTTATATCACTTAACTGAAAAAACACTCGAGAGCTTTGGTCAACCATGTCTTTCATGAAAAGCAGTAAACAAGATTTGAGGTTACTTACTGTTGATACATTATGGGTATGGGAGAAGCTCAAGAGTTTTTTGGTTGCCATGAGCTTTAGCAATGCCCAAGTCAGGTCCGAGGATCTGATCTGAAGCCATCAGTTGAGGATAGAATGAAAATCGACAACACCATATCTTAAATTTAATATCTACCTCCTTCACATTGGCAGTTATTTGCAGAATGCCTGTAAAAAACATAAAACAAAGGAAAACAAATAAACAAACTAAGAAAAATCTATCTGGCTATATATAAACTTATTCTGGAACTTATGTCTCTCTATTCCTAAAGTTAATTAGTGATCTGATCTGTGATTTTTTTTGTTGCTGGATCTTAGGTGGTCTGGTGGTGCGATAGGGTTGGAGCACTGAAGGAGGTGAGGAGTTCAAGCCAGCCCAGTTCAGCAAGGTCAACTCTTTCATGAATTTTCAGTCTCAGGCTGTCTAAGCCACCTGAAGCAGCCCGAGCCAAAAGCAAGGACTCCTCACTTCTTCATGCAGCAGCCTGGTGAGGTGCTTACTGAGACGCTTTATCTTGAGGTTGAAGAGGGAGAGGAGAAAGAAGGAAGAAAGGAGAATGGAATGAGGGTTAGAATGCATTTAATGCATTTATAGTTGGAAAGAAATAGTTGAGTATATATATATATATATATATATAGAGAGAGAGAGAGAATAGAGTTAATTGATAATTATTTATGTTTTTATTGACATTTGTTTTTGGAGAAAGTCTGACTTGATAATTTTTGTCTAATTTCTGTGGAGGTCCAGAGAAAAAATATCCACAAATAAAAAGAGAAAGAATATATAAATAGGTGAAAAACTGATGACATATTACAATATATTGTAAACACATACATCAATACAATTATTAAGACGTATGCGACATATAGGATAATACACATATACCATCATTAAAATAAGATAAATATCATATCATGTAGCACTGGAAGATGCAAGACTATTACGCTCTCATAAAGTAAATGCCAGAGTGGAACATTTAAACAGTGGACAAGGAAGAAGACAGATACAATAGGCATTTGTTAGAGGTAATAGGTTAAGCAGATGCAGGACATAGGAGAAATAAAGAGTAAAAGCAGGATTAAGAGTAAGGGAAATAAAAGGAAGAGTAAGAATTAAAAACAAAGAAAATGAGAGATATAGGGTGTATATAGGTATAAGAGAACAGGAACTGAAATTATTAGTCAGGAGAGCTGCAAGTGCAAAGCTAGGATTCAGATTCTTTTAGCTGCGGTTTTAATAAAAGAATGTTATGTATTGCCCCGACTGGTGCATGAATTGCATTCCAGACATTTACTACATGAAGTGAGTACAGACTTTCACTGCAGTTTTTGTAAGGCTTATAGATGTTAAGTAGATTTTTGCTTGAAGATCAAGGGTGACAATTTGGGAGGTGTTGGTGGGGAATTGTACTTACAGCTGGGAAGGAAGTGGATTAAATATGATTTTGTGTGTTAAGAGAAGTTGGCTATAACTTAGTTGATGGGATAAATCTAGCCAATTCAGAGTTTTTAATGCAGACAAGAGATGTGCCCTGTGCCTTGTATTAGGTGAAAATCTAGCTACCTTGTTGCAACATTGTTCTAGTTTAGAATTTAGAGTGGCCTGAAGGTTAGTTAAGAAGGCAGAACCATGTAATAGAGAGGGGGTAGGTATGTAATGACAAGAGCAAATCTGGTTGATGTTTTTGCCTCAATATATAATTCCTAGCTTTTTTGTGAGTTTTTTTTTTTATTTTGCTCTGTTTGTAGAGGTCATATTTGAGGTTGTACTCTATTTTAACCCCCAACAGTTTTACATGGATCATTATTTCAAATGGTGTATTGTTTAGGGATGTGATTTTAAATTTATATTTCTCATTGGCAAGTGATTTTGGGAAACATAAAAGTTTGGTTTTCTTTGGATTGAGAAGGAGTTGATGGTTACAAAGCCAGTTTTCAATAGAGTTAAAGGCATGTTGTGTAATCTTTTCTAGGTTTTCAAAATTGTCTGGGAGGCAGATAAGGATGGAATCATCGGGTCTATGTTATATAATCGAAGTTTCAAAACTTTGAACTTCATATGTTGAATGACATATGAGCGAAGTTTGAAACACCGAATATATAACAAAAAAACTTACCGGAACGCTCTGAGCAGGGGGGCAATCCCCCCTGCACCCCCTTCACTCCCACTACTTAAATATACCAACTCCAAGATCGCACGTCAGTGCAGAAAAGGGAAATTTTCCCATTCTGCCCCATTCTTTGTAACCTTCAAACTATTGAAAGTTCGATCATATGGTGTCAGCCATATGACATTCGAACATTCAATCATTCGATTATTTAATAGGGACCTGAATCATCTGTATACTGCACAATGGATGCTTGTTGCATAGAAGTATGACGATTGTTTATAAGGATATCAGATAGAATAGGAATGAAACACAGACTCTTGTGGGACACCTGTATTGATGAGGAGATGAGTGGAAAGGGTAGAATTCATTTTGACTCCTAGTAGCACTCTGACACATAATTAGAATCTGCTGAAGAGCAAGTTGTAAGATATTCATTGTGGATAGGTGTACTGGGAGTTTTTTATGAGACACAGTGCCAAAAGCCATTGATAAGTCTAGGAATAAGCAAGATACAAGTTTACCTCTAAACAGGGCTTCATTTCTGTTATTTATAAACGTTCGTAGGGGAGTTGTGGAGACATGAGCATGTCTAACACTATGTATGTGTTATTAATTGTTCCTTTGAGAGATACTGAAGTAGTTGTTTCTTAACCCATTTTTCCAATATTTTTAAGAAAAGGAATAAGACAGCAATGAGTCTGAAACAGGAAGTCTCAGCAGAGGTGCCACCTTTGGGGAGAAGGATGAGATGACATTTTTCCATATGGCAAGAATATAGGATTCCTGTAATGACCTGTTTATAAGGATCAAAACTGGCTATGCAGTGGCGTTAGCAACAGTTTAGAGGTATTCTGTAGGAAACTTATTTTGTTTGGAAAATAACTTTTTATGAAGTAGAATTGTAGAATGGTTTTAATGTGAGGGTGGAGGTATTAGTGGATGAGGGGAAGACGTGAGTCAGAGGAGTTGAGAAATGATTCGTTGGTGAGGGCAGCCATCCTATTAATGAAGTAACATCACTCATCATCATCATCATTATCACTCATCAGACCCATCATAGAGTACAATGCCCTGTTTGGGATGTACCTCACAAGACACTTCCAACAGCTGGAGAGACCACAAAAGTACCTCACCAAGAGGATTTCTGGCCTAAAACATATGTCCTATGCAGCCCGACTGAAAACTCCATCTGTACTCAGTGGCATATCGATTACTCAGAGGTGATCTCTGCCTGACTTACAAAGCCATGTCCAACTCAGAATTGATGGACATGCTCCACCTAAAGAAATCCAAGTCACTGTGAGCCATGCACTCTAGTGAGCTAAACCTCACCACAACAATAAATAGAACATGCTGGAGGGATAGATTCCTGTCACAGAGACTCCCCATGCTTTGGAATAAAATTCCAAACTACATTAGGCAGAGCCCCTCACTAACACTCTTCAAGAGAAACCTTGACGAGTGGATGGGTAACAGAAAATAGACCCCAGGGATCACTTCATTGGCTCTACTTAACAGAGGATCAGTTAATTAATCAATGGGGTGGCAAAAGACATCACACTCTGGCTCGGCTTATAAATGCCCTCTGGCAGATAGGCTAGTGCCTACCTATGAACCTATGAACATGGTGGCTGTTTCTAAGGGATAGTTACTGGGAAAAGGATTAAGAATATTTTTAGTTCCTAGGTGTAAATTAGCGGATGAGCAGATTTTTTTCTGGATATCTATGGTTGTGTTATAAATCAAAGTAGTAGCTGACTTGCTTTTTGGTAAGGCTACAAAGTTCTTTAAAGCATTGCAGGTTCTCTGGAGTTTTAAGTTGCTGATACTCTTCCCATGCCTTGTTTAAAAAATGTATCAGGTTATATCTAAGAAGTGACATACAGTATTGAAAAAAAAAAGTAGAAATGGCATATGCAGCTTAAGTAATGCTATCTCCTTTAAAGCATTTACAATTGTCTTCCCAATGTAAGAATTGTTTGAGTTGGTTATGCAATTCTTGTGAGGTAGAGGCTGACCTATATTTTAATGTTAGAGAGTTACAGTATATTGTTATTTTATTAGCTAATATTTTATTTATTTTTTTGTTTTCAATAATAATTTTTATTGTTTTCTAATATTCCATACAAAATTAAAACAATACAGAAAATTAAGAAAAACTACCAACTAATGTAACTAACATTAACTCCATAATATATATACAATATTTACATAAATGCTTCCAAGTAACACATTGAATTATACACAAAGAGTATAAAAGTGGTTAAGATCAATTTGAGTAATAAAAAGTTGCTGTTACAGAGTCTCTTAAAAGTGTAGAAATTCTTGCTAAATTCAAATATAAGATGTTACGCTAATACAATATTAAATACTTGTTCCCATATTTTTGGATTGTTAATATTTTTATTATGTTGGTTCAAAAGTAGTTTGTGAGCTACTATATACCTTATTGCTAATACTCTAAAATTATTCCATGATGTTTTGGATGGGTCCAACCAATTAGTAGCTATGTATAGCTTCATTAATAAGAAAATATTGATTAATACAATACATTGAGATTTAAAAAGTTCTTTTGGGGGAATATGTAAAATCATGAATTCCCATGACAATGTTGAACTTTGGTAACCCATCTTCTGAAGTTGTATCTTAAGTGAGTTCCAAAGTTTGTTTATGCATTTGCAACTCCAGAACATATGAAGAAGATCAGCAGATTGATCCTTGCAGTATGGACAAACTGGTGAATTTTTGGAATTAAATTTATGCAGGCTAAGGCGTGTATAATACGCATTATTCCATATCATCAACTGGGTATACATCAGTTTTTGAAGAGAAATATATTTTATAGTCAAGTCGATTGCTTTTATCATATGACTGTCTTCTATCTCTGGCATTTTCTCTTTCCAATATTTTGACACAAGAACTTTATCTTGGAATTTAAACTCCTTTATTAAATTATTTGCTGCTGTTATAAATTTAATATCTTGTTGGAGAGCTTGCCACAAATTCAAGCATTTAATTATATTCTCTTCTCTGGGTTTAAAATTTTTAAAGTAACTTATAGAAAGTTCCCTAATTTGTCTTACAATAACGAGATAATTTTTAGGTAAATTTAATTATTTTCTTATCTGGTTAGCCGAGAGTTTAAGAAGTGTATAAATATATATTAAAGTTAAGTTGATTATTAAGGGGAATTCTTTAAGATCAATTAATTTATTATTTAGTCTCAGGTTAGGGTTTCTATGAAAGGGTTGATAAGCCATCATATATTGAGCAAGATCTAATGATTGAAATAAAGTTTGTAGGGACGTTACATATAGTTTAATGTGATCCATTAACCCATATAGTTTCAAAGTTTCTTTACCTAAAAAGGGTATGGCTTTAGGATTAATATTCAAATGTAAAATATATTTATAATTCAGAACTACCCAGGTAGGAATCCATTTAGTGCTAGTTATATTATAATTAGCGATTCTTAGAAGCCTGTTTGAATTTACTATAAAATAGTAAGTTTCAAAATTTGTTAACTCCAATCCACCTCTGTTTTGGAGTCATTCATTTTTCATATGAGATCCTTGTTTTCTTTGGCTCCCAAATAAATTTAGCTAATTCTTTGTGAATTTGTTTAAAAAATGTTTTTGAAATTACTACCTGAGCAGATCTGAAAATATATACTAATCGTGGTAATATATTAATTCTGATAACTGACACCTTTGATAATACTGGTAGTCGTAGATTCTTCCATCTCCCCAAATCAGATACTATTTGATCCCAAACTGTTTTAATATTGGTAACATAAAAATCCTTATCATCCATAGCGAAGCCACTACCCAAGTATTTAATATTATCTTTACATATTATTTGTCCCACCAGAGGCAACAGTGAAAAGGGTATGGGAGTTCTCAATGGGAAAATACTAGTTTTTTGTAAATTAATTTTATAGTTGGAAACTTCTGAAAAATTCTCTATCGCTTTTAGTAACTTTTTAGTGTCTGAGACTGGAGTTGTACAATAAATATTCAGGTCATCTGCGAACGCTCTCATTGATATTTTTGTTCTATAAACTAGTGGGGCATTGTGGTATACATTCTGTTTAATGTATAGGAATAACAGTTCGATGTATATATTAAATAATAAAGGCGACAGAGGACAACCCTGATGTGTTCTATTTTTGATTGGTATTCTTTTAGAAAAATTTCTGTTTATATACAATATGGTGTAAGGATTACTATACAGAATTTTTAACACTTCAACAAACTCATGAGATATATTAAAAAATGGTAAAATTTCAAACAAAAGTCTATATCAACCATGTCAAAAGCTTTCTGTGCATCAACTATAAGCGCATACATGTTAAGGTTCTTCTGTTTAGCATAAGCTATTAAAGTATGTAATGTAAGTGTATTATCACTAGTTTGTCTATTTGCCATAAAACCAGCCTGTTCCCTAGATACGATATGATGCATAACTTTTTTTAATCTGTTAGCTATAATAGAGGTTAAAATTTTCATATATACATTTATTAATGAAATTGGTCTATAATTGTCAGGGTTTTGAGAATCAGAATTAGGTTTAGGTAAAAAATAGTTTTTGAAGCATTGAGATGGGGATCATTAATTTTGTTCTTCATTATATAATTAAATACACGTGAGAGTATTTTGCCAAAGATATTGTCAAATTTCTTATAGAATTCCACCATCATACCATCAGGACCTGGTGACTTATGCAATTTCATATATTGAATTGTATATATATCACTTCTTCAGATATCGGTTTAATCAAATCTCTTTGAATACTGTCCTCTATTCTTGGAAATTTAATATTTTGTAAAAATTCCTTGCTAGTTCTATAGGGGGATAAATCACTGTGCTCACCATATATACTAGTATATATCTGCTCAAAAACATTTATGATATCTTCGGTTTTGAAATAAGTTGTATTTCTAAAATGTATTTCCGAAATTTGTACTGCTGTTCTCGACTTATTAATTATCCTAGCTAATACCCTTGATGGTGTTTGCACATGATTGGCATACCTCACTAACATCCTATGTTCCTGAAATGTCAAGTTGCTATTTTGTATTAAGAAGAGATCTTTTTGACATTTAAGTAATTCCACCTCTGTTTGAGTATTAACATTTTGTATTTTTTATAGTATGAAGCTTTTTGCAAAAAGATCCCTCTAATTTGTGCTTTAACTGTCGCCCAATAGCTAATATTTTAATCAGCTAAGACACTTATAATGGCCACATTTTATCTTTAGACTGGAGTATGCAGCATTAATGGATAGTACATGCAACTTCTATACACTTATACTTTTTTCTAAGTTAGAATCATATAACAACCATTTTAAGACTTGCCTAGACTATAAAGATGATTATTGTAACAGTAATTCCAGTTAAATGAGCCTTGCTCTATTTATTTATTTATTTATTTTACATTTGTTAACCGGGATAGTCCAACTGGACACAGGTCCATTTTCAGTGGTGGCCCTGGGAGAAAAGCTCCACATGTGGATAGTTACATAAGAGTTAAACAGTAGCAGGTTTATACAGTCACATATAGATACCGTTATTATAATCTTGTTCTTTATTACAGTGGTAGCATTTTCTAAGTAAGGAACTATCTTCACCATATGGAAGGAATCATCATAAAAAAACAGCGAGAGAGAGAAACGGAAGCTTTAATGTACAGTTACACTCAAGTATTTATAATAGCCAACACAGAGAAACAATTAACTAAAGAAATGCCCATGTGCATATTATGTTTTAAAAACCTACATTTTATTGGATTTCACACTGCTTTCTCTTTATCCAGTGCCATCTCACTAGATTAAGTTCTTTGTACAAACTTTACCATGCATGACCAGTTTGTCATTGCCTAGCAAACTAATCAAATCACAGTTGTGCAAAAAACACAGCTCTGTACCAGTGTGCAAAGGCATATTATAATGCAATGTTCCTTAAGGGGATTTACTGTGAATGTAAGACTTAACCCGATCCTATATATGGTAGCCAGATGTGGACTAGTATATGGAAAAGGAAGAGTAGCTATGGAATAAGTGTAAAGCAAACACTAACTTGTGATCTAGTGCACTCTTATACTTATCGGGATGGACAGAAAAGCCATGGTGCAGATCCATTTTAATTTCAGGGACAGTCTCATTCAAGGCAGATAGATCTGTATTTATAAATTCTTCTAACTGTTAATAAATGACCAGTAAAGTATAGCAACATTTTATAATATATGGTATTTTCAAGGGGCTAATTTCGGATAACGGATCTTGTTTCACTTGTATGGAATTTGAAACTTTAATGAAGGAAATGGAATTCATCGTGTAGCTTTTTAGTGCCTTTCATCTAATGGGATAGAAAAATGGCTGTACAGACCTTAAAAGAAGGGACATGGAAAGTGGAAAGCTGAAACTTTAGAAAAAGGTATTGTTGCTTTTATTTAAATCATGTATCTTGTAAAATATAAATACTTGTCTTGAAAGATGAAATCTACATAACTTGCTTATTTGTTTCTAACAGATTTAAAAAAAAAAAAAAAAACAAGAGCTGAGAAGTAGACTTTGATGAACATACAAAGTTGAATAGCTTGCAGTTTTACACCTGAAAGTAAAAACTATACCCTGAATGGATCCCAGAAATAAGTCACAAAGTGAGAGGTGGTTGAGACCTAGATCTTGTATGAAGGGTTTGAGAACAGTTAGTCTATTATGAGGTTGCTGTTGTTGTTGGTCTTTTGGCTTTTCCCGGTTAGGGGTCGCCACAGTGGAACTCTGGTCTGCTAATGATTGGCAGTAGATTTTTACGGTGCCGAGTTGCCAGCTTGACTCCCAACCTTCAACGAAGGCACGCCCATTCACGCATGTCTTTCAGAATGCCACTCGACCGCGGGGAGGACATATAGACTCCACACAGAAGGTACTCCCCGCACTCCAGCCGAGAATCAAATGGGAGAACCTCTTGCTGTGAGGCAACAACACTACCGTTGCACCACCGCAGATCATTAGTTTGTCTATTATGAGGTATTTAGACCAAATAGGAAGCCGAGTAACAGCAACTATATTAGACTACAAACTTGAAAAGGACGTTGAATATTCACAAAGAAGCAAGGATTCTACATGTTTATTAGAGTAACATGATGTATTTGTAGAAGTTTCATTCAAGGAACCCATACCTCCGCCTTTTGTAATAGAAGACATTGGTTTAATTATTCAGATGCACTTGCTAGCTCTCCAGCTAGACACTTTTGTGTGCTTCTGCTTATCTTAAGGTCTACATTAGATAGCAGTAAAATCCCCTCATTCTGGCTAGAACAAGAAAATGTTCTAGTTTCACTGAATACCAGAGATCTACACAGATGTCCTTCATATAGAGAAATGATGGCCTCCTAAAGCACAATCAAAGAATAGTGTTTTGATCTTCACCAAAGCAAACACAAGATATTATTACATTTGCAGTGATCGTGCAAGTAGATGAACACTAATCATGGCATCCTGGAACAGTGTCCCAGGCCGTTCATCATGAATCTCTGAAATAATAATAAAGAGAAGGATATTGTACACAATTAAGGGATAAATAAACAGAGAGACAAATATGTAATAAATAAAAACACACAATAGAAATATAAAGAAACAAATACATGCTTAAGAAGATATGTTAATAAAGCTAATAAAAAGACCAACATTGATTGAAGAAGAGCATAAATAAATAAGTATGCTGCAATCATATAATCTTTGGATGGCGTGGTGGTACAGAGGTAGCATTTTTGCCTCACAGCAAGAGCTCCTCTGGTTCAATTCTCAGCTAGCGTGCCTTCTGTGTGGAGTCTGCATGTCCTCGCTGCATTCGTGTGGATTTCCTCCAAGTGCTCCAGTTTCCTCCTATGTTACAAAGACATGCATCTGCAGCATTTCTCCTCAGGCCACTGCAGAAAATTGGCTTTATTCCAAGTTGGACTTTCCCGGTAAACAAATGTTAAATAAATAAATATAAACAAAAGAGGACCATGTGCAGACCTGAGCCATACATCCTTTATACTAAAGATTGCTTCTTTATTTGCTTCACCACCAAGTAGCTGGCAATCTTCTGCTGCAACTGCCTACTTGTAGTTTATGCTACAATGATTATATCGCACAGTTTCAAAAATACCTGATGAATAGTGTTGATTGCTGTTCTTAGAGACAACTGAATTGTGTTCTATCATTTGCATGCTCACTGACAATGTGATGTGACAACATATGCCATGGTATGGATTGATGCACTATGTTCTGGTCAATTATTAGAAAGCTGAAAATGACACTTAATATTTTAAAAGGTAAAATGTCTTGTTACAAATTAATGCTGTAAAAGTAAAATACATATTTTATAGTACTGTAAACCAGCTATTCCTGTATCTAAACTACAGCTATATAAACAGTTATTAACAGAGGAATGGGAGTGTAGTATCTTTTATATGCATTCATGTTATGTTATTATCCTTGCAATACTAAAAGTGCCACTAGGCAATTTATGCAGTTCCTATAAATGTAAGGAAAATAAAATTTGTTAATCAGTATTTACCCAATCCATTTCCATAATATTTCATTGTTGTAACCATATCTGATATTATTATACTCGAACACCTAGGTCATAGTGCATACATGTACTGAACACTACAATGGAGTTGTTCCTTTCTCCACTGTTGTACAGCTAGAGAGTTAGTATATCTAAGTAAGTTTGGTAGGGGTAAAAGTTTTTCACATTAGGTATCTTCTGCTCTTTCACAATGAAAGTGACTTATGCATTTTAAATGCCTTTTATTAAAAAATAAATAAATAAATAACAGACAGGGAGGACCATAGAGAGTCAAATACTGATATAATTGGATAGGAGGGATATAGAATAATATGTAGATATATAGATTCTGATAAATATTCTTGTATTATGAAAAACAGAAAAACATGCATCACATGGTGCTTCATTCCATAATATTCTTCTCTAAATATGTTCCACTTCAATACAAAGAATAATACTTTATTTTAATTGATAAGCAATCTCCAATGAATTGTTAGCAAAAACTTGTATATGCTTACCAACAATATGATTAGAGTTTTACAGATTAAGTTTATTTTAGTTTGGCAAATCAAAGACCTTTACACCTTTATATTAACTGAAAAATAGCTTAACACATCAGTACTTCATAAAATAGAGACAATTAAATTAGATAAAATTATCAATCAGTAATATAAAGGATTTTTTGAAAAAGTTTAGCTTATTTCTCATACATGAGTTTGAAAGTACAAAGAAACTTTGGTAGTTACTTTAATTTTTTTATTTGCTTTGTATAGGATAGAATCAGGAAGCTGAATAGTATTAAAAAGTAAATGTAATCTATAGAAGCAATTATTTACTAAATATTTAGTATTGGCATTAATTGTTTTTATCTCTGTGCTCTTCCATGATTTAAAATATATGAAAATTTTAAGTTTAGCAATAAAGTTTTAATTCTTGGAAATTACATGGCAACATTGATAACAATTCTACTTATTATGTTAATATTAATTCTTTGTCTGATAGGTTTCCATCAGAATCTATTTATGCCATGTTGTTACCTATTTACCACTAATTTAAGGATGCTGCCATTTACTTTATTGTAATGAATATAATATTTTAGGTAGCATCAACATTTTCATATTTGTTAATGAAATACCAAGAGATTTACATTTATAAACCCAGCTATCAAAAGCTGAATAATAGTAGATTAAATAAAATACATGTTCATGTTTTTGGTTATATGATTACTAATACCATTTGATACTCCAAAATATTTAAAATATTTTTTCCAAGTAGCAGAAGACTGTTCCCATAAATATGAACTACAATTAATACACACAATTAAAGTTTCATAAATACTGATTTTAATATTGGCCAGTTTATTATTTTTACATATTAAGTTTAAATGGTAAGAAAGGAAGATTAGAACATTTTAGAATAACTAGAAGAATATAAGCAACAAACATAGACATTGTGGGGAGATTCTTATGTTTAGCTTAAAAAGGTATAAAATATAAATTATTTAATTTTACAAGCAATAGCTTATTTTTCTAAAATGACTACTAATGGACGTAGAGAACACCTTTGTCACACTGTATATCCAGAAAGTATGTATAAAGATATATTTCCTAATATAATATGAGTTTATATACATTTGTAGTCAAATTAATAATACTGATTTTTCTAAACCTTTTGGATAAAAGTTGAAGATATATTTGAAAGCTTTTTTTAATATTTATAGCAATTATTGTTAAAGAACATTTGAAACAACTAGACTGATCAGTTATCTGAAATATTTCTATAACAGTGCTTGGTAGTAGTAAATTTTTATTGGTCCTGGTGAATAAGATCCTTTAATATTTCATTTTGTTACTCCATACTGATGGACATAATTTATAAACAAAATGTAACAAATGACAGTCTATAATTGATTACTAAATGCATCTTTATGTACTTTGTGCATCATTAAAATTAAAGTGCTATTCCAGGATAAAGGAAAATAATTTTATCATTTGTTAAATTTGATTAGAACATTTCTAATAAAAATACTCTAACTAGAGTTGATAGTAGTTTATAAAGTTATCCTGGAAGTCCATCCATTCCAGAAGTTTTTTTAGCTTGTTTATATATTTAAAGATATTTAGTGTATTGTTTTATTTTTTTAAACATCTTTATTGAAGAAGACATCAGTAAATCATATTGCAAAGTATCTAAGGAAGTAAAGGTATGTAATGAAATAACATTTCTAGAGCATTGTATTGCTTATTGTTGGGGTTATTGTGAACTTCAACATATATATTTAAGAGTTTTATTAGAAAATATGTCATTTTCTATTTGTAGACAAATTAGAAAAAATACCTGGTTGTTAAGATTATGTAATTTAGCAAATTGGGGATGATTTTCCACTCTCTTTTGTGAACCAGCATATGCATATAATTTAATAATATATTTTAATGAATGATTTAAAAAACTATCAATTGCTGAATCTTTTAAGGCCTATAATTTATTTTGAACATTTGCTGTCAAAATAAATGTTAGTATTTGTAATGGTCCTTGGGACTTGGAATGCTGAGTCCCAAAAGACAGAAACAGAAAGACTGAAAATAAAGGAGAAATAGGGACTCTAGAACATCAATTTTCTCCTTTAAACCTCTTTTTTTTTTGGGGGGGGGCAAGCTACAAACAACTAAACTTATATATATATATATATATATATATATATATATATATATATACACATATATATATATATATATATATATATATATATATATATATATATATATATATATATATATATATATATATATATATATATATATATATATATATATATATATATATATAGATAGATAGATATAGATATAGATATATACTGACTCAGACATGTCATACCTTAAAGAAAAGGGAATATTCTTAGAAATGACAATCTTGGACTTATAATAAATACACTCTGTTTTTGATCATTAAGTCTCATCTTTTCAGGACTTCAGCAATTTGAGTCTTTGCATTTCAAATAGTTAACATTTTAATAGGTTAACTTTTTTAATGATTCTTCATATCAACTCTCTGGTATTTCTAGTGATTATCAACTCAGCAGAGGACCTTAGCATTTAATACAGATTTATAAAAGTCCCAGAAAAATATAAGTCCTTATGCCTATACAAAAATACTTCCACTGAACTTTCAATTTATCAGACCTAGTAGACTGGCAACTAGAAATAAGGTATTCCTTTTAGAAGTAGAAGACCTAAACATATTTTAGATAGAGGGTATTATAATGATAAGTTGGAACATATAATAAAATGAAAAAATGGGAGAAATTTCCATTGATTTTTATTAAAGGGTACACAATTAAAGCTGATAAAGTTGATATCAATTCTTATCATAAAACATTACACTTCAACATTTTCGATGTTACCAGGCTGATATGAACATCCAGTAATGTTCAAATAATATGCTGCGCTGCCCACATCCTTGCATATTATATATACAAATCTGAGATCACAATACAGTGAGAAAAAGGGAATATTTCCCGATTCCTACTGTAGTGGGATTTCCAATCAAAACATCGACCTCAGATATACACTGGCATTCACTAAAGTGGATTCAACCAATGCTCCAGTCAGTGCTCTGGGAACCTGGACAGCCCATTCAACAATCCACGTTTCAAACGGATGCCTTTCAACATTTTCAAGGTAAACTTATATATTGTTACTGAACCATATAAAACCAAACCAGATGATATAAAATCAAACTAGGTGGGGGGGATATGCCCCCCATACCCCCCTAACTATATATACTAACTCCAAGTTTGCACTAGAGTGGGGATTGGACATATACCTTTTACTTGCCCTACAGTGCTCTACAGACTGCCAGTACTAATTGTCAGTCAGATGAGATTTAGGTGAAGTGAACTTTACGTGAAGTAAACTTTAGGTGATTTGGTCTCTCTGAAATCATTGTGAGGCAAATGAGCTTTAGGTGAAGTAGAGTAGACCCAGATATAGATAGATATATTGCATGCATTCATTTCATAGGTTCATTGGTTCATAGGTTCATAGGTTGGTACTAGGCTATCAGCCCTAGGGCCTATACAAGCCTACACTACAAACAGGGACCAATGATGCGAAAAACAAACCAAGAAATGAAAGCACCACCAACCAGGAATAAACACGAACAATAGATAGAAAAATCCAAAAGGAGTTTATTGCACTAACGCTTGTACAAATACAGCACATTTTCATCATCAACTTCATCAGTGAATGAAAAGCAACCACTTCCTACCATATATATACACTTTTCTTAACAACATCAATTAAGTTAATTAAATAAATTCTAAAAGCCACAGCTTAACAACCAATAAGTTTTACTAAAATAAAAATATAAAACATTTTCACAAAATGTTAAAACTTATACATTTAATAATTTAATTAAAAACACATCTAATACTCTCACCAATTTTAAAATTCATACAAAGCTTTTTAATAAATAACAAATAAATAAAACCATTTTAATTTAGATAATCTTGTATCCTGTAGTGTACTGTGTATGTCTCTCTCAAGTGGTGAAACTGAATATTGCATTTAAATTAAATTGTAACAAAATATATGTACATAATCTATTTGAAAACTTCGATTAAAATGAATTAAATGATCAATTTAAATGGACTTTGAATGAATGTTTTCACTACCTCCTATATGTAATAAGTATATTAAACAACAGTAGAAGTTTGGTTAAAGTTTGGCAGATCTAATTTTAAGCACTGGTGCAAGAGATACCATTTCATTAAGACCTGGAGGTCTGCTAGAATCCAACACAAGTTGCCAGTATAA
Source organism: Protopterus annectens (assembly GCF_019279795.1). Taxonomy (NCBI): domain Eukaryota; kingdom Metazoa; phylum Chordata; order Ceratodontiformes; family Protopteridae; genus Protopterus; species Protopterus annectens. The sequence goes on along the minus strand of NC_056741.1, from coordinate 1,625,885,388 downwards.
CTCCCTATACTCAACAAGTGTTTCCCACATACCACCCCTTGGACTCACCGCAACCACTTCCAAAATAAAAAATTGAAAGCCAGATGTTTTACAAGTGATGGTGTGCTTGTATAGTGCATTTTTCTCATTTTTTGTTCTCATTTCATATAGATGCTCGTAAATCCTCTGCTTTAACTTCCTTTCGCTTTTCCCTATGTAAAATGATTCGCATACCTTACAAGTTGCAATATAAACGATCCCTTTGGTGTTACAGTTAGCATAAGTATTCAAAGTTAATTTCCTTTTCCTAGCATTTAAATAAATAAAATCTCCTGTTGATAAAAATGTACAATAATTACAACACCCACACTTGTATAAACCCTTCTTCTCTTTTTTACCACTCAGCATGTTACCTCGAACTGAACCCCTCTCTAAAATGTTTTTAATGGTGTTACCTTTTCTATATGTGTAAACCAGTTGTTTTTCAAAAATGTGCTTCAAGTCTGAAATTTTCGAAAAGTTGCTCCATTCCTTGTCAAAGATTCTCTTGATAGCTCTAGAATTGCCATCATACGTTGTAATCAAACTAGATGTATAGTCTTCCCTTGGTTTGTTTACTTGTTTCGTACCATCCAAGATTTGAGTTTTACCTAAAATAGGAGCAAATCTATCATTTCTCTTTTTACATACTTCTTCTGAAATTTTATCAAAAAATTCCCCTGGATATCCTCTGTTTAAAAACAGTTCTCTAAGTGTTCTTACCTCACTTGAAAAGGTCTCATCGTCAGAGGTCATCCTACTTAACCGTACTAACTGTCCCTTTACCACACCTTTCTTCTGATGTGGTGAGTGTGAACTAGTATAGTACAAATAAGAGTTAGAAAAGGTTTCTTTTCTGTGAACCTTAGATGTAAAGTGATCATTGTTTTTAGTGATGTGAACATCTAAGTAAGTTAGTTCATGTTGATTGAAATTAAAAGTGAACTCCAGAAAATCAGTGGTGTTATTCACATATTCTACAAACTTGTCAAAATTTTCATGTTGGCCAATCCACAAAAAACATAAATCGTCCAAAAATCGACCATATAAAATCCAATAACCCTGGTAGGGTGAATTCAAAAGATATTTGTTTTCCCAATAAATCATAATAATATTGGCATATGTGGGAGCACAATATGCCCCCATGGCTACTCCCTTTTCTTGTTTAAAATATTCACCCTGAAAGTATATGTAATTGTTTTTCAAGACCGTTTCCATAAGGGTTAATACCACTCTAAAGTCTTTGTGTGAGATTTTTTTACTGTCAACTAACATTTCTTCAAACCATTCCATGCCGAGATTGTGTGGTATACACGTAAACAAATCCACAACATCTAGCGTACCAAATGCAATGCTGTCACAAAACAAAGAAGGTTCCAGTTTTCTCAAAAAATCCCAGGAGTCTACCAATACATTCTTGTTTCCTTCTAGTACACATTTCACCTTTGAATCCACAAATTTGGCTAGTGGTGCTGTCACGGAACCTTCTGCTGAGACAATAGGTCTTAACGGTGGGTCCTGTGAATTTTTGTGCACCTACGGGATTCCAAACATACATGGCACCTTTGGCTTCTCCATGTGTAAAAATTTGTGTGTTTCAAAATCAATTGAACCCTCTAACAATAGGTCATTTAATAACACTTGTATTCTTTTGTATGCAATGTTAATTTCATTGATAGATACCCTGGAATATTTATCAGAGTCATTGAGAATATCCATCATTTTCCCCTCGTATTGAATGCTATCCATCAATACCACCCCTCCACCTTTATCGGGTTTCATAACCCTGACACTCCTGTTGTTGCTAATTTCCTTCAGAACATCCATTTCACTAGGAGTTAAATTGGGGTGTACATATTGATGGTTCAAGTTTGATCTTAGTTCTCTTTCCACTTTTAATTCAAAATTTCTAAGTTGTGGGTGCAATGGTGGGTTGAAAGTACTTCTACGTTTCAAACATTCATTTCCAATACTTATATTTTTTCCATTGAAGAACAACTCTAAATTTTTCTTCCTAATAAATAGTTTTATGAAAACAAGTAATTTAAAGATATTAGTTCTTTGTTTGGGAATGAAACCAAAGCCTTTTGTAAACAAATCAAAAAAAGTTTTGTTAATGGAAACACTAGAAAAATTGAATATATTAAAATCTTTAAATGTCCATTTATTCCCTTCATGTGTAAAAACATTCATTAATTCCAAGCCTGCCCTTTCCTCCACTGGGGCCTCCACGCCCTCCCCATGTAGTTTTTTGAACAATAGTCTACAGGTTCTTTGTCCATCAGTCTTTCAGACCTTCTTAGTGGGGGATACTCAGCCACATCATTGTTACTATCCACAATCTCAGCTTCTTCCCACCCAGTTTCACCAAAAGGTTCTTTAACCCATCTTCCATATCCCCTTCCCTGTGTTAGTTTTGGTTTTGGGTAGTGAGTTTTATTCTTGTATTCATTTAAGTCTCTGTCTATTTTACCAAATTTCCTGTTTAAAACTTCTTTACATCTAATTTCAACATCCTTTAATAACTTGTGGTACTTTTCATTTTCTACTTCAACAGTATACAATAGATCATTTGTGATAGCCTTGTTAATATTATTTATATCAATGAACAATTTCTCCATTTCCCTTTCATTGTTTTTGACAATTGCTCTCATAATATCAAATCCACAATTGTCAAAAACAGAAATTAAATCATTATGAAAATCAGTACCATCCATAACATTGTTTGGGTACTTACATACCCTAAGACCCTTTGGTACTATTTTCAGTTGTAAACAGTGCTTCAAATAGGAACAATCCATTTCCAACATTTTATATTTGTAAAGATAGTAATCCAAGTCCTTTAACATTGTGTTGTAACTAGCATTAGTGCTTATATTACAACGTTTGGTATTAAAATCAAATTTGACATTCAAAAAATCGGATAGCCGAAATTCGCTACCTGAAAGTACTCTGTCCCTTTCTGCAGGTACACGCAAACCTCCTTGCTTGTCTCCAACTCTTGTTGTTTCTTTGCTGCCCACAGTAGTGTTAGAGATAGTTAGATAGGGAAAATCGTCCAAACTGCTATTGGCAATGACTGTTCCATTTTCCCCTCATTCATTTTCATCAGTAAGCAGCATTTCTTTGCGTGCAACACCAACTGCAGACACATTAGGTTGCTGAACCTCTTCCTGGTTCACAGGTATCGGTGGTGACGATAACAGCGTAGCTAGAGATTGGCTGATTGGGGACAGTAGTGCTACCAGCTGTGTCAACTGTCTGATAAGTTTTCGGACCTCTCCAGTTTCAGATCCTCTAAAAATATTGTCCATGCCAGACCTGGAATCATCTCAAACTAGTAACCACAAACAGGGACTAATGGTGCGAAAAACAAACCAAGAAATGAAAGTAAGCACCACCAACCAGGAATAAACACGAACAATAGATAGAAGAATCCAAAAGGAGTTTATTGCACTAATGCTTGTACAAATACAGCACGTTTCCGTCGTCAACTTCATCAGTGAATGAAAACAACCACTTCCTACCATATATATATATATATATATATATACACTTTTCTTTCCTATACAAGCCTAGCCATAACAATTCACTGGCTATTTCTTCCCACATTATTTTCTTTCCTGGACCCCTGTCTAGCAGGGTGACTGACGTGATCCCTGGGGTGAATTTCCTTTCTCCCATCCAATCGTCAAAGTTCCTCTTGAAGAGGTCCAAAGAGGCACTTTGCTTGACATGTATGGGCAATCTATTCCAGAGTCTCTGGGTCAGGAACCTATCCCTCCAGCATGTTTTGTTTATTGTGATGACAAAGTTTAGATTCCTGGAGCATGTCGCTCTGAGGGATTGGGATTTCTTTAAGTGTAGCATGTCCAACAGCTCTGGGTTTGACATGGCCTTGTATGTTAAGCAGAGATCACCTCTGAGTAGACGATATGCGACAGAGTATAGCTGGAGTTTTTTAAGGCGGTCAGCGTAGGGCATCTGCTTTAGGCCTGTGATTCTTTTAGTGAGGTATTTCTGTGGCCTTTTCAGTTGTTGCAGATGTCTTGAGAGGTACATACCAAATGGGGCGTTGTATTCTATAATGGGTCTAAAGAGGGATGATTACAGTGGGACAATGACCTCCTTTTTTCTGGATGAAAAGCCCTTCGTGATGAGGTGTGCCACATAGAAGGATTTCCTGACTGTTGTGGCAATGTGGTTATCGAAGGTGAGACCACTGTCCACCTGTGTCCCTAAGTCTCTTATCACATTTTCTGTGTTTAGTGTACTGCCACCTATATGGTAATTCATGGATACATGTTTTTCCCAAAGGGGATAACAATACATTTCTTGGCATTGAGCTTGAGCCCATGGCTCTGGCACCAAGCATCTGTTTCTGTAAGGCCCTTTTGTAGAGTATCCACATCATTTGGGGATTCAATAATGGCTCCCACTTTGCAGTCATCTGCAAACTTTGTTAGCCAGAGTTCCTTAGTGTTGACCTGTACTTCAGAGAAGTAGATGCCAAACAAGAGTGGCCCCAGGACTGAACCCTGAGGTACTCCACTTGTCACTTGTCTGGAGCTGGATTTGGAGTCGGCTACTTTTACAGTGTGGGTTCTATCAGTAAGCCATTTAGCAAACCATTGGGTGACATAGGGATTAATGCCCAACTTAGTAAGTTTATCTGTGATTCCAGAGTGGGGGATGGTGTCCAAGGCCTTGGCAAGGTCTAGATAGGCTGTGTGGACCACCTTACCCTTGTCCATGGCTCTGGAGACTGATTCAAAGAAGTCAATCAGGTTCAGGAGACAAGATCGGCCCTTCACAAACCCAAACTGGGTGGGGTCCAGTGTCTGAAGGTTGCCAATGTCTTTGTTTATAAGTTCCATGATAATACGCTCCACGGCCTTGCAGATAAGGCTTGTCAGACTGATGGGATGGTAGTTTGCGGGATCCAAGGTGGATCCCCTCTTGTGGATTGGGATAACTGTAGCTCTGCGCCACTCAGTGGGCACGAAACCTGAGGTGAGGCTATGATTAAACATGACACTTAGGTGAGGTGCCAGTTCATATTGTAGTTCATGTAGTACACAGCCCGGGATGTCATCTGGTCCCATGGATGCTGTATTCTTGGTTTTAGAGAGTGCGTTTTGTACCTGTGTGGCCATTATTACTGGAATTTGGCAATCTTCCGGTATTGAGATGGGCCATTTAGAGGTGGGAGGGGAGAAGTTGGCACTGAATCGATCTGCCAGGATATTGGCAATATCCTTCGGATCAGTATATTTAATGCCATTCTGTTTTAGCTCAGAGCAGATCTGAGCATTGCCATTTAGATTCTTGACATAGTTATAGAATGCTTTGTGGTTGTCTTTGGAATCTTTGGCAATTTTATTTTCGTAACTAGCTTTGGAGGATTTTATGAGGCATCTCAGCTTCTTACTGAGGCTAGTAAGGGAGTTTTTTGCATCCTGGGATTTTCCTCTTTTCTGCAAAAGTTTCTTCCTTTTGTTGTAAAGTTTGTTTATGGCAGGGGACCACCAGATTGGCTTCCGTTTTTTGGATGAGAGCATTTTGGTTCTATTTGGGATGGCACGATTCATGCATGAGTGGATGTGCTCGTACAGTGCCTTAGTGTAGGATTCATCAGTTGAACTTTCAGTTCCTGTCTGCATGGGTGTCATGAAGTTTGTCACTTCTGACTTGAGTAGCATGAAGTTGGCTTTGGAGAAGTTTTTTTATGGTGGTTTCTTTACTGGGGGGTGGGGTGGGATGTGGAGGTTAAGGGTGATTAGCTTATGGTCAGACCTGACTAATGAGGGGGTTACCATAGGTATGGAGCATTGATTTCCCATGTTGGTAATGACCAGGTCTAGGATATTGGAGCCCCTGGTGGGACTATGGATTAGTTGATCCAGGGCATTGGAATTTATGAATTCCAAGAACCGTTGCGCAAAGGTGTTGGGACATGAGTAGTTTTCCCAGTTAATGGCAGGGTAGTTAAAATCACCCAGTATTAGGGTGTTTGGTTCTATCTTAATATTTTCCAGTATGTTTAGAAATGTGTAATGAGAATCTTGGGGTATGGTAGGGGATCTGTAGCAAGCTACAATTTGGATTGCAGTCTTACCTAGTGTTAGTTGCACTTGGAGAATTTCAGACACATTGTGTTGGCCAACTAGTCTGGTGGCGTGAATATCCTTGGTGAATATTGACACTCCTCCACCTTTAGTGTTTCGGCCCTGGTTTGGTGGCCGAAAAGTGTGGTAAGAGTTGCAGCCTGGTATTGCAGGGGTGCTCTCTGGAGCCTTGAACCAGGTCTCAGTTACTGCACAGATATCGATGTTCTCCATTTTTAGGAGTGCCTCGAGAGAGTGCATTTTGAGGTTTAGACTTCTAGCATTGAGTAGCATTACCTTCAGATTTTGCATGCTTGTACCTGTTATGGTGGTGGTTTTGTCCTTTGAAGTTTGCCTAAAAAAGGCAGTATAGGGGTGGCAAGAGCCTTAGCCAGTAACCTGAATCCCAGGGGCAACAGGTGCAGACCATCTCTGGCAAAGCATCATGGTCTGTCAATCATGTCATCCCAGGCAGACAGATACTGGATCCCCTTTGAATGACACCATAAGCTTAGCCAATTGTTGAAGTCAATCATTTTATCCTTATATTGTGGTATCATTCTGGGCGAAGGCAGGATGCTGCTCAGGGCTAGGGTCATACCTGCCTGGGCCACATGATCCGAGAGCTCTTCCATGTCTCTTTTCATGTAGTCCAGGGAGGTACATCTCAAGGCATTCACTCCAACATGGACAATGACAGAGTCATATTTGTACTTGTTGTGGAGTGACCTGAGTGCATGCGTTATGTGGCGGATCCTGGCACCCGACAGGTAGCTGACTGTAATTTTCTCCTTATTCAACCTGGTGAGAGGGACATCAGTGTGCCGGACTATAGAGTCACCTATGACTACAGTGTTAGGTACATTGTCTTGCCTTAGGGGCTGTTGCTGGGTGACACACTGGTGTTGTGAACTATGTGACACATTGGTTGTGATTGGTGTTTGCTTGCGTTTCAGCTTCAGAGGTCTTTGTTGCTTGGGCAGGTTACAGTTAAGGGCCTCTGCATATGTGGATTTAGTGTTGCTATATGTGGGTGTTGGTGGTCCAGGTTTAGAAGGGCTATGTGTTGCTTGAGGTGTAGTGTGGGTGTTAACCTTCTCCTCTTGACTGTTTAGCACAATCTTGGGTGGAGAGAGCTTTGCTTCCATTTTGGCTATGTAAGTGCATCTCTCACAGGTTGTAGTGTTGGGTGGTAGGAGGAGAGGGTTGTCTGTGTACATGAGGCAATTGCTGCATTGCCCCAGTATGCCCAGATTCACCAGGTGGACAGGAGAAATCACCGAAGCTGACCCCTGGACATGCCTGGTTTGGGGCTTTTTTTCTTTGTAAAGTATAGGAGCTGTTTCCTTAGCAAGGTACTTTGCAATTATAGGCTGTTTAGTGCCTACTATTAATTTCTCCTTGTTAACAAGGAGAGTTCAGTGTTTGTATGAGTTTAAGGCTTCCTAGTGCTTTCCAGCAGGTATTAGAGAAAGTGCTAGTCACAGGGATGCTTAAAGGTAAGATTGAAAAGAATGCACTCTGCAGTGTGCACTAGAGAAGTTAAATGTGAAAGTAGGTAACTTGAGTTTTACCTGTTTAAAAAGTTAAGGTTTAGTGGAGAGTTACTATTTTTAAAACAGCAAGATGGATTGAAAGGGGTGGTCACTTTTGTATTTTGGTACTATGAAATACTGTAGAGTGGCCAATAAATTTAAATAATTGAAGGGGTGGGATTTCAAAAATGATGATTTTGTGATTACTCACATAAGCCAGTGAAAGTAGAGAGAAATGAGATATATGGTCAGATTAACATAAGAGGCAGGGGCGGCTCGTGCTACCGGACTGCCGGTCTGCAGCCCTCCCACCTAGACAAAAAAACAAACAAAAAAATCCGTGAAACACAAAATCCATTCAGACTGCCTTTATCGGCAGTCCAAATGCAGAGACATAGGTACCCAGCAACCTGTGCTATACGATACCCAGAAATCTGTGTGGTCATGCGGTCAATGACCGCACAGAACAGAGGGGCTCCGGACTGCTTCCCTTGCAGTCAGGGCCAATGAGGAGTGAGCTGAGAGCCATCTCTCAGCTCTCGCGCCAATGAGGAGTGAGCGGAGAGCTATCTCTCTCAGCTCTCACGGGCGTCGTGTAAATCAATCAGTTCGGCTGGATTATATGGCTTAGCTTCCCTGGCTTTGGAAATGTGTTTGCTGGTCAGCTGGATTATATGGCTTCCCTGCTTTGCTGGCTTTTACAGGTAGGTGCTGCAGTGTGTGTGTGTATATGGCTATGGCTTCCCTGGCTGGAAATGTGTTTGCAGATCGTCGCTGGCTGGAAATGTGTTTGCAGGTCATCGCTGGCTGGAAATGTGTTTGCAGGTCGTCGCTGGCTGGAAGTGTGTGTGTGTGTGTGTGTGTGTGTGTGTGTGTGTGTGTGTGTGTGTGTGTGTGTGTGTGTATAAAATGCCCCAGTTAACAAATGGTGGTGGGTATATACTCAGGCTTGAACCCTGTACCTTGTATGGTGGTGTTAAGGACCTGAATTCCCTACCCACCACCATTTGTAAAAAAAAAAATCGCAGATCTTTGCCTCATATTTTATCTGATCTGTTCCTTATAATATCTGTGGTTTCTAAATATTGCAATGCTTGATATTTGATGGTACACTGGTAGCATTGTTGCTTTACAGCTGCAGGTTCTTGGGTTTGATTCTTGGCTGGGGTGCCTTCTGTGTGGGGTCTGCATCTTCTCCCTGTGTTTGTGTGGGTTTGCTTTTGTGTCCTCCCATGTTATAAAGACATGTCTGCATTATTTCTTCCTGGGCCTCTGCTGAAAATTGTTTTTTGTTCCAAGTCAGATTGTCCTGATTAACAAATGTTAAATAAAATTGATGGTGCAGTGGCAGCATTGTTGCCTCACAGCTATAGGTTTTCTGGTTTGATTCTTGGCTGGGGTGCCTTCTGTGTGGAGTCTGCATCTCATCCCTGTGTTTGTGTGGATTTGCGCTGGTGTCCTGCCATTTTACAAAGATATGTGTCTGCAGTATTTCTCCCTGGGCCTCTGCTGAAAATTGTTTTTGTTCCATCAGAAGTAAAATTGACAGGCATTTGAATTTCGGACTTCATATTCTTCAGAAAATACATAGTAACACTTTTGGGACTGTATTACCCCTTTATTGGCTTTGTCCAGGTTTTTTGTGGTAAGGTTGACAACTATGGCAAGAACTGAATTCACTGAATATGTCTGAGGGCTGTATTCCCCCATTACTGGGTTTGTCCAGGTGTTTTGTGCTAAGAGGTTGACAGCTATGGTGAGAACTGAATTCATTAAATGACAGCCATTTAAGTTCGTCTTCCTCTCTTTCACAAAGCAGCTGATTTGGCATAGTGGTATGTTGCTCTGACTGTTTTGCACAGGGACCTTGGCAGTAAAATGTATGGTGGTAACACAGCATTTTTCTTTCACAAAGCAGGTGATTTGGCATTGTGGTATGTTGCTCCGACTCTTTTGCACAAGGACCTTGGCAGTAAAACGTATGTTGGTAACATAGCATTTTATTCTAGCAACTTTAACAAGATTATACAAGCAATGTTTAATGTGTCCCTGGTTTTTGGCCGTTTGACCCCCCCCCAAATAAATTTGGCTTTTTCCAGATTTCTTGTGCTGCGAAGTTGAGATGTAGTTGAGTATTGAGTAGATTTTACAAGCAGCTGAGAGCTGCAGGGAAAGAGAAGTTTAGTGCTGCTTATGCTAAGTCAGCTTGCATTGTTAACAGAACAGGTTGTGTACTTGCTTTTGATGCAGAAGGTTGTTGGTTCTACTCCCACAAGGGGTGAATGCTGCCATACTGAAAAAACTTAAGATACTAACTAGGAGCCTGTTATCAGTTTGCCATCCATTTCCTATTGCAATATTACTAGCTTATTTTAAAGTAATATAGGCAATTTATTCCTCAGGGGCATCAAACACTTTATTTTTCGATGAAACCATGAAATATAAAGGTGTTTGCTAGCAGCAACCTCTTCATTAGTTACAGATTTATTTAATGTTGAATTAAGATGATTTTTTTCTTCTTCAGAGACTGTGCATATTTACTGATAATGGTGGACTGTAGAATTGTGCATATTTACTGATAATGGTGGACTGTAGAAGTTTGAGTAGACTTTTATGATGGAAATGTTCTGAATTGGGCAGTTTTGTCATTATTGGTGCATGTGTTTTGTTTCACTGTTTACTGGAAAAATGTTCAAAACAATAGGAAGGTGTATCAAACAGCTCATGTATGTTTCATATGCAAGGGGCCTATGATTTGAAAACAGCCCAGAATTAATCTTTATCTGCCACTGGTAAAATGTATTTTCTTTGACTGTGGGTTTCAATGCTGTTTCAGTGAATGTGAGTTTCAAGGGTAGAGAAGTTCTAATGCTAAGTTTGTTTAGCATGTGTCTTAGTGTTTGTGCTGTAAAATGCAAAATAAAACTTTCAAATGAAGTCCAAATCATCATAGAAGTAAATCAGTATGCACATTAGTGTTTATGGTAAATGGAGTGAAATAGCCAAGTAATGGATCATTGGAATGACTGCAGGGGGAGGCTCCATTCCACCATGATTTTGAGAGGGGGAAGGGCGGCAAACTTAGACAGCCCCAGCTGAACTATACCTCCCAACTGTCCAGATTCTCAAAGAATGAATAGATTTTTGCTTCTTATTTCTGGTTTGTTCCTCATAAAATTTGTGTTTTTCTGGCAAATCATTTAGGAATTAAGTCACTAAACAATGACACACTGGGTTTCAGACTTCATAACCTTCAGAAAAATGCATGCTAAAGTAAGACCTGTTGTTCCTATCAACTGTCTCAGTTTATACAAGAGCAATTTTTAGTACTGTTTATATGTTCCACCAATATATTTGGCCTTGTCCAAATTTATTGCATTAACAGGTTGAGAGGTACATGCAAATAAATTGCTTTATAGAATTAGGCATAGCCAAACCTCTCAACTGTCCCTGATTTTGGCTCAAAATGTTGCTCTTCCCCTAATAATCCCTCCACAAAATAGCAATTTTGGAAGAAAACATGGAGGGTTTTTCAATTAAGAAATAACTGTAATAATTAGAGTTATAGATTACTTTTATTTCAGAAATGCATGTAGATTCTTTTATTTTGTCAGCTGCTCAAGTTAGTACTAATATTAAAGTGTCCCTTCTTTGACAGGTTCCCAGCTGTATTGTGTGGCTATTTTATATTTTTACATCACATATTTGGTCCATTTTTCATAAAATTGTGGGTTTTTTTGGCAAATTAGTGACCAATCATTAAAGACTGAAGTTAGAAAATAATGACAGACATTTGAGTTTCAGATTTCATACCATTCAGAAAATTCATACTAATGCAATACCTATTCTATTATCTTTCTAAGTTTATAAGAGCAATATTTTAAAAATTGTCCTTATTTTTGGGCCTTTGTCCCACTTCTTTGTATGGCTTTGTCCAGATTTCTTGCTCTGAGGTTGAGAGGTATGACAAATGTCAGGGTCATCACAGTCAGCCACAGACATTTCAAATTGTGACATACTTGTTGCACCCCATTCCCCCATGTAGTGACTCTGGATGTGTCGAAGCAAGACAAGGAGTAGTTATGCAGTGTAAATGTGCAGAGTACTTCCATCCAATGGACCACAAGTACTAGAGTGGCTTTTCATCTTTCCTTGATTTTTACAGAATGGTCTGGTTTCTGTCATTTTTTGTACTGTTGATTTATGCTTATTACTCAAACTGCCTGTTGCTCTGTGTTTAAGTAGCAATACTTTAATGACCATCAGGTAAGCTTGGCTGAGATTGTAAGATGCAAGTAAGCTTTAATAAGCATATTGTTACACTGAAAGCCTTTCTTTTGTTACCATGTAGATAATACTTAACTAGATAATGTATAAGCCTTAGGTATTGAAATGCATATGACAGTATTTGTGATAAGGGATCGGATTACATTATTTTAAGAAGCTCATTACACTTGGAGACTTCCAGTCATCTCTGCAGGCTTTACCCATAAACTAAACAGAATGCCAATCGTGTGGTCCATAACCTGTACAGTAATCCTTTTAAGCAATGTATCTTGAGCTTATTTCTTGTTTGCTTTTCATTTTTTACTTTGATCATGTTTTCCCTATGAAACAAGTAGATAGTTGTCAAGCAGCAGGTCTTTTTTTGGATAAGAAACATTTTTACAAGTGGGGGCATCAGAGATTTCTACTTTCAGCATGTTACTTGGTACTTTAATAAAGCTGAATATAAATTGGAACTGCAATGCAAGAAGTGGTTTGAGTGCTGCTTGTTTTTCTTGTACTTGATTTTGACTGGCATTCCATTAATGTATTTAAAAAAGTAATTTATTTTTTCATGCCTCACAACCTTTTTGTTTCCATCTAGATATTAAGTAAGCTGTCATGCAGCCAATGCATTGAAATATTTTTATTCTTCTACACTTCATTTTTTCTTGATTGGACTCTCATAATGACGGTTTGGCACCACTGCAGTAGTTAGTTTTTGGTTTTTGGCGATAGCTCCTCCCCTTTCTAGTTGGCTGCACCCCTTCCCATTGACCCCACCCATTCAGCTGTCTCCTGCAGCCCCCCTTTGATTTGAAGTCAAGAGCCGCCACTGATAAGAGGCGGGCAACTAGAAAGACAGTGGTATTTAACAAGACAGCTTAAATGGGTGGGAGGGCAGGAAAAAATTCTGCCTGACTCAGAACAGAGAGAGCTGTGGTCTCTTTTGAAGTTTTAATATGCTGTTAAAACAGAATGCAAGCAAAACACAAGGTAAAGAAAACAAACTACAGTATTCAAAATATAGAAAGGCAATACAGTAATACAAAAAGTAAAAGCAAACTAACCTTTCCTTCACAGCAAAGTGTAGCAGAGTCTGGATGAGCCTTTCTGGTAAAGCATTTTGTAAACAGATCACTTATACATGAACATACATACACAAATATGTATATTATAGGTCTGAGACATTTTACTGCATGATGCTTATTAGTTTTTTGATGATTTCTGTTGCAATGGATGAGTCAGCTGATGAAGTGTGTGATTTGGTCAAATTATTTAAGTATTTCTTTAGTGTCTGGCAAACGTGTTCTGATGAATTTTTATGAAGTGATTACAGGAACAAAAGTGCTAAACATTATAGTCTGAGTCAGCCTGTTTTATGGTTCATAGTTATTTTTGGGGTTCATTAGATATTTTCCAGTGATTTAAGTGAACACCACCTGTAAGTCCCATCCAGTTGTTTTGTGAGTTTTTAACAGTCTCGGGCAATTTTTGATAATGTAGTAAAATAAAATGAAAGCCTCCTAATTCATGCATTTCTATAGCAATCTTACTGATAATTTATATTCCATCTTAATTATCTATGACTTGACATATGTAATGAAATGATATTTAAAGAATTATGATGATCTGTAAAAGTGAGCCAATAAACTAATGTTATGTTTCATCTTACAGAATAATATACATATTGAAAAATATTATTTTCTTAGGAGCTGGAGATAAGATTATAAATAAAGGATACAAAAAAGATGTAATATTCATACCTTTCAACTGTACAGATTTTTGCAGAGGGTCCAGATTTTTGCCTGATATTTTTTCGTCCGTTTCTCATAAAATTCTGATTTTCTGGCAAATCGCTGACAAATCATTGAGGATTAAAATCAGAAAATAATGACAGACATTTGAGTTTTAGACGTCATACCCTTCAGAAAATTCATGCTAATGCAAAACCTGTAATTCTATCAATGTTTTAAGTTTGTAAGAGCAATATTTAAAAACTGTCCCTATTTTTCGGCCTTTGACCCTCATGGCTTTGCCCAGATTTTTTTCTCTAAGAGGTGGAGAGGTATGATGTTGATGTTTTGTCATTTATTCATGTTTGCCTCTTTGTGATCTCAAGAACTTTAGAACAGCAGGCCTGCCAACAGTTGCTTATTTAAAATTCATACTTAGTACATCAGCAATGAGTTGGTACTGTGTTGGTGATGCTTCGGTAGTGTTGTCGCCTCACAGTTAGACGTTGCCCGTTCGATTCTCAGTCAGAGCATCTTCTGTGTGGCAACATGTGTGAACAGGCGTTCCTTCATTGAAGGTTGTGCATTAGGCCCGGCAAGCCAGCACGTAAAACTCTACTGCCAATCATTAGCGGACCGGAGTTCTGCTGTGGCGACCCCTAACCGGGAAAAGCTGAAAGACACAAACAAACAAACCAGCAATGAGTTGCTTATTTCAAATTCATACTTAGTACTTCAGCAATGATGCCTGTCAATCTTAGGCTCTTTTTCTCCCTGTTCTTTCACATTTGATTTTTCTTCGCATCAATGTATTCATTAGTGAATACTGTCTTTACATTATGTGGCAAACGTATTTAAGTTTTAATTTTACTATCAGACATTCCATTGAACAGTCCTGGATTATTTTCATAAGTTTTGACTGATATGATGTTTTTGTGACTACAATGTTCAAATGTGTTTGACAATACCAGAGTTCAAAATGATTATTCTGCAGTACACAACCTTCTGAGAGAAGGCTGTGGGTTCTATATTCACAACTGATAGTTGGAGTAATTTCCAGTACTGACACTGCAGTGCAGCATAACAGGAATGCTGAGCTTCTAAATGTTCCATCCTTTGGGTGAAATGTTAAACCAATGTTCCATCTGCGTCAGTTGGAGGTAGCTCAGGTGGGTGTAAAAGATTCCCATGGCACTTATTAAAAAAGTGGAGGAAGAATGCAGATACTCTGGCCAAAGTTCCCCTACTTAGTATGTATACTACTTTGGGTCTCTCGTGAAAAAATGCCATTGACTTAGATGGACTAACCTGGTCAACAAAGTGTAAATAAGAAAATCAAAATTACAGTTCAACTGTCACAACAATACGTTATCAATGAGGAAAACATAGCCTTGAGTATATGAACCTTAGTTGACAATGTGGTGCCTTTACTCTTTAAAGTTGTAATTTTAACACAGTTTTCCTTCCAAAAAGCAAGCATCTTTTAATTTCATAACTGCAATCAAAATTTGCAGAAATCCTTTAATACAAGAGAAGAAAGTCTGTCACCCTCCACATCCATTTGCAAAGAAAGGCAAGGGAAAGATGACATTATTTTATTTTACCTTTTGATGCTGAGCAGCAATTCCACTTTTCTACTCTCTACTTTCACCTTCATCAACAGGTTCTTCAACTCTTATTCACATTCAGCCATCAGGCTGACATTGTCTGAATATCGGATGTTTTTCTGGCCTGCAGCTTGCCAGCCATTCCATACTTGGTTTTAACTACTGATTCCTGTTCTGCATACATTTTCCACAGGAAGCAAACAAGGTGACCCGGTATCCCCATTTCTTTAAAATTGTGTCACAGTACACATGAGGCTCAAAAACTTTCTAAAACTCCATTGCTTTTTCTATTGTCTATCAGAAGTTAATAATTTGATCTCTAGTGCCTCTCCCCATTCTAAAAACAGCTTGTACATCAGATAGTCATCAGTCCAGACTTTGCTAGATTCTAGCTTGCAGGATCTTCAAAATTACCTTGATAGGATTTGAAACAAGAGCAACTGTCCGATACTATGAACATTCATTAGCATTGTCCTGTTTGGTGATTGGGAAATAAACTGAACTTTTCCAATTTGGTAACTTATGTTATGGCTCCCACATTTGCTGGGAATTTCCAAGCAACAGTGTAGCTGCATTATTTTGTAAGATTTTACACAATTCAGTTGGGATTCCATCACTTGCTGCAACCATGCTATTAGCAAGGCTTTCTAGGGCTACTTAACTTTACTTTCTAGGATGTGTGATTCAAGGTCAGAGAACAAAACATCACAAGCATAAGTGATGTTAGGAATCTTCTTATATCTTTTTTCTATATATTCCAATCTGGTCTTCTTAATATCGTCTCTTTTGCTATTTCACTCACATAGTAGTCTTTTATCATGGTTGTCGCTACCTGACAGCTTCCCTTAATAGTACCAGTCTCCTTGATGAGATCTCTTCTGCTGAATATTTTATTACATTCAGTTGTTTGTACTAGTCATTTATGACCCCTTATGTCTTCCTGGCATTCTCTGAGACTATATAATCAGTCTGACATATTCCACATTATTGTAATTGCCTTTCCTCTCCTTCCTCCCTAAATCCCTTCTGAAGCCTCCAAAGACAGACATTTTGTCTTTTTAATCTTCTTTTTCTTTGGAATATTT
>NC_056741.1:1625859034-1625864034 GCF_019279795.1 Protopterus annectens | reverse complement strand
CATTCATTAAAATATTTGAATAATCATGGTCACATCTAATAATATTACTTTTATAAAAAAAGACCACAGCATTTCTAAAATATTCTCTTTCTCTCTCTCTCTAATTCAGAAAACTATTGTTCTAGACTTTGAAGTATTGAGCTAGACATGACCTATGGATTTATTCCATTACAACATTTGTAAAAAGTATCTTTACCTTAAATACCAAAGAGATAGCTAGTAGACTCCAAAGATTTTTTCCTGAGGTAAACAACAAATGTTGGCAGTGTGAAGGGTAAGAAAGAATAATTGAGAACATATTTTCTGGGAGTGTGGTGGGTTGGCGGACTTTAAGGATTACCTGTGGGATGCACTGTTGGAGATGCTGGGTGGGCAGATTGGTCAGATGAGGGAGATGATTTTTCTGAGCTATGATACAGAATTGGAATTGCCCAGACATGGTAAGGCCTTGCTGTGTCTAATAATGGTGGCTGCCAAAAAGCAATTGCTAGAAAATGGAAATCAAAATGTAAACCAACTATACTGGAAGTAGTGAATATAGTAACAGTTATAAAACAACTGGAATTGAGATCCTTAGAAAAGGATAGAAGCAAACTACATAGGAAAAAAATGGGAATTGTGTAAACTATACATACAGGGGAGGACTGATGTTTAAATGGCAGCAGGACTTAAATGAGCTATGTACATACCTCTCAACTGTCCCTGTTTTCCAGGGACGTCCCTGATTTTGACTCAAATTCTAACTCTGTCCCTCTTAATCCCTCCTAAAACTAGTTACTTTTGGAGGAAAGGTGGTGAATTACACTTAATGAATAATGACAATAATTAAGAGTTATAAACTTCGTTTACTTCAGAAAATGTGTATTAATTCATATGCTCCGAGTATGTCAATGTCTCAAGTTAATAGCACTAATATTTTAAAAGTGTCCCTGATTGTCCCTGATGTTGTCTTGACTTGTCCCTGATTCAGTTGATATTTGTCCCTAATTGTTTGAGAGGTCTGACTATGTAATGTTTGAGTGAGAAAGATTGGGTGGATTTTATGTGATGTAAAATGCTTGCAACTAGGAGTGTATCAGTGTGTTTTGTTTTCATTTACATAAATTTATGATTATCTATGTAGTAAGTGATAGTTGAATAAAGAAATTTCTTGTTTAAAAAGGCAAGAATTTAATAATGTATGTAATGTTATATGAATGTAAATTTTCCTGTGTCACAAGTGATAATTCAATAAAGGTGTTTGAAAAAAAAAAAGAAAAAGAAAATAAATATGCTATATTTCTTAATAATGTCAAGTAAGCCAGAAAATATGTAAATTGTTAATTCTGGTTTCATTCTGCTGTTCATCTGTGATGAATCAAGTTAGTATACCATCTGATTAAAATTCAGTTTGTAATTCAACTTCCGTTAGCCTGTCATCAATGTCAGTTACTGAAGACTCTAGCTGGACTACTGTGAGGGTACGGATTGGCTTTAAAGTCTAAATATTGTTACTAATTTGAACACTGAAATGCAGTTAAAATATCTTGTATACTTTTAGATGTTGTTGCTAACTCATTCATAGGCATTTTGCGTAATTTATATAGAATTGTTCTGACAAAGTACACACTGTAGCTCTTAAATCTTAGATTTACGAGATAATTTTATCATGTAGTCCTTCCTCAGAATGGCTTATTAATATATTGTTTGCCCCTTCAAGGTGTTTAACTAGGGGTTTCATCAACAGAATGATCACTTTTACTTTGTATTAACTCATCCTGCAATATTAACTTATGCTTTCTGTTTCAGCAAAGACTATACAGTTTTATCATTAACAACTTTGTTCATCCTGTCAGTTCCTAATAAACTGTCCTTTATCTCTTTATGAGATTCAGTGAAACAGGTCTCAGTAAATATATCTATGTCATCACTTCCTAATACACAAACAGGAATCTCTCACTTATGATTGAAAAATGGCAAATGAGCTTTTTTATTTAATATTTTCTTGCATTTGTCGGATTAAAATCGAATCCATTTATAATAACTGTGCTGTTGATGTGTTTTTACCTTAAGGAAAGTTGTCACATTTTTAGGCGAGCAGTCATCTTCCAAAAACTTTTGCAACCGACAGAAAAATCAGTGGAAACTTAATGTAAACTACTATTTGTAGCATCAACAGGTAAATTATCAATTTACTCAATAAAAGCCAGATCAATGTGAAATACTGATAAAATAGTAATACTTGCAAGCATGATTGAAAGTCCCCAGCAATCTATGCATTTCAAAATTATTGATAAGGTTGAGTTATAGACTGCGAGTCATCTCACACACACACACATGAACGGTTTTCTTTTTAAGATATTACAGTTATGTTATGCTTATTGTATGAGCTGACTGCATTTTTTTGCGGTTATGAAAGCAGTCAACAATTGCATCTTTAGAGTGAGATAAGAAACCCAACACAACAGCACTTTTGTTTCATCTTTTTATAACCGACCTGACAGCTGAACTATGATACTATTTCATAGTACATAGGCACAAATATCTTACAACCAACACCTTATTTTTTACATCCTGCAAACTGTCTGCGACCTCAACACAAATACCACCTAAATTTGTATTTGTTGCTTAACAGACCAATAAGGAGGCAGTGAAGAATTATAGGTTCCATTTCCAGTTTTCTGCCTCACTCTTTCTCTTTTATTGACTGTCTTTCTTCAGTCTTTATTGCTACAGCTTATCACTTGTGCAAATCAACATTCAGCATTCAACAATTTTATTTTTATTTTCACTGAATAGTGAACCCTGAAAGTTCTTTGAACTTTCAGTCTAAGATTATTAAATGCAGAGCTTTGTCACTTCTACCAGGGTAGGAAATGATCTATGTAAGCTGTGAAGTTTTCCTTTAATGTCGCCTGGATGAGTTACAGCTCTATGAGAAAGACCATTTCTTGAGAAGGCTGACACATTCTCTCCTTATCCAGATTAATGCCCGGGAATCAAAGAAATGCAAATTCCCCTCTTTCCTTATCCCAATCACTTTAGTGAATCTGTTTAATATGTCATGTGATATCACTGGATTGAATGATAGAGATTATCTGACTGTTCCATGTTATATATTATATATGCAGGCCGGAGATATACAGGCTGAAGGAATAACATGACTGTAATGTGCCAGTTTATGATGAATGTAATGCTCCAGTATATGGTATTAAGAAAAATTACTCAACTTATCAGAACTGTTGGCCAGTCATTACTAAGTTCATTGGTACACTTGCAGCCATCACAGTCGGCTAAAGAAACTCATGGAAACTGTTAAAAGAAAATAATTTGAAGGCAATAGATAGTGTGTTTGCTAGAAAAAGACTGGATATTGTACTTTCTGAGATGGCTTTCTAATGAAAAAATCTGAAAAGGCAAGGAAAGAAAAAACATTTTTTCTGGTAAAAGTTCATAAATGTTGATGTAACAAATTACACTACTTAACAAATTACAAGCAATTTAGCAGTACAAAGGAAGAATTAGGGACTGTAGTCAGCTGTAACACAAAGGTAAAATTATCTGAATCATTGTAGCATGGAGGTGACACAGTAATTATAACCTTATCTCTTTTGAAGTTTCTATATCCTTTAGAGAGGTTGGGGGTGTGGCTGTGCTGTTTGTCAGAGGGCACTGCAAAAGTACACAGTAGCAGTCTGGTAAGATCTGATGAAAAGAAGACACAAAGACCAAATGGATGATTAAGCCACTGCAGTTGCTTTTCAGCTTGCATTTCCTAAGGTGTTTTGCAAAAAAAAAAAAAAGCATTTAATTCATTACCTAGCTGCACCCCAAAGCCAACAGAGCTTCCAGAAATTAACTTACAATATTGAGATATAGACCAAAGTAGCAACACCTTTTGTTGTAAGAAGGGAGGAATGTCCTTTGATGTATAATACGCTGTGTTTTTGAGTGATGTAAGCTGCAAGACCTGTATTATTGAATATATAGGACACAGCACTTAAGGCAATAACCCAGAAGGAAGCATGATTCTTTTCGAATTTCATGTTAAACTCTAGCCAGTATTAAGAAGATCAATCATAGGTGCATCCTGATAACCTGGTGACAAGGCTACTGATAAGTTCTTTGCTCAACTTGCTAATAGTTTATGCTATAACTGTTTCTAATGTAGCAAAATCAGTACAATTGGAGCAGTCTGATTTAATGCATTATCAGAATCGAAAATGAGCAAAGCAGGGAAAGTTAGCTGCACTGTACCTCCATCTGAAAATTTAGATCATGCTGTCTACTCCCTAGTCCTGCAACAGACTAAAAACTGTCTATGAACTAGTTCGGGTGTAGTTCTTTTGTATATACAATGCTTCTGTCTTGGTGGTACTCATAGCAGCAGCTATATATGGGGTTCCTATTAATATGTTACTCTCTGTACTTATTTACATAATGTGAAAACTGTGCTGCTTAACCTAGAAGGAAGGTTTCTTCTCATCGATTACAGAAATTTCCCTACTGAAGTGTCAGGACTCTAAATGCTGTGATTTGACATGTTGAAAAAACAGAAGCAAAAAGACAGGAGAAGATCAAATACTGAACATTGTTCTTCTCCTTTAAACTTGTTTTTTGCTGAGGGGCAAGCCCCCCATACCCCCAAACTTATATATAACAACTCCAAGATCACCATACCATGGACAAGAGCGAATATTCTGAGAAATGGCAATCTTTTATCTAAATATATGTAAGCCTGGATTTTCATCATTTCAGTCTCCATATTACAAGACTCACTCATGATATTTGAAATGGTTACCATTACAGAAGACTGGTCTGATTCAGCTCAGAGATGCTCGTAGGCCAAGAAGGCAACAGCAGAATGGTTGCAGAACTGAAAATATGAGTGTAGGTGGAGTTTGGACAATTACGTGGAAAGGAAGGCCTCAAGGAGGTTCCAGCAAATTATCTGATGCCTTTAGATAGGAAAGTAGGATGTCTCATTGGCTGTAGTAACAAAAGGAAAGGAAATATGATCA
>NC_056741.1:1625649034-1625854034 GCF_019279795.1 Protopterus annectens | reverse complement strand
CATCACTCATTAGACCCATCATAGAATACAATGCCCCATTTGGGATGTACCTTACAAGACACCTGTAACAGCTGGAAAGGCCACAAAAGTACCTCACCAAGAGGATTACTGGCCTCAAGCAGATGCCCTATGCAGCCCGACTCAAGAAACTCCAGCTGTACTCAGTTGCATACCGCTTACTCAGAGGTGATCTCTGCCTGACATACAAGGCCATGTCCAACCCAGAATTGAAGGACATGCTCCACCTAAAAAAAAAAAACAAATCCCAGATGGATGAGAAACAGAAAATTTACCCCGGGAATCACTGCACTGGCTCTGCTGGACAGTGGCACAGGGAACTAATGGCTCTGCTGGACAGTGGTGCAGGGAACTGATGGCTCTGCTGTACAGAGGCACAGGGAACTAATCTAAGGTTGTGGTGAAAGCCAACACATTCTGGCTAGGCTTATACATGCCATTGGGCAGATAGCCAAGTACTTACCTATGAACCTATAAAAGAAGCAAGAGAATTTACAAGCTGTCATTCAAATGATAGCTTTTGAACTGGGGGAGGCACTAAACTGGTTTCCTACAGCTGTGTGTGTGTGTGTGTGTGTGTGTGTGTGTGTGTGTGTGTGTGTGTGTGTGTGTGTGTGTGTGTGTCTGTGTGTGTGTGTGTGTGTGTGTGTGTGTGTGTGTGTGTGTGTGTGTGTGTGTGTGTGTGTTGGGGGGAGTGTGTGTGCACAAATAGACTGGCAGTCTGGTAAACCACTTTGTATAGTGGATAAATGGATGGGATGTTACATAGTGAAATCAGGTGCTGTCTGCTTGTGATATATTTCGTAAGTGATAAGGGAAGCAAGTTCAGCTGAGTCCAATTATTAAGTTATAAGAAAGTCAACTATAAGAAAAACATGTTTACAGCTTCAGCCTTCCAGTGTACCTGTTTATGCTCAATACTTTGATATTCCATGAGTATGATAATAGTTAGCAGCTCATTTGTAAGGGCAAGATGAATGACAGCTAATTTCCAAACTAATAATACTTATTAGCTATTAATTGCCAGGCTAGTGATACCTGTTATTTAAGATGCTTTCTCACAGGACTAATAATGAGACGGTGATGTTTAATCATCTCCTTGATTAAACACAATTCATTTACTATGTAGGCTAAATGAGGTGCTCTGTAATGCATACTGAGTAACTTAGTCATATTCAAAGGTTGGTAAACTGAAGCACACAGCATTAAGTTTAACACAAAACATGTCATTCAGTAACTGTTAGGCAACCTGGCCTGGAGTTGTGATATAGTGAAGGAGTTGTGTATGTCTAAATACTGTTTCCAAAATTGTTGCACACAAGATCAGATTTTTGAAGCCTTTTGGTTTGGGGGTGGTGCATTGGTGTATGATTTGGAAGTAGGCAAGGGAAAACAATTTAGTTTAAACTGTTTTCTCTGATGATTCAGCACTTAACATGCACCCCCATGACCTATGGGTTTAACAGTGGTACCCACAAAACACAACATAAAACCCTTCTGCACCTCAGATGCATACATGTCACCTGCAATGGATATAACAATATACACTTAAAATGTTGTCATGTGGAAATAGAATGACAACAGTAGGGATAGGTATAGTTCCTCAGAAAGTATAAAGATCATCTTGCTTGTGGAGGTGGCACCAAGCCTTAACGACAGCTGTGAAGAAACAGGGATTTGCTTTAGGTCTTCCCTCATGCATAGGGCAGTAAATATTTAGAGTGCGCACTGATATTTAAAAGCACTAACATGATCGGGCCTGATAAAATACTCTTTGTAATCATGAGTCAGTTCAGTACTTCAGATAGACCTCCTTTTTCAATAGTACTGTATGAAGATCTCAAACAGTGGTCACGATCAGGATTCTAGATACCACTGAAAAAAAGACAGCAGTTCTCTTGGTCTGTTTATATATGCTTTACTCTGTAAGTCATGGATTTTTTTCCCACCAAAAATCTTTAGAATTTTTTTTTTAACTTCAGTTTTGTCTTTAGTCTTGAAGTTGCAAGAGATAGCATTAGATTCAGAGTGTGGATTAATGAAAGGCACAAGGGAAGTGTAGCATATGATTTTTTTCCAGACATGACTGAGTATCATATGGGCAGCTCCTTAATTGTTTGATTTGCTATAACCACATTCTGCTAAAATTTAACTTTATAATTGTTCCAGTGTTTTTAATCTATTTGCTTACACTTTGCAGGGATCTCAATCTAATGGCCCTTGGATCTCAAACACCCATCAAACCACCATAATTATAGATGTGAGAAGTGACTACACTACTTTTCTAGCTACACTGACTGCATTTCTTTTTGTCTTGGAGATTGTGGCCCTTGCCTGGGCTTGCTAGGCCTCATACATCACTAGTGGTTATTTGAGTTTGAGAGCCCTAACTTACAGGTTGTCTTTCTTCTAATCAAAATAAGCATCCAGATTTGACTGTCTTGTGTATTTGGGGATGTTCAACGATAAGCCAGTGTTCTTTTTACAAGGTATGTATTTTAACCCTTGTTGTAGCAGCTTTGCATTTATAGAGTCACTTCCTTTGATAAAGGGTTTGATTCCCTGAGCCTCTATTTGCCTACTGTGTGAATTGGAGCAAGTCACTTATGGATTCATAGGTTCATAGATGTGTACTAGGCTAATGACTACTAGGGGCTCAACCCTAGTCATGCATCTCACATCTCTGACAAGTGCTAGTACCTTCATAGCTGTAAGCAGGGTCTTGGGAGATTAAATATTTACAAGCAGGGACCTGAGAGATGAACCTTTTACAAGCTGCCTGTGTCATTAGAGACAAGAGGTACAAACACAGGGATGAATTTTCTGTCTGTCATTCAACTGTCCAAGTTATACTTGAATTGGGTAAGGGAACTTTGCTTCACAAGAATGGGGAGTCTATTGCAGAGAAGGGGTAGTCTCTGGGATGCAGACCTGTCTTTGGGATACATACCTGTCTCTGCAGCAGGTGCTATTTATATCACAGGCAAGGTCTGACCGTGCTTCTGAGCAAAGTTTGAAACAAGTTCCATGTGGATCAGTGATCTACCCTGGTTAACAAAGGCAAATAAAAAAACAAGTAAAAAATAAGACTATATAACCAAAGTTTGAAATCATGTGCTCTTTATGTCAGCACTGTATAGCTGGATTGTGTCTAGTAAAAAATAGTCAGATACATGTAGCTTGCTGCTTTAACCATGTATAATTCTCAAGGCTTGTATCAGTTCTGTAAACAGATGAGTACTTCTGTGGCACTTCTGGCTGAGACGTTTTCTAGCTACATGAGCACAGATGATGACATCACAAGTATCAGGGCAATAAATGAGGTTTTGCAATAGCCTAATGAAGGACGACATCTGTAATAATAATAATAATAATAATAATAATAATAATAATAATAATAATAATGTGGAGGATGAAAGTACACAAGCTGAGACTTCTCTAGTGTAACTGAAGTGAATAAATGCACAGTAGTTATTTATCACTGCAAGTTACAAAGAACAGTGTATTGAAGAGTTTCCATCTGTCTGGCAAATGCTTGGATTCTGTTATAACTGTGATCTCTGATCAGTTCAGGCTTATTCATTTCTTCATGTTTACAATACTTTGTCAGCTCCTGCACTGAATTTTAGAGTTTTATTCCACATGTAGATGACCACCTTTCTAGGCTTTTATGTATTCTTCCAGAAAAACATAATACTGAACATAAGCTGCATATTTTTTAAAGTAGGTGCAGTACAGGTGAATGCTTAGCATAAGCATCTTATTTTTAATGAATATATAGTACAGGTGTGCATGGATGCAAACAGCTCCTTAACATGAAGACAGCTTTTAGCAATATTTTGGCAAACGGATTCTATTTTGACAAGTTAGGTATAAGTTTAAGCGGGTTGAGTTTACTAATAGAAATCTTTTAACAGTGCTTCTCTGAGAAAATACTTATAAAGTGAAGGGATGGATATCATATATTTCTGACAGGTATTTCACAATCTGTCTTGAGTGTAAAGAAAGTAAGTTTGAGTGAAGGGGTGATAGTGGTAAATGGGATGAAAAAAAAAGGCATTAAGCTCAAAGACATCTGACAGAATGAAAGGGAAGAAGGGTGGAAGGTCTCTCTGGGAAGTGCAGACAACTGAATATTAAATAAGAGTCAACTTCAGGCTGTACTAGCAGACACGAGGCCAGGAAGTAAACACTGGCTTCCAGAATGTCGTACTGACACCCATCTCTGACAGTCCATCCCCTGAACAGTGAATGGTGTCACGAATCATATCTTTACAATACTGAAAAAAGAAACTCCAGATATGGACATGTTTAAGCAAAAAAAAATAAAAAAATTCAAGTATTTAACTAAATTAGTAAAGTGGTGACCGGAGAAAGTGTCGTTAGGCAGCATAGGATAGGGGTTTGTAGGATGACGTTGGTTATCAAGAAGAGGAGGAGGAGTGTGAGGGCGGCACCAAGGATCAAGTGGTGGAAATTGAAAAAGGGTAATTGTGAGGTGGAGTTCAGGGATGAGTTAAGGCAGGCACTGGGTGGCAGTGAAGAGTTACCAAATAGCTGGGTAACTACAGCAGAGCTAGTAAGGGAGACAGCAAGAAAGGTGCTTGGTATCACATCTGGACAGAGGAAGGATGACAAGGAGACATGGTGGTGGAATGAGGAAGTACAGGAGAGTATACAGAGAAAGAGGTTGGCAAAGAAGAAGTGGGATTGTCAGAGATGAAGAAAGTAGACAGGAGTATAAGGAGATGAGGTGCATGGCAAAGAGAGAGGTGGTGAAGGCTAAGGATAAGGCATATGAAGAGTTGTATGAAAGGTTGGACACTAAAGAGGCAGAACAGGATCTGTACCGATTGGCTAGACAGAGGGACCAAGCTAGGAAAGATGTGCAGCAGGTAAAGGTGATAAAGGATAATGAGGGAAACATACTCACAAGCGAGGAGAGTGTGTTGAGGAGATGGAAAGAGTACTTTGAGGGGTTGATGAATGAAGAGAATGAGAGGGAGAGAAGGTTGGATGATGTAGGGATAGTAAATCATGAAGTACAATGGATTAGCAAGGAGGAAGTAAGGATAGCTATGAAGAGAATGAAGAATGGAAAGGCTGTTGGCCCAGATGACATACCTGTGGAAGCATGGAGGTGTTTAGGTGAAATGGCAGTAGAGTTTTTAACCAGATTGTTTAATGAAATCTTGGAAAGTGAGAGGATGCCTGAGGAATGGAGAAAAAGTGTTTTGGTACCGATTTTTAAGAATAAGGGTGATGTGCAGAGCTGTAGTAACTACAGAGGGATAAAGTTGATCAGTCACAGCATGAAGTTATGGGAAAGAGTAGTGGAAGCAAGGTTAAGAAGGGACATGATGTTTAGTGATCAGCAGTATGGTTTCATGCCAGGAAAGAGCACTACAGATGTGATCTTTGCTCTGAGAGTGTTGATGGAGAAGTACAGAGAATGTCGGAAGGAGTTGCATTGTGTTTTTGTAGACTTAGAGAAAGCATATGACAGGGTGCCTAGAGAGGAGTTGTGGTATTGTATGAGGAAGTCAGGAGTGTCAGAAAAGTATGTAAGAGTGGTACAGGATATGTATGAGGGTAGTGTGACAGCGGTGAGGTCTGTGGTGGGAGTGACGGATGCGTTTAAGGTGGAGGTGGGGTTACATCAAGGATCAGCTCTGAGCCCTTTCTTATTTGCAATGGTGATGGGCAGGTTGACAGATGAGATCAGACAGGAGTCCCCATGGACTATGATGTTTGCAGATGACATTGTGATCTGTAGTGAGAGTAGGGAACAGGTGGAGGAGATCCTGGAGAGATGGAGATATGCTCTAGAGAGAAGAGGAATGAAGGTCAGCAGGACTAAGACAGAATATATGTGTGTGAATGAGAGGGAGGATAGAGGAATGGTGAGGATGCAAGGAGTAGAGGTGGTGAAGGTGGATGAGTTTAAATACTTGGGGTCAATAGTTCAGAGTAACAGTGAGTGTGGAAGAGAGGTGAAGAAGAGAGTACAGGCAGGATGGAGTGGGTGGAGAAGAGTGTCAGGAGTGATTTGTGACAGACGAGTACCTGTAAGAGTGAAAGGGAAGGTCTACAAGAGGGTAGTGAGACCAGCTATGTTATATGGGTTGGAGACAGTGGCATTGACAAAAAGGCAGGAGTTTGAGCTGGATGTGGCAGAATTAAAGATGTTAAGATTTGTACTGGGTGGGACGAGGGTGGACAGGATTAGGAATAAGCATATTAGAGGGTCAGCCCAGGTTGGAAGATTTGGAGACAAAGCCAGAGAGGCACAATTACGTTGGTTTGGACATGTGCTGAGGAGGGATGCTGAGTATATTGGGAAAAAGATGCTAGGGATGAAGCTACCAGGTAACAGGAAAAGAGGAAGGCCTAAGATAAGGTTTATGGATGTGGTGAGAGAGGACATGCAGGTGGTTGGTGTGACAGAGCAAGATGCAGAGGACAGGAAGAAATGGAAACAGGTGATCTGCTGTGGTGACCCCTAATGGGAACAGCCAAAAGAAGATGATGATGTTGAGTAAATAAATGAAATAAAAAAAAGAAATAATAATAAAATATAGATAACTATACACCTGAAAAAATGTAATTTTAAAAAACTATTAACTTAGTAAAATATATGCATAGTAACAACACCAGTTTTTATTTTAATACCAGTGCACTTGATTCTATATAACACATCATCTTTATACTGTACTCTTTGGCATATATGGTATCAGCCTAGGTTCATAGGTAGTTACTAGACACATGCTTCAGGAAACCATTTTTCAGTTGTCCCAGTGCACTGTCTGGTTAACTGACCTGCGCAAAGTCACATGGTAACCAAATACAGAATAATGGAATCAAACTGTGGACTACAGAAAACAGTTCATTAACAGTTTGTGGACTTAATCCTATGTTGTAACTGCTAGAGAAGAAGCAAAACAGCATACATATGTATATGGACAGATAGATATTGATATACATATAGATACAGACATAGATATTCTGATACAGTTATAGAGAGATATATTCTTTTGTTAACTGGATAAGCTGATTGGACACAAGTGTACCTGGACTTGCTCGGAGTTACACGGTAGACAAGGTCTACAAAAAGTACTATAAGAGCAAGTTAATATAATCACTAATTCAAGAGCAGACTTCACAAACATGGGCTCAATTTGTTTTTATCATAAAACTCAACATTTACTATGAAGTGCAGTTATGAGATTTAAATTGAATATTGATAAAACTTTAACCATTCAAAAATAAAAATGGGAAAGCAGGGAAATACATTGGTGAATTGCAATGGCTAACCACTGACACCCAAAATTTCACCTTGTGAATTCATTTGTAAAAGATGTGCATTTTGGCAGACCATTGTTCTTTAAATCAAATGACATTTCTTATGCAAATGATGGTTCCATTCAGATCCAGCTTATTTTATCTTTCAGCTTTTCCTGGTTAGGGGTTGCCACAGCGGAACTCCGGTCCACTAATGATTGGCAGTAGTTTTTTACATACCGAGTTGCCAGCTCTGATGCACAACCTTCAATGAAGGTACGCCCATTCACACATGTCTCCACACAGAAAACGCTTTAGCTGAGGATCGAACAGACTGTGGACGCCTTACCGTGCACGACCACACCACCACCATCAATTCCCCACCGCAGTTCCATTCAGTCAGAAAAACATTTGAATTTCATATCATTCAGAGTGTGAGAGCCTCTTTTTGTGAGGTTATATTGAAAAATTAGATGGATCCATTCAGATCCATCTAATTTTTCAATATAACCTCACAAAACAGGGCTCACATGATTTGAAGAAATGCTTCTGGATTTTTCTGTTTTGAGTCCAAATGAGGTAAAGGCCTCAGTCATTCTCATGGAATAAGTGTTAAAAACAACTATATTTATTGTGAGGGTGAACGTTATCAACAAGTAACTGGGGTGGCAGTGTGTGTGCCCCTGTGTTTTCCCATGTTGTCATGTATTACTGGGAAAAACATTTATTTTATTCTGAATATACCAACTGCTGGATTATTTTGCCTGCTACCTGGATGACAAATTGGAGACTTTTGTATGTTATATTAGCACAACTACTACATTTTTAATTAACCACTGTACAATAATTTACAAACTTTGTTATTTAGATGTACAAATCACTAAAGAAGTTGCTAAAAAAGTGATTTTTTTTTCTAAGATTTATCAAAACTCCACTTATTTGAACTCCTTGTTACATTTTAGGAGTTGTCACTCCTTAAGTCAGGAAAAAAACTATAGTCAATGGGCAAATGTTCTGTTTAGCAAAGAAGGTTTCCGATTGCCAGAGATTGGAAAAATAAGTAGACAACCTGGTTGATATGTTAAACAGACGAGGTCAGCCAATATATTTTGCAGAAGAAATCTACAATAAAATAATCAGGAAGAAAATGGAAGGCATTCATACCCCTTTGTTGGGTTCAAGACTTAATAATACTGTCTATAATAGAACAGTGATACTGATTTCAAGAGGACTGTGATCTAAACACACACAATACTATAAACATCAAAAGGGGCTATAAAGAAGATCTGGGGAATCATTACTCATTTTGAAGACATTACGAAAAATTGGTTGAAAAACACATTTATTTTTAAACGATGTGTAAATTTCAAAAGATTACTAGAAAGCAATAACATTTATGAGACTCACATTTTAAAACATGAGGACACATATAAATATAATTCTTGAAAACAGTGACCTCACATTTTAGAAGGCACATATCTCATTTTAAATTACAAAGTTATTAATATTAAAAGTGTTTTTATATGTGCACAAAAAAGGAGATGATGTGTTTTGCAATTTGTCAAAACTGCCCATGCTTTTATAATGTTAAATGGAAAGAACATTTATGGCATGCAGTTATGAGTATATTTATGATATTAAAGGAAGAATTACAATAATCCTTTATAAGAGCACATTGACAAAATGTCTGGACACTTTTTAATTTTGTATTCCTGATGAAGCTGAAAAAAAACCAGGGGTAGGAATATCTGCCAAGAATTAAAAGAAACACATGAAAATTCTTGGCAATTGAGGTTACAAACTCATACATAATTGGGCTGAATGAACATATTTCTATAAAAAAAGTATTTTGAAAATGCAATCTATAGCTTTCAAAAAATCATGTTAAAAATATTTAAGGAAATATTATGATGTTCTGTTGCTGTTTAGATATTTTATAGGAAAATTATATTAGCAGCTGGTGTAATTGCAACTAACATGGTATTTGTTGTTTCTTGTCACATGACTTCTGTCATTTTCTATAAGAAGCTTGTTTTAGAATGTTTAGATTGTTCCGAAGATGTCCTGACATTTTGTATGGATAAAAACATTTATATTAAACTAGTTTTGTTGGTGTTTTGTTTGATACTATATGAATGCATAATGCAGGCAGTACTGCAAAGGAAAGACAAATCCAGCAATCATAACTGATGCTTCACCGAGCTTTTGCTATTGTTCAGTTAATGAATAAAATGCATGACTCTGAACTGATTGCTCTCACTTAGCAGGGTGTAAGACACAGGAAGTACATCTTCAGTTCTATGGAGAACCACATCCTCATGGATACACTGAGACCATATGGAAACTGTATTTACAGAAAAGGGAAGCCAATGCGGGCAGAGAGAGCTAAGGCATGGAATTAAGTGGTGGGTACCATAAATGCTATTAGGCGGATGA
The DNA here is from genome assembly GCF_019279795.1 of Protopterus annectens. Lineage (NCBI taxonomy): Eukaryota > Metazoa > Chordata > Ceratodontiformes > Protopteridae > Protopterus > Protopterus annectens. Next base: position 1,625,844,299 of record NC_056741.1, on the reverse strand, counting down.
AAATGCACCATGGAGCTGTGTAATTAAAAACATAACAAAATGGTGGGATGTAATAGAATCAAGGCTGGGCAGATTATAATTGCCAAGAGCTGCACTTGTAGTAGGACTTCCACAGTCCAACCTTTAACACTGGATGAGGAGCACCTGCTCTCTACTAGGGATGATGACTCTGATGCAGATGAGAATGAGGTAGGAATCATTCAAGCTGAAGTGACACCAGTACTTTCCGATAACTACAACATCCACACACAGGCAGTGCAGAAGGTTAATGTTTGGTTGGCTTTACTAATTTCATGTTAGGTGTACTTAGCATGGCATCTCAGTACATGTAACTATTAAATGTTTCCTACTCAGGTACTCCATGCTTGTTTGTAATGAGCTGAAGTGAGATGGGCTGCCAGCTGCAACTCTGAGCTAAGATACAAAATGACTAGAGGCTCCTGAGCTTCCCAAAAACCATACATTGCTTGTTTTTTTGCTTATTTATACTATTTACTGCAGTTTTTCATTGCCTGCCACCTACGTTAATACTGTATTTATATACCGTGTACTAAAATACACTATTGTATTGCAATTGTTTGCCTTACTGTCCCTATTAAATTATATTTTATTGCTGTTTTCACTGTTTATAAAGGTCTTTTTGTTATTTTCACTGTTTGATAAGTATTTTGCTGGTACTTTTCACTGTTGCAAAGCAATCTGTTCTGCTTGTTCTGGTTTTCCTGCCAAGCAGTGTTAAAATAACTGATTTGTTAGCTGTTTAAAACATAGAGTCTCCTTGCTGAATTTCTGTTGTTTTAAACATTTTTAGTGTCTCACTGTTATTCTTCTGGTGTGTTAAATATTCTCTAGTGGTTCCTGCTGTAACTAGGGTAGCTAGTAGTTGTAGCACAGTCCAGATATAGGTTTGCTGCATCCGGATCTGTTTGTAGTGGCTGTTTGCTCTGAGCACATTTTCCAGGCCATCTTGGATTGGAAGGGGCCTTTCTGCTCTCTAGTAAGAGGACTACGCTGATTGGAACCTGTCTGGTGAAGGGTGGTTGGTCTAGGGCTTGGAGTACGCATCCTCATTGGTCCTTTTTAATCTTTTTAAAGATTTTTTTTCCAAGTTTTTAACTTCTGGTATTTACGTTCTGCATTTGCACAGGTTTCTGCTTGTTTGCATGGTGTGCAGCACCTTGCACTGCCGCACAATTGTGCATTATAGCCAGAGAGATAAATTTAACAGTTTTTCTGTTAGATACAGCTATAGCACACTAGAGCAGCCCTCATCCTTAGTACTTTCCTAGTCAAAGAAATACTGCTACTGAGCCAAAACCTATTAAATTACCAACAAAAAAACCCAGGCAGAAATATCTATCAACTAAGCTCCTCCTTGAACGTTCTTGAAAAGCTCCCCTTAGGTGATTACATTCTTCAGTCTAGCATTATTGACAGTTGGACCACCCTTGGTTCTCCTACCAACCTTGTTGACTTGGGCCTCTTGAGGCAGTGTAGCAATTGCCTCATGTACACAGACAACCCTCCAGTAATAACTCACTCTAGTATAGAATGTGAGAGATGTAGCTACATCAAGAATCTTGAATCCATGCTCTTTCACACTCAAAACAGTAAGACAGAAGAGTATGTCAACCCACCCACCACTGTCATTCACGTAGTACCACTACTCATACATATAGTAAGCATCTAACACAAAAATCAGCATACATGGATGCACTCTGAAGAAACTTGCTAAAACACCAGAGCCTGTGTCAACTAACACATTTCCCACAGCACCCATGACATCTAGCAATACCAAGCCCATAAGGCATAACATTCAAAAAACTAATTTTCAAGTCAATGGAGACTCAATAGTGAGACACATGGATGTCCCAGTCACCTGGTTGGACAAGGAGAAAGTCACTGCCAGCTGCCTGTCTGGTGCCAGGAGTGGTCAGATCACGCAGACTCTCAGGTCTCTCAGCAATAAGTACCATTATGACTCTGTCATAGCTCATGTTGGATTGAATGACCTGAGATGTACCTTACTGGACTATATGAAGTGGGACATGATTGAGATCTCTGAGTACATGTCTCAGGCAGGTATGTCCCTAGCCTTGAGTAGCATACTACTCTCACCTAGAATGATGTCACAGTATAAACAAAAAATGATTGATTTCAATAACTGCCTTAGTTGTTGGTGTCATTCAAAGGAGATCCAGTTCCTGTTAGCCTAGGAAGCCTGGTCAACAAACCTTGCTGCTTTGCAAGAGATGGTTTGCACCTGTCACATCTAGGCTTTCTGCTGCTGGCAAATGCTCCTGTCTCCCCAACAGTGGCTTTTTTAGGCAAAGTCTAGAAAACAATCTTACCAATGTGAAATTTGCCAATCGTTACAAAATAAAGGTCATACTGCTAAACACTAGGAGCCTAAACCAAACACTGCACACCCTGGAAGCACATCTATCACTGGAAGATTTAGATGTCTGGGCAGTCACAGAAACCTGGTTCAAGCCTGAGAGAGTACCCTGGCCTTGTAAGGCTACAATGCCTTCCACACCTTCAGACTGCAAAATGAACAATGGAGTTACTCCAAGTTCAAGTTATGGTGAATAAAACCACCACTGAAGTCATAGCCAGTTATAGATCCGCTTCCATGGGTCATGACGCACATGAAGCCTATTTGACCAAACTGGAGATAATCCAAATATTACCAAACACTCTGGTTATGGGAATTTCAATTATCCCACCATCACCTGGAAATCTACACTAGCCCTAACTCACTAGCACAAAATTTCCTTGACTTTGTTAACTCAAATGCCCTACAAAAAATTGCTCACACCCCGACAAGAGGAACAAACATATTAGATCTGGTCCTCATCAACATGTCAAACCGATGCACTACTGCAACTGTCAGACCCTCATTAGTTAAATCTGACCACAAATCAGTCACTAAAAAGTAAATAACAACAGCAACGGCAGAAATCACCACACCACTGTTTTAATAGAAACAAATAAAATAAGGGCTTTCATTTTATACAAAAAACAAACCATCAGACAAACATAATAAAGTGCTCTTACAATAAATAGCTCTCATGTAGGTCACATGTTCACAAAAAACTCCTCCTCAAAATGATTCAATTAATTGATTAAACACATAGACCCCTGTGAAAAATACAACAAATACAATAAAGTATTTTTAAAATATTTTTAAACACTACAAAGAAATACATATATTTAAACTAAACTGTTCATCTAACCAAACTTCTTAATTTTAGCATACCAAGTATAGTAGATACATCATTCAAACCTGGTTGGTTGTATGCGTCCAACCTCATCTGCCAAAATAATTCTTATTGTTCCAACTTTAGAGAATTCAGACAACCCCTTTCCCCACATTGTACTGTATATCAGTCACCTTTGAGCTGACACTAGCACCAGAACTTACAAAGGGTGAAATCAAACTAAAAAAACTTCACAGAGGCAAACCACAGCCTCCTAGGTGAAGGTATAAATGCATTTAAGACCCCCCCAAGCTGGAAATGGTAACCACAATGAAACTTACACTAAAGCCCTGTAACAATCACTTGCATAAGTATATAGACTTGGCTATACCAGAATGAATCAAAGTCAGAGCCCCAAGTAAAAACAAGCCGCCATGGTGGGCATCCAGCATCAGTAATAAACACAAAAAGCTGTTGCCCAAGAAAACAAAGGTGAAACCCCAACAATGGAAAAGCACCCTCCTGAGCCTCAACAGGCAAATAAGACAACTTGTCAAATCCTCTAGGGCCTTCTTTGAGAAAAATTTGGTAAGCACAGCCAAGGATAATCATAAGACCTTTTAAGACCTTTTACAGCTATGTACATAGCCTAAAAGGTAGGACCCAAGCATATGTAGAACTAATGATGAACGGTATCACACACACTGACACCACAGAGATAGCAAACCTGCTAGCAGATAGGTTTGATGAAAATGTCACTCCCTTATCCCCCACAAACCAATCACAAACTTTCACCCAAACCCCCCTCCCACCCTACATATCTGAAGAACAATCAAATCAAATCAAGAATCAAAGCCTTGTCCAAGGCACCAGATGGCATCCCAGGCTATCTTCTAAACAGACTAAAACATGAACTAGCACCACCATTAAGTACCCTTTCCAATCAAAGTCTAGCAACAGGCTTTGTTCCTGTGGAATGGAGAGCAGCAACACTTATTCCCTTCCATGATGGTAGCCTATCAACAGACCCAGGGAATTACAGACCCATAAGCCTAACCATCCTCATCTGTAAGGCCATGGAATGTTTCATTATGGATCTCATAAATAAAGACATAGGTGACCTCCATACCCTGGATCCTACCCAATTCAACTTCATCAAGGGCAGATCCTGCCTTTTAAATCTGGTGGATTTTTTTCAAAAATGTGACCAGGGTCACTGACGAAGGCAAATCTGTGAACACAGCATACCTCAATTTGGCAAAGGCTTTCAACACAATCCCACACTCAGGAAATACAAATAAACTAAGCAAACTGAATGCGAACCCCTTCATTGTAAGATGGGTTGCCAACTGGCTTACAAACCAGGCACGCACTATCAAAGTGGGTGACTCCACATCAACCAGCAGGCCTGTTTCCAGCGGGGTGCCACAGGAGCCAGTACTGGGCCCTCTACTCTTTAGTATATAGTTCTCAGAATTTCAGGTCAAAACTAAGGGGTTGAGACTGACCAAGTTTGCAGATGATTGAAAACTGGGTGCAATTATTGAATCCCCAAATGATGTTAGTATACTCCAGGAGGATCTTATGCAGACCAATGACTGGTGTCTTAGTCATGGTCTCAAACTGAATACAAAGACATGCATAATCATTCCTTTCAGCACAATGTCCCTTCACACTATCAAATCAACAACTATACCCTAAGTACTCACGGAGTGGTAAGGGACCTGGGATCACAAGCGGCTTTAACTTCCACTACCATGTGTCTACTGTAGTAAGGAAGGCTGTCTGTGCTGCACACTTGATTAGTAAGTTCATTGCCTCAAGAGCAAAAGAGGTTATAACCCCTCTATACTCGGCACTAATCTGGCCCATAGTTGAGTATAATAATGCCCCTTTCGGCATGCAGCATACAAAGCACGTGCAGCAATTGGAGTGAACTCAGAGGTTTCTAACAAAGAAGATCAAGGGCCTCCAGCACATGCCTTACACAGACCGACTAATGTCCTTGTCACTATTCTCTGTGTTGTATAGACTTCATAGGGGAGACTTATGGCTGGCATACAGAGCAATCTCAGATCTAAACTTAATGAAATTGCTGCATATCCGTAAATCAAACAGGACTACGGCTACCCATTCCAGGGACCTAAATATGGTCTGAAACATAAATTGGACATGCTGGAGGGGCAGATTTACCTCCCAGTGACTGCCGTGTCTTTGGAATAGGCTTCCTATTCATGTGAAACAGAGCACCTGTATGACACTGTTCAACAGGAACCTAAACAAGTAGATGGGGCACCATAAATTCTTACCTGGGATTGTGTCCACACCCTCCTGGCCATGGGCAGCCATTACTAAATGCAATAGGTATTAACTAACATTTCTATGGTATTACATTGGGCTAAAACAGATAGGTGTAACATGACTTCCGGGTTGATAGCCTAGTAATTTCCTATGATCCTATGATCAACATCAGCTGTAGAATAAACTTTACAGACACTATATGGTAAGTGTAAAACATATGCAATTGTCACAGGTCACATCATCTGCATATTTACATATTTCTTCACAGGTTTAGCAGCAGAAACAACTGCATGCTGTGCTACATGTTTTACAGCAGGCTGATTTTGACAGCAGAAGGCTGTCAACGATGATGCCAGAACTCTCATTCTCATGTTACAACCTCATGGCAGTGACACACGGCTGCAAAATGTACTGTCAGGGCTCCCTAGCCCACAGCAGGGGGAGAACTCTGTATGCAGTGAGGCAGGCTCTCATACTCAGCCTAATGAGCAAATGATGTTGCCACATGGATGGGAACACCACATAGCTCAACACCTCTTTCTTGTGCACAACCTGAATCCCTTGATGAAGGGACAACCATTCATCGGTAACAGTAGTCGCAGTTACACCTGTGCACGGAGGTGCCAGGTGAAGACATATTTCAACTGAGTCTAGAGAGAGATGTAAAAACCTTTTCTACCCAGCTGCAAAATTTCTGTGAGATAGTTCACGACCAAGCTACTATCACTGAAAGTCAGACAGAGATTCTTAAAGTACTACAGGTAATACGTGAGGAAATTGATGAGAATGGTGGAGGCCAGGGACAAAGCCATGATAGTCCTCATGTGCAGTATGGCTGCACATACAGTATCAATATCAGCTCATTAGTAAGAACATACCATGCACACACACTGGGGACACAGCTGGGCAAGTACATGAGATTGTCCGCATGCATGGAAAATGAGTAGGCTGTACACCACTAGTATCCCAAGAAAGTCCTGCAGGCATTCATTTAAATTTCCAGAAGGAGAAGGCAGTCAGACCTTGTCGGACTTCCACAACACATGATAGAACCTCTAAATCAAGGTCTAGAACATGCAGCAACATCAGGTCAATATGAAAAGGTTCCTCTGCCTCCAGTAGATTCCCATCATCAAGCACTTTCTCACCGTAAATGAGATCATTGCAGAGGTGCTGGAAGATTCTGAAGGATAGGTAGGGAATTTAGAGATCTTAAAATGGCATTTGCATGGTATGTGTTGTGTAGAATATCAACTAGAGTTGCATTAAGAATAATTCCACAGAAATTTTATAGCAAAATTATAAACAATGCTACTGTCTTTCTTCACCTTATTTAAAGTGTAAATGGGATTCATGCATTCACCAGAATGCAAGGCACTTGAGTATGCTACTCCCACATACATCATGTGTGTTAGGAACCTGGATAATTACAGAAAAGGCAGATGGAGGGAGGGTTTAACAGACAGCATTAAACTTTTGTTTCTGTCTGATATTTGGGCATTGCAATAATTAAACTACACAGTGGCGAACAACAATCGCAATTGCTGTATATCATGGACTCTATGGTTTCAGTCTATTTCTGGCCATGTGCTGACAACCCACTGTACACGTTATATTGTGAATGTGGATATAGCAAAGATAGCATGGCTGTATCCAAATTTATTATAGTCCTGACTTTTTATAGTCCGAAACTGACCAAAGCCACAGAGTGCAAGCTTCTGCTTTATTAGACATGTTCAACTATGCTGGGGACAATAAAAGCTGGTTTATGAGTAAAATTAAATTAACACAAAGGCACACAGACACACATGCACATATGCACAAACACAGTCACAGGCTGCTGCCTAAATTTGCATTATGAATTTTCAGTCCCACTAATACTTCAGCTGTACAAAACAATAGGGAGATTCAATACAAACTAGCATGTAAACATCTTGGGTCATACCAACAAGACAAACACTGGATAATTAAAAAATGCAACTGCAGAAATAATGCCGTTATCACAGTTCTAAGTGATGTCAGTTATAAAAGTAGTAATGACAGTCTCAGTTCTATGATCATAGAAGAAACATGGCATTACTAGTCTTTCAAAGACATTGGAGTAGTGTGTGACAAAAGAGAAATTGTCTGATAATTGCTCAACACCAGGAGACCCTTTCTGAGTGTCTTTAGCCTACTAGTTCTCATCTTGGAATTGTTAGCCTATCTCATTTGGTGTTAAATATATATCACCCCTTGTGCGAATAACTAAGATTACACCATAGGTAATTTGAGGGGACCCATGCATGGGATAACATATTTAGGAGCTGCCTCTGTCCATTAGTAGTACAGGGGGCAGTCCTCAGGTACATTTTCTGTTTCTCATGCATAGATCCAAATTGCACTACAATATGGACAGGGATGAGTTTTGTTTTATGTGGATGGGGACTCTGCTCCAGAAAAGCAGTATCCTCAGTGAGATGTGCCTGTTTTTCCAAACTGTTCTGTTGATGTTGCAGAAGAGATTTAGATCCCTAGACTGAGCATTTCTAGTGCCATTTAACTTGCTGATGTGCCATAAATCCATCAGTACTGGGTCATGGGATGCTTTGTATACCAGACAAAGGATACTTCTTAGCAGTCTTCAAGATACTGAGTATAGTGATAGAACTTTGAGCCAGTCCATGTGGTGCATATTGTTTAGGCCTTGAATCCTTTTTGTAAGGTATCTCTGTGGGCATGCCGTTTGTTGCATGTGGCTGTACAGATGCATGCCAAAGGAGCTATTAGACTGAAAGACTGGCCTAATGAGGCAATGACATCCCTAGATCTAGACACAGCCCCTTTCTTTATAAGCTGTAAATTATATCAGGACTTTCTTATGACAATGGGCAAATGTTGGTCAAAAGTTATGTCATTGTCCACATACGTTCCCAAATACCGAACCACTGTGTCAACTCTTAAGCGTGTATTGTCAATGTGATAGTTCCCCAACCAACAAATATCATATTACTCACTAATGAGTGCAACAAAAATCCATAACCTAAACTTCTCCATTAATTTACCCAACAATACAACAATAGAATCAGAAGACCATTCCAGACTACTAGGTATAATCATTAACAGAAACTTAAATGTTTGGTAAACGTTTGGACTATGCCATCAACAAATCTCATTAGAAACTAGATATGCTAAATAGATCAGAACTATTTCCTCCCTAACACCCATGGCCCACTATTGTGCACATGTTTTTACTTCAATGCCTACTGTATGTCTCCCTTGTCTTTACCAATTTTCAAATATCTTAGCTGAGCAAGTTATAATGCAACTATAACAACAATATTGTTATAGCTATATTACAACTGCACTAATAACGTACTTTCCAGCTCTTAGCATGATTTCAGACCTAAGCAAAGTACCAACACACTATTAATAAGTTTTACAGACACTATTTACCTCAAAAATGATGGACAAATAGTCTCTGTAATTTTCTTAGATATATCAAAAGCTTTTGGCACTGTATCCCACCAGCTACTATTCAATAAACTTGCTACTTACAATCTTAATTCATCATCCCTAAGATGGTTTCTCAGTTATCTGTCAAAATGTCAACAGGCTACTAAATGGGAAAACAATCTCACCCCACTTCTGCTGGTATCCATTGGTGTTCCCTAAGGATCCATACTTAGTCCCCTTCTATTTATCATATTTACCAACAATCTAAATACAGCAACTGAACTTGCCATAATAATACAATATGCTGATGATTCCTCTCTAATCTGCTCCTCCCTTTTCCCCCTAGAACTTCAGGCAAAAATGTAAAAATCATTCCAGGACATATAAACTTACCTCTCCAACCATCAACTTATTCTAAACCCAAATAAAACTAAGTTAATGATTTTCGCAAAGAAATCCTCCAAGACCAAACCCCTACCTCCCTCTATTCACTCCTCAAAAGGAACCAAAATTAAACCTACAAATCGAACAAAACTCCTGGGGATCACAATAGATGACAGGCTAAAATTTGATATTCATATCTCCCTAACAATCAAAAAAATAAATGCCAAACTTGGGCCAGACCATACCTAACACACTGTCTACCCTCCTGTACTGCTCACTCATTTCCATCAACGTATGTAAGACTGACCTTAATATACTTGAGTCCTGCTATAACAAAATAGCTAAATTTGCCACTAATCATTCTCATAGAACTCACCATTGCACTGTTTTCCATTAACTTAACTGGCTGGAACTTCCCAATCTTTTAATACTAAACTAACTTACTTTCACCCACAAAATAATTCACAACCCCAGTAACTGCCCAGCACTTAATAGCCTGGTCCAACCACATAACAACAGTAGGTCCCTTAGGTCATCAAACAGGTTTTTGCTAAAAGTTACCCAGACTCACAGATACCATGGAGACTCCCTCTATTCCAGTAAATAGCTAACACCTGGAATGCCCTTCCTCAGGACATGCAGAACCATCCAAGCTTGCTTTCTTTTAAAAAACAATTAAAATAATATCTCAACAACAACTGGCTCTGCCCCTGTACTTTTCCTGGATAATTCCTTTCTCCATTCTTTTCTCAACATCCTCCTCCAGCACCTTAAACCTTACTCCTATATCCATTTTTTTTCAAACTGTTTTTGGTTTGCTATCTGCCAGATATTTGATTTCTCAACAATGCAAGTACCTCTGTTTTGTATTATCCCTATATTTGTTTTGCTTTGCTAGCTATTCTATATTTTTGACTACTCAGTTACTCAGTACCTCTGTTCTTATATAATGCTCTATGTTTGCTTAAATAATTATGTTACTTGTCTTTAGTTTAGCATACATTGTTCCTGTTGTTGTTACAATTTGTTTTTATTACTGGAGCTTTTCTCCCTGGGTCTCCACTGAAAACAGGCTTCTGGCCCAGTGGGAGACTACCCAGTTAACAAATGTAAATAAATAAATAAAATGAATAAGCAAAATAAATGTTAAATTTGCAAATATTCCTCAGAGGACCGATTGCTGCCAAGCATAAAATTCCCTAGCTGAATCTAAAAAAAAAAAAAACAGCATACATATAATATCCCACAGACCAAAAAAAGTCATCAGTACTAACAAACCTCAGAATCAGATACACTCCCCCTAGACGCAACACTGCTTAAACAGAAAATGAGTCATCACCACCAAATCCCCTAACAAACATAGTGGCTCAATTTACTCCAGCAGCTACCAAAGTGAATACTATAACAACTGCCAAATGTACAGCCGTGTTTAAGCAGGATCTTGAAAAAAGCACAATATTGTCCAAGCATAACCTGAAGCAAACTATTATCTGGACACATTCAAACAATCTTCTTAGCTTCTCTATTGCTTTAGTCCTTGTCTCTCATTTCTTTCTTGACAAATATCTTCTAAACTCACTTACCTCATATCTCATTTTCTGCTAGTATTTCTAACTTCTACTTTATTTGTTTGGTCGGTACATTAACTTTACCACTTCCTCTGTATCAAGTTGATATACATATTGTAATCATTGTAATTCGGGACTGTTTTATTTCTACACCTTTGATTTTTTAATATATTCTTAAACTTATTGTCTTAAGATGTTCATAGATTGTCTTTTGTATAATCACCTGTGTAATATGCACACTTACAGAGATCTTCTCTCGGGGGTCCACTGCAAAGGGGATATCTAGCTTTGACTATCCTAGTCAACAAATGGAAATGGAAATACATAAATAACTAAATATTAAATAAAACTCACAAATTGTCTATTGACAATGCATTTCTCCTGGAAACAAATCTGCTACAACAAATGAGTGCCAGAATCCTGTGTAATGGAAATACACTCAGTGCAGCATGTTGGGGACAGTGTGCTCATCTACGTACATACCATCTGCTCCTTTTCAGGTGTATCAAGGAAGAGCTTTTACAATCTGTCCACTCTCAGGTATTTCATGCAGTGGTATAGCTATCATAGTACTTACTGAATAGAAGTTCAGTACTAGTATAAGAAAAAAAATGACATTACTTGTATTGCCTTACAGGTACATGAAATACAAAGGTCCCTGTTTTACCATCCAGTATCATAGAATTTACAATCATCAGGAAAACAGTTCTTCATTCTGAACATTGGGAAGCCACAGCATATTTAACAATTCTGTACCATTTAAAAATGTAGATATTAGTTTATAAAGTAAGCCCTATATTTCATGCTATGATCACTAGGATGTAATGTGTGTCCTGTACCACGACAACTGATCTCTGAAAAAACCTGACCCAAGTAAAATCACAGATATTATGAAATTATGATGTTTTCTTCTCCCACTGTTCTTAGTCTACTCCTTGTTACTGTCTGCAGCATTTACATATTACATATTGTTAACAACATAAGAATGTTTTGCACTTACCAACTAAATGACCACAAGGAATCCTGCCATGCCAGTACAGTGAACACATGTGTCAAATGTGGGAATCATGGACACTTCCAGGGCTGACACATACATGTATCACTCACTACCTGATGACACCCCTTCCTATTACAGTACCACCACCCCTTAGTTCAGATGGAGCTCTTATAGCAACATGAGTGAAATCTATTGCACCAAGCACCTCTGGAAAACATGTTGTTCTATAGAAGGCATGAGCAGTGGCGGCTCTGTCCTGTGGTGGCAATATGATATAGATATGCTCAATCACATGTACCAAGAGTATATTTAACTGCTGTGGTATCCCTGAGGCAGAAGTCTGTGAAATACCCAAAGTGTCCTTAGTTTATTTCTAAAAGGTTCCTGTGGCAAGTACAGTAACAGCTCTGTGTACCTTGCTATCCACAGGTATAGGAAGGTCAGCATTTCCCGGTTTCTGTCTATGAGCAATACAAATTCATCAAAGCCTGTATTATATTCCTGTAAACTCTAAATGTATCCAAAAATTGCTGCTCAGTAATTTTGAGCTAAGTTATCCTTTTTGTATAGCTTTTCCTCTTACACCAGCAAGTGACACTCCATACAATGGCTTTTGGCACAGCTGATCAAAGCAAGTCACAGTGGGAAATCGCCAAGCTTCTGGTAAAAGCAGGAATCTTTACAGACTGCAAAGTGCATAGAAAAGTCATGAACCTGCTCTTTATAAGCCATCTGTACATGGTACACTTGTTCATGAAAAGGTGACTAAGAATCTCATAAAGGCGAGAAGAGTGCCTTATTTCCATACGGAAATCACAGAGTTTTCTTACTTTCCTCATGTACATCTAACCACTCACTTATTTGAATAAGATTTTCTCAAACCTGTTCTAACTGCTTTGCTTTGGATAGATACATATCTCTTTCCTGTGAATCTTGCCCAAGTTGTGTTTTTTGGTAGCCCTGCAAATACTCACTGCACATCAGTATAATAACTATGAACACCATCCTTATATTTATAATTTCTTTGCAGTTATAATAAATCAGCAGCTAAAGCAGTACATCATGCATCAGCTTTTATATTCATTGGTAACTAAAATGCATCTCAAAATCTCTTTCCAATGAAACAGAATTGCACTGCCAGTATGTAGTTATAAAACTTTTCTCTTTCAGCCCAAAGTGTGCTCGACACTCTGAGAGGATAGGCACTACATTTTCCGTGGCATTCTCATCACAGACACATACTTCTGATTCCATTCAATTCATATTCTGATGCAACTCCAAAAATCGCTGTCATTTAGGTCCTACTTGAGAATGACATCACTTTTCCTCATCTGGATGGTTTAAAAGGAATGTTAATGTACTTCAGCTCAAGATCAATTATGATTTTGACAAGCATTTTAGAGTACAATGATAACATGATTATATACTTATCCTCCTCTCGGCAGCATTATATCCCTGCCTAGTTTTCAATTGTATTTGTATGATATAATTATACCTTTTTCTACATCTCTCATAAGTGTCACAATTCAAACTTTTGTCACTTGGTACACCCATCCATCTATAAAAATGTCATCAGTCAGCTTTTTCTTGCAAAACTATGCGCACAACAGAGGCAGTGGAAATATCTAGCAAAAAGCAATGATTAACACGGCAACTTATTTGTCAATTGATAATTCATAAAACTCCACGTACCATCTAGTAGGCTCCTGAATAGTCTTGTACGTAAATTAGAAGCTGTCATAAATACTGGTATTACATGAACCCTGAATATTAATCAACTACAGATATTCCATAAATACCTGCTAATTAATTTATACAGGATTATTTTGCTTATAAGCACAAAACGATGCAATTTGTAGTCTTTTGTAGCCCTATATATTTTATCTGTGCTCCAATACAAGCAGCCTGTTTTACTTATATGTGTTTCTCTTTAACCTTTGCTTTAAAAGATCAGTAAATTAATTTTTGATCATTTCTAGTCCCCTCTCAGTGGCATGGCTTTTCAGTATTTCAGTATTTCCTTTAGTCCACCTTTCATTCAAAGAGTACAACATTATATTGTTCTTTCATTTGTTTAGGGCAAGCAGTTTGGGTTAACATATAAACCATGCATTATCTTTGCCGTACTTAATGCCTTTTAGAACTCTTGATTTAACAATGCTTTCTAACATCCTTAGTGAGTTATAAAACAAATTCTCTGGGCAATGATTTCTGGAGATATGCTTGCCACCTTTTTGTGCATGGGTACAATTGTTCCCTAACACTTAGTATCAAGATATCTTGAAGAACCTGCATAAAATCTCTGCCCAGTATTTCCTGACACATTTGCACATCTTTATTTGAGTGCCATTAAGTTCTGGTATCTTACTGTTATTTAAGGACTGTATCACCACCTAAATATATTTTTGAAAAACAATTTTAAGCATGATTCTTTGAGTTTTTTTCCATCTTACTATATGCCATTTTCACATTAATCTAAATTTCCAACATACTGATAATCCTTCCCTAAAACGATAACAGACTGGGTTGAAATTCTAGACTCCTTAAGAAAATAACCCAGTGATGAACAGAACATTCTTGAACTAGATTTCAGCAGATTGTTACGTCTTGTGCCATAGACCACAGATGGCTATCTTCTTCTTATATGCAGTTACATTTCTACTGAGATGTCTATCATTCAGGGCCTCGTGCCTATGAAACTTGGGTTAGAATCTCATTTTTGTTGACTGGTGATATGATGGGCATTAGACAATTTTCATATTGAATCTATAGCAAGGTTTTAACCTGCTCCCACAATGGTACTGAGCTAGGTAGTTCCTCTTCCTCTCCAGCCAAGCAAATAAGATTGTGTCCCTGCAGGTCCAAATACTGTAATTAATGTTCAGCTTGTGTTTAAATTACTGAGGGATTAAAAGCTATGTCCACATTTTTTTCTTAAATGGCATTCCTGTTGGAGTCTACATCAAAAATGGAAATGATTAGATTGAAGAATGGCCCCTGAAACTGAGGTTTCTTACTCCAAGTGACCCAGTCATTGATTGTGGGCTATAACGCTTGAACCCTGACATAGACATTTTACTCTTAATCATATTTGTCATTTAAGAGACTAAAACTGTTCTCCTAAAGAAATGCAGTCAATTTCTTCTTTCTCTGTCTCAATCAGAACTGCATCTTTAGTCTATCTGATGAAAAGCATGCTCCTATCTTCAAAAACACTTCTCAATGCAGGCATTACATATCTTAGAGTTACTATATTCTGCACACTAATGCCCATGATACAGGCCACATGAGATATCAAAGCTATATGATTATAATGTGATAATCTTTAATTTTCTCCTGAAATTCCAAAATGGTATAATAACGTGGTGTACATTGTTATTTGATCAAACAGCTCATCTAACAGAGAATTATAATAGCTACATGAAATCAAATAAAACTTTTTTTCAACAACTGCTACCTGTAACAATAGTAACTATTCCAAGATGCAGAAAGTTCTATGAATAATCTGGATCCTATGCAGACAAGACACCAAAAGTTGTGATATATCTACAAAGTTGCCTTCTTTGAGATTTAACCCCTAGCTTGATATAGTCCATATTTTCAGGTGCACTGATCTGTGTTGCAGTACCAGACAGAATGGCTACAGAATTCCTTAGTGCTAGATGTAACTATCCTTCTTTTGTTGATGTGTCCAGTCTTTTTTTTTCTCATTATATATTTCTATGATGTGCAGTTCAAAATGTTTTACTTTGAATCATCATAAATACGTTTCTTTTAATTTAAATTCTAGAATATTTCTTGGTACAAAACTGTTGGCATATGTAGCACATGTCTGGTAGGTAATACTCTGAGAAATTATCAGTCAAGTTTTTTGTAATGAACAGCTTATACACAACAGCACAAACTGTCTCAGCTGCATTCACTGTAACAACAGCTCAAAAAGAATATTTGTACCCCAAGGCCTCCTGAACTTATATATTTATCAAAAAGACACCCTGCAACTGACTGAACACAGACACCCTGCAAATGACTGAACTCAGCTCATCATTCAGCAGCCTAACAAGATTAAAAAAAAAGTAAAAAAGTGAACATAGCTTGTTAATCAGCAGCCTAAGAAAATAAAAAAAAAAAAAAAAAAGGAATAAATAATGTTTTTCACAAGGGAGGAACCCTGCTGCTAATTATATATACCATCTCTGAGATCACACTACAATGCAGAAAGAGTAAATTCCCCAATCCCCACTCAACCACGATCTTGCACAGAAATGCTGCTGACACATTTGATCAGCTGATTTTTTATCAGCTGTGCAAGCATTTCTCCATGTTTGATAAGTTACCTTTCAACAATTTGTTGGTCACTTCTCTCTCTCTCTCTATATATATATGTATACACACACCCCAACTCCATTATTCAATAACAATTTGAGATGGGAGAAAGCCAAAAAGACAATGTACTGCTGTCTTGGATACACACGCACATTTGTTTTCCCATTCAGTCAACTTCATCAGCTTTTGTAAATCCTTCATTCAACACTTTCTTCTGTCTACCACTGCCACTACTAGCAAATCGAATGATCCTGTTCTCTCAAATCGATCTGAAACTAACAGTTAAAATTCTTGGACCTTTGACCCACCAGTGAAGCAATCTACTAGTCACTTTTCTTATTCCTGACATTTTCTCTCTTGCCACATACCTTGGCATCCTACTATTTAACTTGCAGCAATCCAGTCATTTATTTTTATCTTATCCCTATCCCTTCACTTTTCCTAGCAGCTGATTTATGTGTGACTGAGTCAGGGGCCTTGCTGAAGTCCAAGTAGGCTGCATTTAATGGTAGTGCCCTATCAGTTTCTCATGATCAGGTCATAAAACTTGATTACGTTTATCTGAAAACTCCTTCTGGCCAAGAGCCCACACTGATTGCTGTCATGGAGGATGTTCTTCGTGTTTCACTGTTGCAGTCATTACATTTGGGTTATCTGCTTGCAGGTAGCCCTCAGTCGGCCTGATTAACAAAGTCTTGGGTCCTGCGGAGGTTGCTGTCTCTTCTTCCATGACGTCAGGTCGTCAGGGGTATAAAGCATGCAGCCGATGCCATTACATCAGTCTTTCTTGCTGTGCAGTGCCCAAAGCAGAAGCAGTTTGCAAGTGCCAGTCGTCTGACTCCTGAAATTTTCATTTTCGAGTTTCAGAACCGAAGTCTTCAACTAAAGCTAAGTACCCTATTGGGGAAACTTTTTCTTGCTCCTTACTGATGTCAGTAAAAGTTAATAATTGCATTACTTGTGGAAAGCAAATACCTCATAAAGATTTTCATTCATACTGTATTCACTATATTTTCGCCTCTAAATATTTCGGTTCTCGATTTAATTATCCAGAAATGTCATCAGTTATCCATCCGACTACTGGGATTCTGAAAAAATGCAAAGATAAAGACAGAGACAGGCCGCCAAGGTCCAAAAATGCCAACGATGCTTCTCCTTAGCCAGTCACCAGTTTGCCGGTACTCAGTGAGGCGCTTTCACAGCCAGCTACTTCTGATTCGCAGGCCTCTACTGAGACCCATTCGGAGTCCAGTATGCCACAAGATGCTTCAACTATGGAACCCGCTGATGTCTCTACCTTGGATAGGTCGGGAGCCGCTGGGCAGGCACCGGCTTCTGGGGGTGTATTCAGGCCTACGGACTTGCATATTAAACCAACGCCTCCTTTTTTACTTGGGCCTAAATATCGATCCATGCCTAAAAAAACGACGCCCAGGCCACATGCTCAGGCCTCTATGCCTAAAAAACAAATGATAAGAATGACTGAAGATCTAATAACTCTAATCAGGGGTAGCCAACCACCCCCCCATTCTAAGAGGCCTAGGACTGAAGTTGATTATGAATCTTCTGATCAGGATTCTGTTTTTTCTGATTCTTCTGATGATCTGGATTTGCCCTTATCTACTTATGAAGATTCTGATGCAGAGGACTCCATTCCCTCTGCTTCCCCTCCTGAAGATTTTTCTTTTGGGGAAACCTTACATACTCTAAGGGAGCATTTCCACTGGGAAAGCCAGGATTTTTCTGATTCAAAAAAGAGGCTTAGGGATTTCCTTCTCCTACCTCAGCATAGGCCTTTAGCTATTCCTCCTGTACTAGACATTGTTGCTGATGCTTTTTCGGAATCTAGTTTGGCCCCTGATTCCCTGCCTCCTGCTCCCAGAAAACCTGACAGATACTACAGGTTCCCTGAGTCCCACAAGTTCCTTTTTAAAAATCCTATTGCAGATCCATAGACTATTTCACAGGGGCCCAAGGGCATTAAGGCTTCTACTGCTAAAAATCCTACCACTTCTGATAGAGACTCCAGGGCTCTGGATAGATGGGGTAAGAAGGTTTACACGTCTGCAACCTTGGCCATTAGGGCTTTAAACTGCCAGTTTCATATGTTAAAGTATCAGCAACATGTTATTGGACTGCTTAAACAGAAAATGATGTTGATTCCTGACTGTGTGGAAAACAAAGAATTACAGGATTTAATCCATTCTGCTGAACAAGTTGGAAAACATACTTTGCAATGTGGTTTTGATTCATTAGAGGCCTCTTGCAGGGCTGCTGTTACTGGGTCTGTGCTCAGAAGGCATGCTTGTCTTAAGGAGCAATCTTTGCCTGATCATGTTAAAGCTAAATTGTTGGATGCTCCTTTAAATCAGGACCACCTGTTTGGGAACAAGGCTGGGGAAGTTCTTAAAAAGATGGAAGATAAAGCTAAATCTATGCAAACTGTTAAAGATTTTTTACAAGTTCAGCCTCCTAGATTTAGTAGGCACTGGCCCTCTAGGAATTGGCCCTTTTTTCAAGACCCTTCCAGGTCTTCTCAAGCCAAATGCAGACATGGCAAAAACCCCAGGTTTCAGTCCCAGGGGACACACAGAACTAAGCAGTAGGGGGCCTCCACTTCCAAATCTGGGAATAATAAGAATCTCCCATGGTAAACTGTCTCAATGACTTCCTTTTAAAATTTCCAAGCACTTATCAACTGACTGCCCCTTTGGGGGAAAGATTGCTCTTCATGCAAAGAATTGGGAACTCATTACCCAGGACAAATGGGTTTTAAATATAGTGTCCCAGGGATACAGATTTCACTTCCACATGTTATCAACACCAAGCGGGTGGCCAGACCTACCCCCAAATCAGTGAGCAGAGGCCCAAAAACATGTACTTTCTCTCTTAAGCATGGGGGCTATTCAACTGGTACCAGAAGAGAAAAAGGGACAAGGTTTCTACTCGAGACTTTTCCTGGTACCTATAAAAGACAACTCATGGCATTCTATCCTGGACCTGTCCACTCTAAACACCTTTTTGGAGATTCCAAATTTCAAGATGCTGACTCTTCACCAATTACTTCCTATGCTAGGCAAAGATGCCTGGTTGGCAACACTAGATTTAAAAGAAGCAAACCTGCACATCCCAGTCAGGGAATCTTGCAGAAGATACCTAAGCTTCAAAGCAGGCTACACGCACTATCAGTTCTCTGCACTGCCCTTTGGCTTATCTACTGCACCTAGGGTATTCACAAAGTGTCTAGCTCCAGTTATTGCATTTTGCAGGCAAATAAATATCCAAATATACCCATACCTGGATGATTGTCTAATTCAGGCAGAAAGCCAGGACATACTTTTGAATCATCTGGCCTTTGTACAAAGGGTTCTAACTTGTCTGGGGTACAGCATAAACAAAAAGAAATCACACCTGGTACCCTGTCAACAAATTATATTTCTGGGAGCAAGCTTGAATACAACTTCCCAGATGGCTTACCTCATGCCAGAGAAACAAATTAATTTGACAACCTACTTCAAACAAGTGGCCACAAAAACCCTGCTATCTGCAAGACAAATACTGCAAGCCTTGGGGTTCATGGCCTCCTGCATTCTTCTAATTCCATATGCAAGACTGCATATGAGGAAACTACAGTGGTATCTAAAAAGTCAATGGTGTCAACATTCTCAGGACCTAGAAACAATGATTCCTATCATACCTTGCCTACGCCTAGAGTTCCTTTGGTGGACAGAGGCTTGCCACCAAAACAAGGGACTACCTTTCACACCATCCCCTGCCGCCCAAACCCTAACAACAGATGCATCAGGCTATGCATGGGAGGCTCACCTGGCAGTGAAGTGCATTCAGGGCAAATAGAACCCAAGTCAAATGTACCTGCATATCAATCAAAAAGAAATGTTAGCTGTACAGAATGCTCTGACAGCCTTCAAGGACCGCATTCTTCCAGGACAACTAATGGTAAAGATGGACAACACCACTGTTATGTGGTATATAAACAAGCAGGGGGGTACACATTCTTACCCCCTCTGCAGACTAGCCATGGCATTGTGGAACACAGCCTTGAGCTACCAAGTGCACCTACAAGCTCAATTCCTGCCAGGAAAATTAAATACACTGGCAGACGGACTAAGCAGAAACCTCATGGACCCACACAAGTGGAAACTGGAACCAAGGATTTTCAACATGTTGACAAGCAAATGGGGGATCCCAGATATAGACCTGTTTGCCTCTCCCCAGAACTACCAATTGGACAAATTTTGCACAAGGACTCCCCACAATCAAGCCTGGAAAGTGGATGCTCTGTCCTTCAGCTGGAAAAACCTATCAGTTTATGCCTTCCTCCCTCTGCCTCTGCTCTCCAAAGTACTACAAAAATCAAACAGGACAAACCAAGGATGATTTTGATTGCTCCAGACTGGCCGTGCCAACACTGGTACCCCTTCCTGTGCAGTGTGTCATGGTTATCTCCATGGCACCTGCCTCAGACTCCTTCCCTGTTGTCTCAGCAGGAGAACCATATTCTGCACCCTCAGCTTCTAACACTGAACCTTGCAGCCTGGCTAATTACTTAATCTCTCCTTTACCATCCATCAGCAAACCTGTGATGGATATCATTTTAGAGGCAAGGAGGTCTAGTACTAGAAAATCTTATGCTGAAAAATGGAAAATATTCTGTGCCTGGAACCAATCTCAAGGGATGAGCACAGCAGCACCCAATTTACCTCAGATTTTACAATACTTAACTGAGATGCTTCACAAGGGCCTGTCTTTTTCCTCCATTAAAATCCACACCTCAGCCATTTCAGCTCATTATAACACAGAACCTCCCCTCTTCTCTCATCCACTGCTCAAGCAGTTCCTCAAAGGGACCAAAAATTTGAGACCACCCAGGAGAGCTCCAACCCCAGCCTGGGACCTTAACTTTGTCTTGGAGAAACTCACTCTACCTTCTTTTGAGCCAGCTGCTACTGCAGACTTAAAATGTCTTTCTTGGAAAACAGCTTTCCTTTTAGCAATCACTTCAGCTAGAAGGGTATCTGAATTATAGGCCCTTATGGCAATGGAGCCTTTCATCATCTTTCATGCGGACAGGGTGTCCCTCAGAATCAATCCATCCTTCATGCCCAAGGTGGTATCCAGTGTGGCTCTTAATCAGTCCATTCATTTGCCAACCTTCTTTCCCAATCCACAGAATAAAGGGGAATGGATACTGCATTCATTAGATGTGCACAGACAACTTTTATTCTACTTAGACAGGATTAAACCTCAAAGGAAATCTGAACAACTGCTAGTGGCATTTGCTGCAGGGGCAGAGGGGAAGGCTATTTCAAAGCAAACCATTTCTAAATGGATAAGCCATTGCATTCATTTCTGCTATAAGCACCATGGAAAACCTATCCCACAGGGGATCAGACCTCACTCCACCAGGGCTGCATCTACCTCTACAGCCTTTCTCAGAGGTGTCCCTATCAGGGACATCCTAGAAGCTGCTACCTAGAGTTCTGTACATACTTTCACCAAGCATTATCATTTGCCAGTTTTCTCTAAATCCAGAGCTGGCTTTGCCACTGCTGTCTTGCAGGGCCTTATAGCTGGCCCTAATGCTATCTAAATTCCTCCTCCCAACCATAGCTTTTGAAATCTATCAAAATGTAATGACTGCAACAGTGAAACACGAAGAACATAGTACAGTTGTGTACACTTACCATAAATGTAGATGTTTGAGTGTATTCACTGTTGCAGTCCTGGTTACCCTCCCTCCAGCCCACTAACTTCTTTTGGCTATACCTCTACTTTCCTTTACTATGCTTAAAGGCCTTTTTGGTGTATTCGCTTTTTTGTTGGAGGTATATCTTTGTACTTTTATATTTAATTGCTTCCCATTAGGGGGGCACCTGACATCTGGGGCAAGAAAAACTGATGTAATGGCATCGGCTGCATGCTTTATACCCCTGACGACCTGACGTCATGGAAGAAGGGACAGCAACCAATGCAGGACCCGAGACTTTGTTAATCAGACCGACTGAGGGCTACCTACAAGCAGATAAACCAAATGTAATGACTGCAACAGTGAATACACTCAAACATCTACATTTATGGTAAGTGTACACAACTGTACTTTGCTTTCCTCTAGGAAAAAAAAAACAGATTTTGACTCAGGCTTTCTCCTTGACTTCTCCTGTAAATAACAGAAGGTTAACAGGCATCTAGTTCTTTGGATTTTTCCTACTCTTCACCTTGCCAAGGGAAGACTTAAGTCCTTAGGCAGTTTTGCAGTGGCCAGTGAGATGCTGAAAATGGCAGCAAGGTGTGTTTTCAATACACACACACACACACACACACACACACACACACACACACACACACACACACACACACACACACACACACACACATATAGATGGATAGATGTCGCCTATTTGTGGGAGGCAGGGAATGCAAACTGTAGAAGGGGATTGCCTATCTACAAAAAGCTCTGTCTGTGACTTATTTTTCACTTGTGACTACTATTCACATTTGAGTGATGACATGCTTTTTTGTGATCAAAGTTATCTGCGCCAATCCCCAAAGTGTTGATAGCTTAGAATGGAGATGTTAAATATTTTGGTTAGATATTTTCTAGCACACTAGTCAGAATCTTGGGGAACCTTGTACACAGTCCATCTGGCCCTGGTGCACCTTGTACACAGCCCATCTGGTCCCTGTGCACCTTGTACACAGCCCATCTGGTCCCTGTGCACCTTGTACACAGCCCATCTGGTCCCTGTGCACCTTGTACACAGCCCATCTGGTCCCTGTGCACCTTGTACACAGCCCATCTGGTCCCTGTACACCTTGTATACAGCTCATCTGTTTTCTGTGCACCTTGTACACAGCCCATCTGGTCCCTGTGCACCTTGTACACAGCCCATCTGGTCCCTGTGCACCTTGTAGATAGCCCATCTGGTCCCTGTGCACCTTGTACACAGCCCATCTGATCCCTGTGCACCTCATACACAGCCAATCTGCCCCCTGTGCACCTTGTATACAGCTCATCTGGTTCCTGTGCTTTTTTCTCCCTTGTAGAAGCCAGTTTCTCTCTCAACTTCCATGAGAATAACTGAAATAATACAGGAAAATACTACTATTCTTTCAATAAATTCATAAAAATGAACTAGCTATATTAGACTTATATGTATAATATGTAAAAGAATGTGAGTAAAATGGCATACGACTGTAAATGGGACATTGCAGACATGCATTTCAGTTTGGAGACAGAACAGTCTTGCTTCATGACTGTTTGCACTGTTGCAGAGCTTGCTTCTTGGCGAGTTTTTCTAAGGTACATATTTGATACCTTACTTTGATAATCGATACTCCACCCCTCAGAAGTATGTAACTATGAGAACGGGAAGGGCAGCTTCTGATATACAAATTCCACAAGAAATTCTCTTTGAGGATGTGCAGGTAGAAGAAATTACTTTATTTCAAAAGAGTAAGCAGAAGCAGAGACCTGCAGGAATTACTACTTTGCTTGCTGCAGGATACCATTAGAGATACTGCCTGTACAGACTCTGAAATTGAACAGTAAGGGCACAGAATAGCTTTAGCAGTTTTTTTTGTTTAGATGTTACTTTTTTCTGACCATTTCTTCTGTTTTGGAATGTCTACTTTCAATTTCTAGTGTAAGTCTTTTGTTATCTAAATGTTCCTTTTGAAAGAAAATGAATACACTTAATTATTTCAAGTTAGACGTTGCACGTTTGATTCTCAGTTAGAGCGTCTTCTGTGTGTCGACATGCATGAATGGGCGTTCCTTCGCTGAAGGTTGTGTGTTAGGCCCAGCAAGTCAGCACGTAAAACTCTACTGCCAATCATTAGCGGACCGGATTTCCCTAACCGGGAAAAGCTGAAAGACAGTTTTTATTTCAAGTTAATAATTTTAATATTCAAGTTTGCGTGCTTGTGGCTCACATTTTACTTATTAACTTAATTGTTTATGTATTCTACTTATGTATTATACTTGGAGCCAAATCCAGTACCAGTTGACCTAGGCAGCTGTGTACGGCCCGTGTTGGCCTGGGGGGCCCAGTTTGCTATAAAAATAAAATAAAAAAAAATTCAGGAAGTAAAAAAAGACAACATACCAATGTCACTAAATGCACTAGATTTAGAAGCTGGCAACATTTAAACCTGCACACAGATAGCTGGATATACTGAACAGGACTGTTTTTTTCTAGATTTACAGAGCAGGAATCAGAACTATGTGGATCAGTTCTGGTGAGTGCACAGACAGAGATTAGTTGTTTGTGCGTTTGTGTGTGTGTGTGTGTGTGTGTGTGTGTGTGTGTGTGTGTGTGTCTGTGAGCATGTGAAATGCTCCAGTTAAGTTACTCTGCTCAGAGTCAAACCCTTAAATCTCCACAAAAACAGCTAGGTCTGGTGATGCTAGTGGGCCCTGGGGGGGGGCTGCTGCAGGGGGCCCCCGATCCACTACCCTGTCTAGGACCCCATTTGACCATGACCCATATTTGAGTATACTGTTTGGTTTCTATCCTTGTAAGGGTGACCGCTTAGAGGAAAATTGCCACCATGTGCTCTTGCTTTATTAGATTTGACTAACTACTGGTAATATATTATAAATGTGAGAAGAAAGTTCATTTATTTTATGGATAGTCATCGTTTAGCCTTCTCCTACATGTGTGTGCATGTGTATATCAGCAAAGTGAGTCTGGCTAAGTTATTGTCGGTAAGGTTTCCCGGAAAGGCAATATACTCAATCTGAGATGGATGATATCATGGGGAACCAGTGGTTTTAACTTTGATCTATAGCTGTGCAGTATGGAGCTTATTTGGATGTCCAAGGTGTTGGCTATTACTCAAAGCCACAGAGAACTGTATTGCCTTTGTATCATTTTTATTTGTATTGATGCAGGTATTCAAAGTCTGTGCTGTTCAAAAGTCTGTGCTGTTAGTTGAGTTGCATATTCAAGTATTAGTGGCAGAGTTCCAGAAGTTAATTATATTCACATTTTATCTTATAGCAGCATATGGAATTATGTACCTGTTCATCATAGCCTGTATCTTTGCTGCCCTGCTGCCTGTCCACTGCATTGAATGTTATACCCATCCTACTCCTCATACGCTTCACCTCTTAAAATTTGTTCTAAAATTGAAGTATAATAGTCTTTTTCACGGTCTGCTTTTTCGGTTTTAATTTTCACGGGTTAACCCATCTTTGCCCAACCTAGCCAAAGCTATCCCTTTCTTCTTTCTTTCTGCTGTATACCTAAAAGAGCCTTTTGTTCCTCCCTTGTTGCTTTCTGTCAGTCCCCTTTCACCCTATGTACTTGACATTCTTGCCTTCACTGTTGCCCATCTTTGTGAACAATTTTATGTCTTCCTCCACGTCCCTTCCCTTCTACTTCTTGCATACCCTGCCTTTTAGTCTTATCATCTTTATTTCTGTTTGCCTCTTATTAAAACCCTTGTCCACAGTTCTGAGTACTGCATCTCTGACTTATCCCAATAGTTTTACCCCCATTACTTGTGTACTACCTCCAACTCGTCTTTAATTCTGCCCTACAGTTAATCATATTCCACTTCCCTAAAGTCCAGCATCATCACCTTAACTTATTTTCATTTTTTTGTGTGTGACTGCGTGTGAGTGTGTGTGTGTGTGTGTGTGTCTGTGTGTGTATGTGTGTCTGTGTGTGTATGTGTGTCTGTGTGTGTATGTGTGTCTGTGTGTCTTGTGTAGTGGTTCTGTTAGGAAAAGGAATTTCATTTTTGACATTATTTATTTTCATTATAAACTTGTAAAATTCACAATGAAATGATCATTGTTACCAAATGCTGCTTTAGCTGACCATAGCTTGTTTAAGCCTACATCTACAATTACTTCCTTGCTGTCACAGTTCCGACTGATTTGACTAAATCACACATAGTCCAAGAGTTCTGTCAACTCCTACACTTCTTTAATCAGTTTACCTTAGATCTTTGAATCATCTAGTCTGTTCCCAGAAGATTCAGCTCTATCATTACTATCACCCATTTCTTCCTAACCTATTCCCTTATATTCTCCTTCAGGCTTGACTTGACATGTGACCAATACTTTGTATCAAACTGTCAGCATTTACACATTCCTGTACTCTAACCTGCATGATACCTGTGCAAGGTTTGTCCCTGGCTTCTTCCTTGATCCCTTCATAGAGTGGTGTTCTTCACCATCTCTGACAATACATTTGATGTCCTCCATTTATCGTCCTCTCATGTTTTGTTAATCCAGAGCCCTGGGATTCACTTTGCTATAATTTAGTCTCCCCTTTCTCCCACATTAAGTCCCTTAATCCTCATGGAGATTGTGCTTGCAATCATTAAAAGCTCATCTTTTCTCTGCTTGCACTACTTCATGTCTTGCCAGTACTTCTATCTGCACCCGGGCGCTCTCCATTTCCATTTTTCCCAGCCCCCTTTTATGTCTGCTTTAGCTTTTTTCTGCCCCTGAACTATTTTATCTCTTTCTCATCCCTTCTGTACTCTCGAATATGCTCTTTCCATTGTTATGTCCCTTTCAACCCTACTGTCCCTTCCATCTGGTTTAGTGTACGCTTCCTTCTTGCTCTCCTCACTGTACTGTATGGTCACATTTGGTTCTGTCTTATCTTTGTTACCTGTCACTGCTGTCTACATCTTTCACTCAGCCTTTGACTTCTCCTTAGCTCATGTTCATGTGCACATCTCCCTCCTTCTCTTGTTGACTATTTATTTGGCAGCACAGTGGTGCAGTGGTTAACATTGTCACCTCACAGCAAGAGGTTCTCCGGTTCGATTCTCGGCTGGGGTGCCTTCTGTGTGGAGTTTGCATGTTCTCCCTGTGTTCGTGTGGGTTTCCTCCGGGTACTCCAGTTTCCTCCCACATTCCAAAGACATGTATCTGGAGCATTTCTCCCTGGGCCTCCACTGAAAACAGGCTCTGTGGAACCTAGTTGGACATTCCTGGTCAACAAATGTTAAATAAAAATAAATTTATTTATTGCTTTTGTTGTATTTATTGCTTTTGTTGACTGGTAAAGTCTGACTTGTTGGAAAACCCCTTTTTGTGGGAGACCGAGGAGAAAAGTTTTACAAGTTACAGAGAGAAAATAACATAAATATGTATACAGTGTAATAAGTCATTTCAGTATAGAAAAATGAGAAAAGACAGTAAGCATACAATAATGAGAAAAAAACATTGACAAGGTGAATATGAACAGTCCGCATACAAACATAAAATCATGATAAAGGCATTATAATGATATGAGAAATCACTCAAAGGTAGATTAGAAGGAGTGCTTAAAACTAACAAAGGTTAGACACACATGATTTTATAATACTAGGACAGTGGTAAAGTGACCTTTCATAACAATGTAAAGTGGACCTTTTTCAGACAAACAGGAGCACTGTGTTATTAGGCATACCTCTCAACTCTGTAGATTTCTGCCTCATAGATTTAGTCTGTTCCTCATAAAATTTGTGGTTTTCTGGCAAATCACTAAGGACTTGCAGTAATTAAATATTGACTACATTTGAGTTTCAGACTTAATATCATTCAGAAAATGGATGCTAACTCAAAGCCTGTCATTCTAGCAACTTTCTAAGTTTATACAAGCAATATTCAAAATCTGTCCCTGTTTTTGGGCCTTTATTTCCCCATTATTTTAGGCTTTGTCCAGATTTCTTGCACTAAGAGGTTGAGAAGTTGGTGATTTGCTCACACAGTAAGTAAATGGAGGTTGAGGGACTCAACACGTGTACTACAGGGAGCAGTTCATTAACAGCTCATAGCCTTAAATGGCCACACTAGCTATCAGTTAGCTTTGACTTTCACCTCAAGTTTCATTTCTGAGCTTGTGTGTGGAAGGTAAGAGAATCAAGGTTACCTCTATAATATATATGGATATTCTGCATTGCTACACTACACTTACAGAGTATGTATCAATAGTCTGTTATAGGTATTTTCAAGAGGATTAGCAGACCACTGACCCATAATGACTGTAGCACAGTGCAGACATTGCATTTCTTTTTGTGTTTCATACATAGTTTGCTGTTCACAAAGAGTAACACTCTTCTGTTGTAGTAAGGATAGAATAACCTGCATAATAATTTGGAACATGAGACATGGTGGGTACAATAAATAGCTGTTTTATCACTACTGTATAATCAGAAAGAGGTAAGTATTTAAAAGAGCTATTTCCCTTTGATATATGATAGGTGGGAAAAAAATGAAGCAGGCATGTTGTTCAGTCTAATGCTTTTCCAGATTAAATTCTGATTGTTACACTTTAGCTCTCAAAATAGCAAAAGACGAGCTTGTGTCTCTTACATCCTAGTTTTCTAAAGTTTTATCCTAATTTTGTAAATTTCTGTGGTGATGCAGTATCCATTATGCTTTATGTCCCTCTTTCTTTTTATTTATTTATCCTCTGTTGACCAGGTTAGTAGAAGACTCTTTTTAGGGTATACACATAGTCGTATCTCTACAACTAGGGGAAATTTTCACCAGGGCATTGGGGAATTTCCCCTTCTCTTTCCTGTAGGTAGTGTGGATTCTTTTACATCCATCTCAGCTAACACTAACTCAAGCAAGTTTTACTTCTCACGTAAAGAACAACACTCTCAGTAGTGCAGTAACCCCATAATCCTGTACTGCAGTGTCAGCAATCCAGTCACCTGCAGTGGGAATAAAACCCACAGCCTTTTGGTCTTCCAGCACCAAAGGCATGGGTGCTACCTGTTACATTTGTAGTTTCTATGATGTCACCCTGTGCAGCCTGTACAGTATTATTTGTCAGGTCACTGACAACCGAATGGATTGCAGCAAGTTACCCTTGGCTGTATGAACAGAATACTTTGTGGGACGTTGCCAGTATGGACCAAATCAATTTTGTATATGTATATATGTGTGCTAGTCATCTGGTGGTGGGAGTATTGACTCTAGATTAACTGTTGAAGTGACACCAAGACCACGTGTATAAAACTGGAAAGAGGGTGGATGTATGAATATATATGTGTGATTATGGGTTGTTGGGAGGATTGTAAGTGTCAGATCATCTCTCATACTCAGTCAATAAAATATATTTTATTATATTAAGGTACTTTTCATTAGTAAAACATTAATAAGAACAATGGATAATAATTAAGTTCATGATACATCTTTAAAGAGAAGTGAACATGCCAAAACATCAGAGACTAAATATGACATTAAATAAGCAAATAATTATTTCCTGGAAAGGAAGGAAGTAAATCAATAGAAATCTGTTAAATCTGGCTTTGCATTTACAGATTTGTGAATAAGCTAAGCCTATACTGCAGAAATCTGTTTTTATTAGTTGAATTAGCAACGGGTGTAATATTACACAAAACACTAACTTTCCAAATGTTCCTGCATTCCACTTAAAACTAAATGTTGCTACTTCTACTTAATGGAACACATGTGCTCTGTTGGTCAAATTTATTCTGACAGGGCCAAAGTCAATCATAGTGACAGCACAAAAGAAAACCATAAGCTAAAATGAGTACAGTTAGGGCTTTTTCTCCCCTGAAAATAGCTAGAATTTTACACTAGGTGGCACTGTTGTTTTGCCTCTCTAAAGCAATTGTATGCTGGTCTTTGAGTCACTTGTTATCCTGGCATTTATCACCTGAGCCAAATTACTGCTACCTAATCAGGACATGGTTACATAGTGCCACAACATTATAGTAAATCTGACCTCTTTCCTACAAATGCATCACTGAAGCAGTTCTTAGCAACGTCACAAATAGAAAATAGGTTAATCCAAACATTATGTGTAATTAAGAGACTTTATTTAATCATGAAACATACATTCTGTTATCTGCAATGCACCTAGTGAGATAATTTTGTTTTATGCCATGCTTTTGTGAATTATTCTACCTTTGAATAAAAGTTTATCAGATATTTACCGGAAAAATGGAAACATTACTGCATAACATGTTTTTCAAGGTAGCTGTGTAACAGATGTTTAAAAAAATTAATCACATTAAATGATTTACTGAAGCCATGAAAAGCCTGGGAATGCATTTCAAAACAACAGACTACATGTGAAAAGAATAAAGTCCTGTAAGCATTTAAAACAGAATTGCAGAAGAAGAAGACTGAAACACTTTGTTACAAAATAAAAAATAAATCAAACAAAAGGGCCACAGTATTTCCCATTAAGGTACTTTTCCGTTATCAGGGCAACACTTTAAATGCAGTTGCTGAACTCCAAATCCAGTGTGAAACCATGTATTTTTGATGTTAATCTTAACAGGTGTGTCTAAAATGTAGAAATTACAGCTTCTTTTTTTTAATATTATCCATTTAATTATTTTACACACACCTGTTAAGATTAACATCAAAACTACATGGGTTGACACTGGATTCAGAGCTCAGCAACCTCATTTGAAGTGTTTGCCCGGTAACAGAATACTATAAAAAACAAATGAATGGTGTCAAAGAGATGCAAATGTAGATAGTAGTATTTCATTACTAACTTAATGATAAACATCAGGAAACTGACTTCCTCCAATTGCATTCTTTCCTAATAATTGAAAACGGGCTTATTCATGTTGTCAAGGAAACACTTTCTTACTGTTTGCCACTTTAAAAAAAACGCGTAGTGACGATGAATTACCTATAGTTTGGAAAGGATTTTTTTTCCATTCTGTACAAAATACGTCTCCGTTTTTTACATTACAGACAACAGACATCCTGTAGTTGTATTTACAAAGGCACCAGAGTCTAGCTACATATCATAGTTGATGCAAAATTTGCAGTGCGTACTTTGGCAGGTTGGAATACCCTCCCGCTGTTCTTAATTGAAAAAGAAAAAAAAAAGTGGCTACACTATACTGTGCCAGTAGTCACAACAGGTAATAAGTAAGTGTGCTATCCACATTAAAAAACAAGAAACTGGTTGAAACTAAATTATTTAAATTAAGCGAGTGAGATGAATGGGGAAGGGAGTGACAGAGGCTTGGCATGGAGTTGTGGTGTGTGATAACCAATCAGATCATGACTTGAGAACTGCATGAATGAAATTGAAAGTAAGACACTTGAAAGGGAGATGGTTCATTTTATGCAATTAATGTGGTGAATATATTGGCATAGTATGACTAAAAAAACATGTTATTCGAATTTAATGTATTTATTTTTGACTTTTTGTCTTTGTAACTTATTGGGGCAACACTTTCATGTTAAAGAACTGGATTACAGCTGAACAATCGTGTTGAAAGTGCCCCAATAATGGAAAAGTACCTCCCATTTAAAAAGTATTAGTTGGCTTCCACTGTAAAAAGCAATAATTTTTTATATATTTGCTGCATTTGAAGAATTGCATGTACACTCTAAAATAGATATTTCTCAAAAATATCATTGTATTAGTTTGGACTGAATGGCCCAAATTGGGGGGGGCGGGGCCCATTAAACCCTTTTTTTAAAAAAAAAGTTTTCCTTTTTCCCCAATTTTTGTTTTTCCTAGGGTTTTTGGTTTTTTAGGTTTAGAATTTAAAAGGGGGCCTTGGGGGCCTAAAAAAAAAGGCCCCCAACCTTAAATTTGGGGTGGGGGCCCCCCAAAAAAAGAGCCCCTTTTTAGCCCCCAAAAATTTTCCCGGGAATCCCAGGGTGACAGGTGCAAGCCGTCCCTAGCGAGAAACAGCGTGGCTTGTCAAGCATGTCATCCCAGGCAGACAGACACTGGATCCCCTTTGAATGACACCAGACATTAAGCCAATTGTTAAAGCTGATCATCTTGTCTCTATATTGTGGCATCATTCTTGGTGAAGGAAGGATACTGCTCAGGGTTAGGGTCATACCTGCCTGGGCTACATAATCAGAGAGCTCCTCTATGTCTCTTTTCATGCAGTCCAGGGAGATGCGTCTCAGGTCGTTCACACCAGCATGGACAATGACTGTGTCATATTTGTACTTGCTGTGGAGTGACCAGTGCTTGTGTTATGTGGCGGATTCTAGCGCCGATAGGCAGCTTACTGTGACCCTCTCCTTGTTCAGCCTGGTGAGTGGGGCGTCAGTGTGTCTGACTATGGAGTCACCTATGACAAGTATGTTTGGTGTTGTATTTGGCCTTAAGGGCTGTGACTGCTTTGCACACTGCTTTTTGTGGTTTATGTGTTGCTTGTGGGGTGTCTTGAGGTAGCAGTTGTTTGGGTGTCTGCTTTGGAGGCCTCTGCTGTTTAGGTAAATTTTACTCAGAGCCTCGAGTATGTCTTTGTGTGTTTATGTGTTTGATTCAGTGGAGTGGTAGCATTATGTGAGGCTGGTTTTGTGGTGTGTGTAGTTGCCTTCTCCTCCTGTCTGGTCTTGCCAGTCCTGAGTTGAGAGAGCTCAGCCTCCAGTTTGGCTAAATAGCTGCATCTCTCAAGTATTTGTGTTATGTGGGAGGAGGAGAGGGTTGTCTGTGTACATGAGGCAGTTATAACATTGCCTCAAGATTCCCAGATTCACCAGCTGGACCGGAGAGGAGATTGACAACTGACCTTTGGACATGCTAGAATAATATTGGGAAATCCTTAATTGAAAACAAGGGCCAGTGGGGAGTGAGGGTGTAGTGCTTTTAATTTTAGTGCTGACTTATATAATTGCTTTAGTGAGCAAGTGCCAGGTAACTTGAGTGCAATGTGATACAAGTAACTAAATGCAAAAGCGACAAACAGTAACTTTCTTTCAAGTGAAACAAGGAAATAAGTACAGTAAGCAATGCAGATATCACTAGTGATCCACAGAAGCTGAGAAGTTGCGTATTAGGTGAATTAGCTTCCAGGGAAATAACAAGCAAACAAACAACAAGTATATAAACAAAGCTAGATTCAGTAGGCCTGGATCTAGTCTATGATAGAGCAAACAAGGTGAACCAATTTCAGTAAGATACAGTTCAAATATTCAGGCACTATAAACCTTTAACCAGAAAATTCCCAGCTCAGAAGGGCAGAGTCCAGCCTCTTCTCCCACAAGAGTGCAGTCCACGAACCTTCTTAATGTAAAATAACTGGCCTGAAGCCCAAGTGCCTAAACCAGAACTAATACACTTGGACACTGGGCTCTCAATCAGCAGTTCCCAACTTAGAAGGATGAAAGCTACCTGTCCTGCCACCACAGTGCTTGCCACAAACCTTCCTAATGTAAAACAACTGGTCTGAAGCCCAAGTGCTTAATCCAAAAACTTGAATGATAGCTACACTTTAATCAAGTTACAACCAAGCAGTAATAAATACCATTGAATACTTTAGAGAATGTCTGGATTAGTGCTCAAGTTACACAAACAAAGCTAGATCCAGCAGGCCCGAATCCAGTCTATGCCACAGCAAACAAGGCGCACCAACTTCAGTAAGAAACAGTTCAGATATGCATGCACTATAAGCCTTTAACCAGAAATTCCCAGCTCAGAAGGGCAGAGTCCAGCCTCTCCTCCCACAAGAGTGCAGACCACGAACCCTCTTAATGTAAAATAACTGGCTTGAAAGCCCAAGTGCTTAAACCAGAATTAATACACTTTTAGAATAACAGACACTGAGCCCTCAATCAGCAGTTCTCAACCTAGAAGGATGTAAGCTACCTGTTCTGCCACAACAGTGCAGACCACAAACCTCTCAGTGCAAAACAACTAACTGGTCCGAAGCCCAAGTGTTTAAACCAAAAGGCTTAGAATGAGTTACACCAAGCAGTAATAAATACAATTGAGATTTCTGAGCTTGTGTGTGGAAGGTAAGAGAATCAAAGTTACCTCTATAATATATATGGATATTCTGCATTGCTACACTACACTTACAGAGTATGTATCGATAGTCTGTTATAGGTATTTTCCAGAGGATTAGCAGACCACTGACCCATAATGACTGTAGCACAGTGCAGACATTGCATTTCTTTTTGTGTTTCATACATAGTTTGCTCTTCACAAAGAGTAACACTCTTCTGTTGTAGTAAGGATAGAATAACCTGCATAATAATTTGGAACATGAGACATGGTGGGTACAATAAATAGCTGTTTTATCATTACTGTATAATTAGAAAGAGGTAAGTATTTAAAAGAGCTATTTCCCTTTGATATATGATAGGTGGGAAAAAATGAAGCAGGCATGTTGTTCAGTCTAATGCTTTTCCAGATTAAATTCTGATTGTTACACTTTAGCTCTCAAAATAGCAAAAGAAGAGCTTGTGTCTCTTACATCCTAGTTTTCTAAAGTTTTATCCTAATTTTGTAAATTTCTGTGATGATGCAGTATCCATTACGCTTTATGTCCCTCTTTCTTTTTATTTATTTATCCTCTGTTGACCAGGTTAGTAGAAGACTCTTTTTAGGGTATACACAGTCGTATCTCTACAACTAGGGGAAATTTTCACTAGGGCATTGGGGAATTTCCCCTTCTCTTTCCTGTAGATAGTGTGGATTCTTTTACATCCATCTCAGCTAACACTAACTCAAGCAAGTTTTACTTCTCACGTAAAGAACAACACTCTCAGTAGTGCAGTAACCCCATAATCCTGTACTGCAGTGTCAGCAATCCAGTCACCTGTAGTGGGAATAAAACCAACAGCCTTTTGGTCTTCCAGCACCAAAGGCATGGGTGCTACCTGTTACACTTGTAGTTTCTGTGATGACACCCTGTGCAGCCTGTACAGTATTATTTGTCAGGTCACTGACAACCGAATGGATTGCAGCAAGTTACCCTTGGCTGTATGAACAGAATGCTTTGTGGGACGTTGTCAGTATGGAGCAAATCAATTTTGTATATGTATACATGTGTGCTAGTCATCTGGTGGTGGGTGTATTGACTCTAGATTAACTGTTGAAGTGACACCCAGACCACATGTATAAAACTGGAAAGAGGGTGGATGTATGAATATATATGTGTGATTATGGGTTGTTGGGAGGATTGTAAGTGTCAGATCATCTCTCATACTCAGTCAATAAAATATATTTTTTTATATTAAGGTACTTTTCATTAGTAAAACATTAATAAGAACAATGGATAATAATTAAGTTCATGATACATCTTTAAAGAGAAGTGAACATGCCAAAACATCAGAGACTAAATATGACATTAAATAAGCAAATAATTATTTCCTGGAAAGGAAGGAAGTAAATCAATAGAAATCTGTTAAATCTGGCTGTCCATTTACAGATTTGTGAATAAGCTAAGCCTATACTGCAGAAATCTGTTTTTATTAGTTGAATTAGCAACGGGTGTAATATTACACAAAACACTAACTTTCCAAATGTTCCTGCATTCCACTTAAAACTAAACGTTGCTACTTCTACTTAAGGGAACACATGTGCTCTGTTGGTCAAATTTATTCTGACAGGGCCAAAGTCAATCAAAGTGACAGCACAAAAGAAAACCAAAAGATAAAATGAGTACATTTAGGGCTTTTTTCCCCTGAAAATAGCTTGAATTTTACACTAGGTGGCACTGTTGTTTTGCCTCTCTAAAACAATTGTATGCTGGTCTTTGAATCACTTGTTATCCTGTCAAAGGCATTTATCACCTGAGCCAAATTACTGCTACCTAATCAGGACATGGTTACATAGTGCCACAACATTATAGTAAATCTGACCTCTTTCCTACAAATGCATCACTGAAGCAGTTCTTAGCAATGTCACAAATAGAAAATAGGTTAATACAAACATTATGTGTAATTAAGAGACTGTATTTAATCATGAAACATACATTCTGTTATCTGCAATGCACCTAGTGAGATAATTTTGTTTTATGCCATGCTTTTGTGAATTCTTCTACCTTTGAATAAAAGTTTATCAGATATTTACTGGAAAAATGGAAACATTACTGCATAACATGTTTTTCAAGGTAGCTGTGTAACAGATGTTTAAAAAATTAATCACATTAAATGATTTACTGAAGCCATGAAAAGCCTGGGAATCCATTTCAAAACAACAGACTACATGTGAAAAGAATAAAGTCCTGTAAGCATTTAAAACAGAATTGCAGAAGCAGCAGACTGAAACACTTTGTTATAAAATAAAAAATAAATCAAACAAAAGGGCCACAGTATTTCCCATTAAGGTACTTTTCCGTTATCAGGGCAACACTTTAAATGCGGTTGCTGAACTCCAAATCCAGTGTGAAACCATGTATTTTTTATGTTAATCTTAACAGGTGTGTCTAAAATGTAGAAATTACAGCTTCTTTTTTTTTAATATTATCCATTTAATTATTTTACACACACCTGTTAAGATTATCATCAAAACTACATGGGTTGACACTGGATTCAGAGCTCAGCAACCTCATTTGAAGTGTTTGCCCGGTAACAGAATACTATAAAAAACAAATGAATGGTGTCAAAGAGATGCAAATGTAGATAGTAATATTTCATTACTAACTTAATGATAAACATCAGGAAATTGACTTCCTCCAATTGCATTCTTTCCTAATAATTGAAAACGGGCTTATTCATGTTGTCAAGGAAACACTTTCTTACTGTTTGCCACTTTAAAAAAAAACGCGTAGTGACGATGAAGTACCTATAGTTTGGAAAGGATTTTTTTCCATTCTGTACAAAATACGTCTCCGTTTTTTACATTACGGACAACAGACATCCTGTAGTTGCATTTACAAAGGCACCAGAGTCTAGCTACATATCATAGTTGATGCAAAATTTGCAGTGCGTACTTTGGCAGGTTGGAATACCCTCCCGCTGTTCTTAATTGAAAAAGAAAAAAAAAAGCGGCTACACTATACTGTGCCAGTAGTCACAACAGGTAATAAGTAAGTGTGCTATCCACATTAAAAAACAAGAAACTGGTTGAAACTAAATTATTTAAATTAAGCGAGTGAGTTGAATGGGGAAGGGAGTGACAGAGGCTTGGCATAGAGGTGTGGTGTGTGATAACCAATCAGATCATGACTTGAGAACTGCATGAATGAAATTGAAAGTAAGACACTTGAAAGGGAGATGGTTCATTTTATGCAATTAATGTGGCGAATATATTGGCATAGTACGACTAAAAAAACATGTTATTCGAATTTAATGTATTTATTTTTGACTTTTTGTCTTTGTAACTTAACGGGGCAACACTTTCATGTTAAAGAACTGGATTACAGCTGAACAATCGTGTTGAAAGTGCCCCAATAATGGAAAAGTACCTCCCATTTAAAAAGTGTTAGCTGGCTTCCACTGTAAAAAGCAATAATTTTTTAAATATTTGCTGCATTTGAAGAATTGCATGTACACTCTAAAATAGATATTTCTCAAAAAATATCATTGTATTACTGTTGGCAGATATAATGATGGAGACTGAATGAAGAGGTAGATCTAGGCAAAGTGGAAATGCACGATTACATGTGAATGGATAGCGAAATGCACAATTACCTGTGAATGGATAGTTACAATTATAGTAGAATGTTGCACCTTCTGCTCATGTATGTCTGGTTTATGCATTCAACCTTTATACAGTTTCTATTTCCATGCCTACTTTCTCCTGTCCCCCACCTATTCCCGCCCATCTTAGACTGCTCCCCCAGAATTATATTCAAATATTCATGAAGGCTGAGTGCCAGTGGACCAACTATACTATCAGTAAAGCTATATCTCCTGTACTTTAGACTTGAAACTTGTGCCTGGAATCTATCAGCTATGGCTTGTCCTTTCTCTCCTATCATATATTTACTATTTATATCCAGTAAACTTCTCTGTCTAGGGTTGCATGGACACACATCTCTGTCTCTCTTCTTCTTTCCTGTTTCCTCCCCTTCATTTTTGCCCTCTTTTCCCCTCCTCTTTTCCCTGCTTCCTCCTTCTCAACTCTCCTGATCCCTTTTCATCCTTTCTACCGTCTCTTCCCCTCTTCTGTACTTTACACTCCTCCCCACCAGCCCATGTCTCCTTCATCCCCATCCATACCCCCCTCACCTCTGGTCTAGAATGCATATCTTTAGTGGTCTTAGTCTCTCTCTCTCTCTTTACATGCGCTATATCTTTTAGTCCCTGATAATCATAGTCATTCTATCTATAAGTCTCCCCATCCAACTTGATACCTTTTGTAAGGTAGGACTGTAAGAGCTACATGCATTCTTCATGACCTCCATCAACTTGGAGTATACAAACTGCACTCAGTTCGCTCAAGCTACTGCCCCTACGTTGTGGAAAAGGTGGTCCACTCCCAGAGTGTTCAGCACCTCACAGTCAATTTCTTAAAGTCTTTCCCAATTTCTAAGCCCTAACATTTAGTCCCAATTTGGGCTTTCCTTTTCAAAGATCATTCACTTGTATTTTTTGGTATTGAACAATAACCACCTCTCCATTCCCATCTGCTCCCCTCATTTGATAAGAGCTGCCTTCAATCGAGTCCCCAAGTTCATAATTAATACCCTATCTTCTATGTCATCTGCTATTCAGTTTACTGATAATGTCAGACACAAATGTCACAAAAGCAGTTCAATCATCCATTTAGTCACTTTTTTAAAGTGTGTTCTCAAAGCACTGTACATAAAAAAATGATAGGTAAACAAACCAGGAACTTCAATAGCATGAATGAGAAGTAACAAACTGAGAACATAAGAAGACAAAGCTGATATTAATTAAATAAACAAACACTCATTAACTCCAATTATGGTCACTTAAATTAAAAAAACACAGAATGCATTTTGAAACAACAAATATACATTAACTGGATATAAGCTAAAGTAACTGAAAATTTGCTAAAGGCACAGAGGAACATATTAGAATGTTTGCTGAACTACTGAGTCCGTTGCCATTACATGACATCATACTAGTTGTGTCATTACCAAATGCTTAACTACTTGCACTTGATTGTTGGATAACAAGGAAAAGAGCATGATACAGCTGTCACAGTTAATTACATTAAGTCTGTGGTGGAGGGGAGCTTGCAGCCTCTAACAAAATGTACCTGTTAAAAATGAATCAGTGTTTTTTTGCTCTGGATTGACTTGGTTTTCTGACAAAATGAGTGTCAGTGACCTGACATCAATCCTCATTCTAGTTCTAAACTGCTTCATAGATGACACTGTCTTAAGAAAACTCACCTTCTTTACCAACCTTTTGGTTCTGTGTCCATCATTTCAAATCTGACCATGCCCACGTCCTTTGTAGCTTGCTGATTAACTGTATTGTGTGGGATGAAGTCAAATGCTTTTATACAGTTCAGGCAGAGTGGGAGTGCTGGATGATTTCTTCTGTTCACTTTTGCTGTAATCCACTCCTATACTGGGTTGTGGCACTTTCTGCCCCTCCTTACTAATGTGTGCCAGCTGTAACTGTACCCCTGCTGCTGCCTCTATCTTCAACCATAAACTCAACCTTACCAAAATTCCTTTTCCTAACAGCACCACTACACAAGACACACACACACACACACACACACACACACACACACACACACACACACACACACACACACACACACCAGATAAACCATCATCCACAGGCAATCCTAAATTTAACCCCTTACCTACTCCTTATGCTAACCCTAACCTGGAAACACTCAAATACTGTTACAAAAAGGAGCACACACATACGCTACCAAATCTAACTCCTTCTGTCCCTTGTTTTAACCCTTACTACAGACACTCAGACAAGCTGTCTCCACTCCATAACTAATAACTCCACTGAATACACAGAAATGTCAACCACCATACGATACCAGCATATAAGCAGTGACACAGATGCTGCTGTATCCCATAGGAACAATTGCAGGACAAACCTGAAAAACAAACCCACATGGTCGAGCCATTATATCAACAAGCTTTATAATAAAAGAAAAAGAATTTTGACTAAAAGTAAGAGAAGAAATTCCCAGAATTTTAAAA
The DNA here is from genome assembly GCF_019279795.1 of Protopterus annectens. Lineage (NCBI taxonomy): Eukaryota > Metazoa > Chordata > Ceratodontiformes > Protopteridae > Protopterus > Protopterus annectens. The sequence goes on along the minus strand of NC_056741.1, from coordinate 1,625,804,265 downwards.
CACTTGTCGCTGAAATAAACATCTCAGGAGCTTAAGTAAATCCACCAAAGCCAAGTATGAGGGTAAAATAACTACCCAAGCCAAAGACAATCACAAGGCATTTTTTAGTTATCTTGTAACCTCAAAAGTGCAACACAGCAATGCGCTGTGCTGACTGTGAATGATGTTACCTCCACTGAGGCTGAAGATATAGCAAACCTACTGGCCGATAAATTTAGCTTTAATTTTACCTGCTTCTCCCTTCTGTCTGTCCCTCAAGATATAACTGAAACTGGCTCACCTCCAGCTATCACACTAGACCAGATCCAGAAACAGCTTTCAAAATCTACAATTACTGCATCAGTGGGTCCTGACAATATGCCTGGATGCATCTTAAATAGCATGAACTATGCTTTAGTCACAGCCCTAACAACACTGTTCAGTTTCAGCCTCCATACAGATTTTGTACCAAGAAAATGGAGAACAGCTACAGTTTTTCCCCTGCAAAAGGGAAGACCTTCCAGAGACCCAGGCAGTTGCAGGGACATATGTGTGACTAGTCTCACATGCAATGCCATGGAAAGACTTATCAGGGAATTAATCAATCAGCACTTAGAGGACCTCAAAACACTGTGTCTCAGTTTGGATTCATCAAGGGCAGGTCATGCTTAGTCAACCTGGTGGATTTTTTTGAGAAGGTCACAAAAGCAATGGATGAAGGCAAAATGGTACATACCACATACCTTGAGCTGTCCAATGCTTTGGACACATTTCCCCACACAAGCATGGTAGAAAAGCTAAATAAACTGGGAATATACAGCATCAACAGCAATTCTCGAATTATGTGTAACCATCAGCAGGATGGAGAGAAGGCTAATGAGCTGAGGTACTTGAGACGTTTTTTTTTCCCTTATTAATAAAGCGTTTTTGTTACATCAATCTGTCTATCTTGTTGGTGGTTACACAAAACTGGGAATATACTCCTGTGTCACTTGCTGGATTGATGGAGGTCCAGTGAGCACACAAGTCCAGTAAAAAACACACAGCTAGTAGCAACCACCAAAGATTTATTGAGCAAAAACAGCAGTCAAGTGCTTTCATCTTACATCAAGACTTCATCAGAACTGCAGTAATCATATAAACCACACAATATAAAGGAACATCCTGTAGTCATGTGGTTAAAACCGACCAATAAAAATAATGCTTAAAAAAATAATTAATTAAAAACTTGAAAACTTGAAAATGTAGTGACAGTTTGAAAGAGTGTGTATGAGTGGAAAAACAGAACCAAACATATTACAACAATGTATATGCAACAAATTATAAAGATGACTGATGAATAACCCCTCCATACTTTTCAGTTTTACGATTGGGGTAATGGAACAGCAGTCATTAAGCCCAGGGGGACTAAGGGCATCACACATCAAAAGCCAGATTAATTGCTTTCTGTTGAGGTGTTCTTCTGTACTAAAACCTCTTGCATTCCATTCCATATAGTCCAACACTACAAACTTGAAGTGGTGGTCAGGAAAAGCTGAAATATGCCTATACAAGGCATTGGTGTTCTTCCCTTTCTTGATGCCATGCAAGTGTTCATAAATTCTTTCTTTTAGCTTACGACTAGTCTTTCCAATGTAGAAAGCCTTACGTCATTGACAAAGATCTCCATATACCACCCCCTTGGATATACAATTGAAGTGGTTTTTTTTACCTAAAATTTCCTATTCCCGATGAAAAACGAGTCGCACATCAAAATATGCTGACAATAAATGCAGTGATTGCATTTGTACATGCCCTTAGGTCTACTTGAACAACTCACATAACCTTTCATTTCTAAAAGGTTCTTAAAAGACTTGCCCTTTCTGAACACAGCCTTTGGCTTGACCTCAAGCAATTCTTTGCCTTTACTGCACTATATCCACTACATCATAGATGTTAACAGAAAAAGTGACTATTAGTGAATGTTCAAAATGGACAATTGATGGTTGTGTTTCTTTGGATAAGCTATTACCAGCCAAATGGTCATCAGTTTGACCACCAGGAATAGGCAGTAGCGGTTTGTAAAAAACATTCCTCCTCTTACCCTGGACTTCTTCTTTAATACTGTCCAATAACTCATGGGGGTAACCTCTTTGACTGAACATCCCAATCAATTTGTCTATTTCAACAGTGAAGGTGACATCATCAGAAATCATACGAGCAAGTCTGACTGACTGCCCCTTGGCCACACCCCTCTTTTGATATTGTGGATACCAACTATCGCAATGGAGGTAAGAGATGGAAAAAGTTTTTTACGGTAGATGTTGGAACAAAAGCAAAATTCTCAAATAATTCTTGGTTACCAATACATCCAAATAGGTCATTGAATCATGATCAAATATATGGGTAAAATTTAGGAAAGATGTACTACCATTGATATACTCGAGAAATCTTTTCAGTTTTGTGGCAGAATTGTCCCAGATGATAAAAATATCATCCAGGAAATGAATATAGAATGACCAACATTCAGCAAAGGGACTATTGAATACCATATGCTTCTCCCAATAGGCCATGACCAAGCTGGCAAAGCTTGAGGTGGAAGAAGCTCCCATGGCCACCCCAATCACCTGTTTGAACAACTGGCCTTCAAAATAATAAAAATTGTTGGTCAAAACCAGATCCATAACTGTACAAGCCGTGCTAATGTCATTATTCAACAACAGTCTTATGTCAGAAAGAATACTTCCCAACCACTCCAACCCTACCTTGTGGGGAATGACAGAATATAAATTTTGGACATCTGTTGTGACGAAAATACAATCATCTGAGAACCTGAACTTTGCTAGTCTGGTCAGAAATTCCCAAGAATCCTTACAAATATGTCGAACTTCGATGACTGAAGGTTTTAGTAGACTGTCCACATATTTGGCTATGTAGAAGGTCTTGATTCTCCCCACGTCCACAATGGGTCTCAAATGTGAATTTTGAAACCAAAGTACCAACAAAAAACAAGTAATCTCCGTGGTATCCCCGAAGTCTCAAAAGAACCCACTAAAGTGTAGTGGGTCTCAAAACAAAACAGTGTAAGAAACTTCTCTGTGTGGAAGATTTTCAGTCCATATATTTCTAGTTAATCACTGTATATTAATCAGATCAGACAATAGTAGTAGAAGTAGCGAACGTAAACTCATCAAGTCAAAAAGTAATAATAGAAAATATATAATTCTACAGCATTACTAAGTATTTGAAAGTAATCCAAGCAAGGCAGGCAGTCTGTTTCCAGTCGAAAATCCTTTATTAAGTACACAGACAACGATCCAAGTAAAACAAAAATAGAGTAATAATTTCCTCACAAGCTTTCTAAATATATATATACTTTTTATCAGGCATGGGAGTGGTTTATTGTGCTGTAAAACAAAGTGTTATTGGTACACATGTTAAATTCACATCCCTTCCCCCATCAGTGTGACATTCGAGCTGGTCCTGCCCTACCTAGTAGCTGTCATAATAATATATAGCCCTAATGTACTTTAATAGTACATCTTATTTAACCAAATTATTAAGTCTGTGATTTTATAGAAGGCAATATACTACATGGCTGGAAATATATCAACCTTAGTTCATTTTGCGATCAAAAATTATATATAAATATATACATATACATTTTGCATGTAAAAATCAGTTTCTATTTTCATAACCTATTGTTAACAAAGATCGCTTTCGTCCTTCTAGACTTCTTCAGGTCTGTGTATAAGAACCACTCCCCAGTAGAAAAATGTGAAGTAATCCCACAGAGAATAACAAATGCAAAAATAGCTGCATCTTGACATACACTTTGGATTATCACAGTATCAAAAATATTATTGAAGAAAACTGGGACATTGTCACAGGAAACTCTTTTCTGATTAACATCTTAGGTGAAGCCCCATCGTTTGTTTATAGGAAGGCCAGGAATATTAGAAGTTTTGTTGAATTTAAACCTAGACCATGTGAGAAAAGCACTAAAAGATGTGAACCTAATTGTACATTTTGTATATTTATACAGCAAGGTGATAGTTTTTATTGCCCTTATTTAAAGAAGATCATTAAAACCAGTGCAGGGGGTGACTGTAACACTAAAAAAGTAATTTACAGGGCACAGTGCAATGAATGTGATGCATTCTATGTGGGCAAGACTGTAAATAAACTCAAGCGAAGGATTTCATGTCATCTGTCAGAAATCCGCTCTGGATGTAAAAATAATGCACTAGCCAAACACCTTTCTCTTCATAAAAGACACACAGGTTTTAAGTTCCAGATCCAGGATGGCATAGACATGGGTGATCTTGAAGGAGACATCCCGAATATTCTGGAGAAACAGGAACTCATGTGGCAATTAAAGCTGAACTCTTTTAGAAAGCCTGGACTAAACTACTACTGTTCAATTAAAAGTGCACTGGAACTTAGAAAACTGCCACATTGTTTACATGACTAAGTGTATTTTATTTTATTTTTTTCTACAAATTGGTTTTAAATACCATTTTAAATCATTTGAAATTTAAGGTATATATATTTTGTTTCTATCATCATACATATATTTTTTTACTTTTTTCTGGTTCTCTTTTTTCCACTTTATTCAAAATGATGGTAATAACAATACTAACTAATTATACAATTATATAGGTTTTTAGGGTTCTTGTACACAGACCTGAAGCAGTCTAGAAGGACGAAAGCGATCTTTGTTAACAATAAGTTATGAAAATAGAAACTGATTTTTACATGCAAAATGTATATGTATATATTTATATATAATTTTTGATTGCAAAATGAACTAAGGTTGATATATTTCCAGCCATGTAGTATATTGCCTTGTATAAAATCACAGACTTAATAATTTGGTTAAATAAGATGTACCATTAAAGTACATTAGGGCTATATATTATTATGACAGCTACTAGGTAGGGCAGGACCAGCTCGAATGTCACACTGATGGGGGAAGGGATGTGAATTTAACATGTGTACCAATAACACTTTGTTTTACAGCACAATAAACCACTCCCATGCCTGATAAAAAGTATATATATATTTAGAAAGCGTGTGAGGAAATTATTACTATTTTTGTTCTACTTGGATCGCTTGTCTGTCTACTTAATAAAGGATTTTCGACTGGAAACAGACTGCCTGCCTTGCTTAGATTACTTTCAAATACTTAGTAATGCTGTAGAATTATATATTTTCTATTATTACTTTTTGACTTGACGAGTTTACGTTCGCTACTTCTACTACTATTGTCTGATCTGATTAATATACAGTGATTAACTAGAAATATATGGACTGAAAATCTTCCATACAGAGAAGTTTCTTACACTGTTTTGAAATGTGGATTTTGGAGATCTTTATGGATTTTGGGTATCCCAAAGATGCCTGCTACCACTGGATGTTGATTAGATAAATAATCATACGTGTCACTGTTAACTTGCCCCTGAATAACCATGTCATAAAGACTGATAGCAATTTTTGAAAAGGCAATGTTGAGCTCATTCTTAGATATCTGGACATAAGTCTCAATGAAAAGCAACTCATGCATATGATTATTATAGTCATTGACGTCCATCATGGCTATTCCTCCACCCTTGTCCAGTTTCATTATCCTGATACTTTTGTTGCTACATAATTCTTTGAAAAACAATGCCTCCTCATTGGATAAGTTGTAGTCGCTAGCTGTTTTTTTAGAAAAAGATTTCCGAATTTCTAATTCAAACATTTTCTCAAAAGAGAAATAACCAGCTATTTAAGGGTGGGTTGAATGGACTAGCTCTTTTGAGAGGTTTGTTGGAGTTTGTGCCAGAGTTCAGGGAGTCAGTTTTGAAACAGAGTGCCAAACTGAGCTTACATATAGTTTTAAATTGATCAAAACCTCAGCCAAATTGGACTCCTTAGCCAGCACGAAACTCAACCCTTTGCTTAACACATTGGCATGCTCAGTTGTAATGTTGAAACTTGAAAAGTTATACACTGAAAAATCATTATCCATATTTTGAATCCAAACTGGTACCTCCCTAAAATTATTAGGGGTAACCGTATTTTCAATGTCGGAAAACAAGCTAGAACTAGACCCAATAGATGTGAATACCTGTAAAGCAGGCTCGATAACAACCATATTAACAGTGTCAAAATGAATAATATTTGCAGCTAAATAATTCAAGGATTCAGGGCAGTCATCCAGCTGTGCCTCACTAACTAACTTAATGCCTGGATCAACCTCCTTTTGCAATGCTCCAAAATTCATCCCAAAGTCTGTGTCAACTGCACTACATCTGGGAAACTGACTACTAGAAATACAAAAGTCACTAGCATCAACTTCAGCTTCACAAAGTAAATTGGTCATTGCATAAGCAGTGTCATGTAAAAATTCCCCATTTCCAAATCCACTGTACATGTCCCTCAAACTAGTGAACAGGCTGCCATAACACTGTGAACCCCACCAGTCGAGGTTGAACAAATGGAACTGTCGAAATTAATTGACTTGTTTACATTCATGAATACCAATTCAGACAAAACATAACAATTATTATCAATATTTGCACCATTAAACGCAGGTGAAACCAATTCAAAACTAATTGAAAAGTTGTCAAAGCTGAACTCATGACTCCAGGATGAATTGTATCCACATGCTGGTGTACAGTCAACACAAAATTTACAGCATTGGCTTTCACAACAAACACAGTGATTCTCAAAAGTAACTACAGGCATATATTATCCAAATGACCTACATAGTTAAATTCATAGATGCCTGAGCTTGTCCTATCAGGCAAAGCATCAAATTGTCCAAACAAACTTGAGCTATCTAAATCTGTTGTATTAACGACAATGTCCACATGTCCCAGAAAAAATTCTGAGCATTACAAACTTGTACAGTCTCAAATCCCATTGTTCTGTTGACTGAAATGGGTAAATAATCCCCTGTAGTACTTGCCTGATCCTTTAATAATGTTTCTTCCTCGTGAATTTTCTTCCCTGAGCATTTTTTGCCACTGGTTACCAGCCTTAAAGTTGTTTGAGCCACTGTTGAATGATCTGGAATGAAAAGCCTTAGGCCTGGCTCCCAAATGCTCAAAGTTAGGATTATTATATTATATTCCAATTTTTGTTATGTTCTTTAGCAGAAAAAGCACTAGATTATTGCCTTTTTACTTTTTCATTTTGGTAGAGCCTCTCAGAATGTATTGGCAGTTGTTCACTGAATCCAGTTCCTTCCTGGAAGCCCAGGTCATCAGAATTGTGTGAATTTAAGCCCTCCCACTGTCCATCATTTGATTCTGGCACTGCTATTGGCTGTCCAGGTTCAGAAGCCTTGGGGGGGCAGAGGATATGCCTTACCTTTGGCATAAACTTCAGTGTCTCTCTGCAGTTTTCTAACTTTCCTGGTTTTTATTGCAGCACAAATTTCATCAGTTTTTTGAACAGGTATTAATAGTTGGTGTAATAGTGATCAAATAAACTATCAGTAGTTAAACTAGTATTAATAATGTCCAGGTCATGAGATAACTTGTCTAATTTGACTTCATTTTCATGTATGATTAAATGGATTATGTCAGTGCCTGCTTTGTTGAAAATATTAATTAAAGCTTTGTGAAAGTCAGAGCCAGTTTCTACTCCATTAGGGAAATGCCACAAATGTAGCCCTTTAGGAATTAAGTCTCTCTTTATGTTCTCCTGCAAATATGCATTCTCCAGTTGAAGTTTTTTTAAAAGCCAGTAATTTCTCTTGAAATAACTGTAACTGGTCTACAAAGGAGCACTTAACTATAATGTTATTGTTGGTGTTGACCTGACAATTAATTAATTAAAAACTTGAAAACTTGAAGCATTATTTGTATTGGTTGGTTTTAACCACATGACTATAGGATGTTCCTTTATATTGTGTGTGGTTTATGTGATTACTGCAGTTCTGATGAAGTCTTGATGTAAGACAAAAGCGCTTGAGTGCTGTTTTTGCTCAATAAATATTTGGTGGTTGCTAATAGCTGTGTGGTTTATACTGGACTTGTGTGCTCCCTGGACCTCCATCAGTTTTTCTTGTCTGGTTCCTGGTTTCTCTTGTTGGATTCACTTGCTGGATTGCCAACTGGCTAATGAATAGGATGCAGGAAAAAAAAAACATGTGGGAATTTACTTTCACAAAGAGACTAGTCATGAGTGGAGTCCCCCAGGGTTCTGTGTTGGGACCTCTTGTTTGACATCTACTTTTCTAAAGTAAAAGCTAATAAAAAAGCATTCTGGCTGACTATATTTGCAGATGATTGCAAGCTAGGAGCAGTCACTGAATCCCCAAATGACTTAGTCATCCTGCAGGGAGATTTGTCCCATATAAATAACTGGTGCCAAAATCATGGACTGAAACTAAATGCCAAAAATGCATTACTGTATCATTTGGGAAGTTCTCTACTTCAGGAAAACACCACATTGACAATACACCCCTAAGACTGGCTCAATTGATCAGGATTTGAGAACTTACATGAACAGTGATCTAACTTTTGATGAGCATGTGCCAATTGTTGTAAGAAAGTCCGTCTGTATTGCACAGCTTATAAACAAAGGGATTGTGTCTATATCTAGGGATGTCATTGTCCCCATTTACTCAGCCCTCATTGGCTAATCATTGAATATAAAGCCCCCTTTGGCATGAATCTGTCTAGACAAATGCAACAACTGAAATGCCTGCAGGAATACCTTACTAAAGGGATACAACTCCTAAACAACATGTCCTACATGGACCGACTCAAAACCCTGTCACTATACTTTGTATTCTACTGATTGCTTAGAGGTGACCTGCGTCTGGCGTACATGGCATCCTCCAACCCAGTACTGATGGATTTACTGCACAAAAGCAAGTCAAATGGCATGGGAAATACTCAGTCTATGGATCTACACCTCAGGACTACCCCCTGTATTACTTATGCACAGAGGCATCTCTTAAATGCTGTATCTCATGCATGGGTATCTTCAAATTATCTATGATACAGACCTAATAATTATCATTGGGGGTACTATATTACCAGCCATGGAATGGATAAGACCAGTCTCTATCCAAATGAGATAAGACAATTTGAGCACAAAAAGGGAAACTGACTAGGCTTCAAATGGCCCATAATTGCAGCTTGCCTAGTACTTACCTATATAAACTTGTACCTTCACCCTGACCAGCAATCTGATATATATATATATATATATATATATATATATATATATATATATATATATATATATATACATACAGTTATTTTTTCTGCGGGATCATAAGAGTTTACTAGGGCCTCTGCTCTAGAGCCTTTTAAGACTAGCTGTATGTACCACAATATTCTCATTTATTCATTTATCAATGCCCATAGACTAGAATGGATTTGTTATACGTCTGTGCCTTATGGCATCTACAAGCTGCCCTCACCCATAAGGGACACAGACAACAAGCCAGGGGTGATTTCACAATTCCCTATCCATTGGTCCAAATTCAACTGTACACATTTTCACAAAATGTTCAGATTTTTGTCTCATATTTTTGATCTGTTTTAATAAAATGTTGGTTTCTGACAAATCAGTGACAAATCATTAAAGATTGAAGTTAGAAAATAATGACAGACATTTGAGTTTTAGACTTCATACCCTTTAGAAAATTCATGCTAACGCAAAACATGGTGTTCTATCAAATTTCTGTTTGTAAGAGCAATATTTAAAAATTGCCCCTATTTTTGGGCCCTTGTCCTATTTTTTTTTATGGCTGTATCCAGATTTCTTGTTCAAAGAGGTTGAGAGGTATGGGCTTAAGGAAGACTTTTGCTTTACATGAATGGGCAGTCTGTTCCAGAGAAGGGATATTTTCTGAGACACATACCTGTCCACCAACATAATTTGTTTATGTCAAAGATGAGATTTAGATCTTTAGACTGGGTAATTCTGGTAATGTTTGTTTTGCAAATTTGTAGCAGATCTATCAAGGTAAGATGGGGGATTGTTTTGTAGGTTAGGCATAGATCGCATCTCAGTAGTCTGCAGGAGACCAAGTACAGGGACAGTGCTTTGAGGCAGTCAGGATAGGACATGTTATTTACACACACTATTCTTTTAGTAAGGAACCACTGTGGCAGCACCAGGTTTTGCAAATGCCTGGTCAGGTACATGCTGAAGAGTGCATTGTACTCGATTATTGGTCTAATTAAGGCTGAGTATAGTGGGATTATCATCTCCTTAGATCTGGATGTCATGCTGTCAGTTATTTTTTGTGCGACATAGAAGGATTTTCTCACTATCATGGACACATGTTGATCATAGTTCAGCACCAGTTATTTTGCTGTGTCAGACCCTCCTGGAGGATATCTTCATCTTTTAGGACTTGCACCAAGCTTGCAGTCATCAGCAAATTTGGTCAACTAAAGGCCCTCTACATTTGCCTTGACTTTATAGTAGCATATTCTGAGCAGGAGAGGTCTCAGTACTGAACCCTGTCAGACACTACACTAACTTCATGTGTCCTATTCAGGAGTCATTTGGCAATCAATTGGGTGACATATACATTTATGCCTACACTTTTGAGTTTGTCTATAATACTCAAGTAAGGTGTTGTGTCAACTTCTGTCCTCATCCATGACTCTACTGACCTTCTTGAAGAAGTTCACCAGGTTTAGTAGGCACAACCTTCCCTTGACAAAACCGGGCTGGAATGGGTCCAGTAACTGAAGATTTCTTAAATCTTTGTTTATCAGGTCTGTGATAATTCTTTCCATGGCCTTGCATGTAAGACTAGTTAAACTTATTGGTCTGATGTTCCCAGGGTCTGCTGATGGTACCCCTTTGTGTAGTGGGATGATTGTTGAGTCCTCAGTTTCTTAGGGCTGAAGCCTGTCTGGAAACTGTGGTTGAATGAGATTCTAGATGGCCTAACAGGTCATGTTTCAAGGTATTTATGAGGCATCCTGGAATATTATCAGGACCCACTGATGCAGTGTTTTTAGCCGTCGAGAGTGCAGTGAGAATCTGTTCTTTAGTGATAGTTTACAGAGAAATAATTGAGGGTATTTCCTGGGGTTGGAGCTAAATTTATTGGCCACAGATTTTCTATATCCCTCAGTTCAGGATAGGGAATTCCATTTACTGTTAGAAAATCATACTGTTGGGTGTTCCTTTAAGGTTATATACATACCTGAAAAATACCTTATGGTTATCCTTTGCCTAGGAGGCTATTTTTGTCTCAAAGTTGACTTTGGTGGATCTGATTAGTCCCCTGAGTTGCTTTCTGAGACTGATGAGAGAGTTTTTTTTGTCAGTTGGGCATAACCATTTCTACTTTTTAGACAGGATTTTCTTTATGTTCTTGTACACCCTATTTATACTATGAGTCCACCAAGGGGGTTATGTTTTTGGAGGTTCTCCTAAGTTCTTACAGTGAGTGCAATGTCCACATGGGAAGCATCCTGTAAGCACCTCACCCGTTAGTGTAGTTTGGACCTCCTGAAATGGTGTCCTGGAATGTAAATGTTTATAATGATTCAAATGGGAAGCAAGATTTCTCCCTTTACAGAATGAAAACTGGCATCTGTCTGATAGAATATTAGTTAGATTGTGATCACTCTGTAAAATGTTCCAGTGTCACTGTACACTGTTGATGAATACATTGGAATTCCTACCATAAGTGGTCACTAGTCTAATGGGTGCCAAGCTTTGCTGCTCCCGTTGTTTGTAGGTCAAAAAGTCTTCCCTCTTGAGTGTATTAGCCCAGTTGCTGGCCTGAAGAACATGTCCCATCTGATATCCCCTGTCTCTAAACCTTTGAGTCAGATCCCACCTATATTACTGAAAGGCTGAATCCTTAGAACAAATACATCTCATTCTGATGTATTGGGACACAGTACTGGGGCACAGTTTATGACATAAATTTTTTTGCTAATTGCAGTAGCGAATGGCTGATATATCTAGCAACATGCAGCTGTGGCTCTTTCTGTATAGGACAAACTTCATGACCATTAAGGTTGAGAATTTCTGAGCATACCAGTGATATGAAGAACAAAAAATCAAACAGTGCTTTATACAAACATTATTTAAAACATTAATCTGCCAAGTTTAGTTTCATGGTTATAGATATCATGAAAGGGAATAAATCAAACAAAGCGGGGTGGCATTCCATTCTTGGCACAAAGTAGAAAAAATGGATTGTTAAACTGGGTGGTTTATTTCCACCTGGATTAAATGAACAATTTTAGACCATCCAATCACAAACCTAATCTAATCAAGTGCATGTATAAAAGATAATCTGAAATGTATTCTATTTTACACTGAGGAAGGCTGTGTTGTGTACCAGCCAAAACTGGTTTGTTTGTGCATTGCATTAAATGAATAAACTTATTTTTTCAGCCTCACAGTTTGCTGGCTCACACTTTTGGGTTTTGGATTCTACACTGCTTAAGCAGTGCAATTGGCTTTCATGCAGGGGGACTTTTTTGATGTGACACATAAAAATGTCAGGTCACAAAGTTCACCTGTCACTGGAGTATAGTGCTGCCTTATTCAGTAACAGGAAACCTATTAACACTTTTTCTCAAGGAACTCAGATAGGCAGTTCTAGCTGCAGCTTACATTCTTTGTCACCCTACAAGACTCTAATGTGTTCCTCTTCCCATCTAGCCTGAGGAAGGATGACTCTGTTTCCAGTTAGTATAGTCAAACCTCACACAACAAGCTGTCTCCAGTTAGATGACTCAAACCTCATGCATCAAATTGTCTCCAGTTAGCAGAGTCAAACTTCACTCATGATTATGCAGATTTGTTAACATGTGTTGACAACAATGGAGATTTGGAGGAGTCAGGAGAGTAACTAAAGAAACTAATTTCTGCTACACTAAAGAAGGTTCCCTGGAGCTCACCAACTCAAAATAAGGATAAAGTGGTCTCCAGAATGATGACTAAGTCAGGTCAAGTTCTGTCAACTCTGGTGAAGGAAATAATATTTGAGGGGATAACTGATACAGAGAATCACTCTTCTCCTTTGAACACTGTGTAAGACAATGATGGTATTCAAAGAGACTTAACTTCACCTGAAATTTCAAAAGAGGAGTTAGCTTAGGAGGATGACAGGGCTAAAGATACTGCGAATGAAATAATCATTAAACAAATGGAATCACAACCTGTTCTGTCACTGGTGCAGTGATTATGTGATATTGTTGTGCCTGTCGACTGATAGAAGATCCGTAGAGCTCTGCTGTGGTTTGGCTTCTGGCAGGTATGGGAAACCATGTGCAACAACAGTATTATGTATTGGTGAGGACTCTATTAAATGATGGCAACAATGTTAAACATTTTTTTCTTTTCCTGTTTATGCAATAATCCTTGAAGCATATGGATGCAATGATTGTAAGTAGGATGGGATGGACTGTAATTTCACCATTCTTTAACTGAATTAATTAAACTGGAACTTTGGAGGACTGAAGAACTACACATTCGATGAACATTCCAGACAAAAAATAAAATAAAAAATAAAAATACTACAGTACTAAATTTCAGTGAACGTTTTGATTGGCACCCGAGTTATGCTCTTCGTATTGTTATTATGTTGCTACTCAGGGTATTCTAGTACAATTGTTGTGTACAAGGATGATTGTACTTGTTTACATCTATGAGTGTGTGGTTCTGGTAGCATTATGTCTGTTTGGCTGAATTAATAATGTCAGGGAAATGGAGGAATTTATCTTTTCTCTGTGTATTGTGTTTAATTAGTGTGTGATGATACATTCTTTGTTAAGTGGAGTATAGCAAATTCTAGTGTTTTTGTCACCTGCAGCCTGCCTCCTACGTCATAAGGACTGCATGCTGGTTCAATGATAAAGAATGGCTGTTACTAATATAGGTATAATGACATAGAAAGTAAATGTAGGAGCCAATGAATGGATACTGCATAGCCTAGCTATGTAGATTCTTTTAAATGATCACTGACTCATTTTAACAATACTGATGATTTAACCAGTTACCATTGTTAGCAAGGAGAGTACAAGCAGTTGGGGTGCAATTAATGCCTCAGAAAAATTAACTGCTCATTAGGAGTGAGTTGAATCCATTCTTTTAATGAACCACTGCTGATATCATAGCTACTAAGTGAATGTTGAATATGGTCCCCTGTTTGCAGTGTGAATTATCTTTTCTTGTCTTCCTTAAGAACAGAAGGGCTGTTTTTTTATTTATTTATTTATTTTTTTTTAAGGCAAAAGCTGTCTCACAATATCTGATTAAATGCAAGTTTAAAATTGTCATGTTGCAAGAAAGTAAATGGTAAATGAATTATTCTCGGCATTTTGTCCATAAGTAGCCAGCCTGGGAATAAGCTAGTTTTACTAATTCTGCTAAGAAAGGCATTGTTACCCTTCTCTATAAGTCCTTAACTTGGTTGTGTGCACAAAAATAGTCTGGCATCGAAGGTACATTATTAAGGCTGTTGATTAATATGTGGTGTGCTCTCTTGGTAGTAATGATAATCCTTTATTTTGACATTTTTGTTTAACATATTAGGGAAATCTCAAAAATATGCCTTGTAGCTGTTTGAGGACCTTTACTATAGCTGTTAATTTTGAGATGGATATATTACCATCAGGTAAGACATCTAAACCAAAGTCTGTGATAATGTTAAAGGAAGCCTCGTAAGAGTTATTTACTTTTTTGAGTAATACTTCCACTTTCTGATCGTTCTTCTCCAGGCTGGAGATCAGACTACTTAAAGAGGACTAGGCATGTGTTTGAGAGGGAATCTGTGTCTTCTTATGGATAAAAACATCATCAAGGAGATGGAGTCCTGGACAGAGAAATAGCAGGAGGACTTTCCCTTTTCCCACATCTTCATCTCTTTTTTAAATTTGTGCTTTAAGGAAAATTTTAAAGAGATGCTGGGGTTATTATTAGGTTTAAAAGGTAGGTACAGAATAGTGTACAAGCAGAGATAGAAAAAAATACAATAGGCAGTGCTTCAAGGTAGGTGACATCTGCAAATATTGTCATATCTTATGGTAACCTGCTGGTGAGAAGTGCTTCTAAAAAGTAACTTAAAACAAGAATTTATTTAAAAAAGAGAGGAAGGCAGCGAGACAAGAGAGTGAGAGAGAAATAAGGAACAGGACTGGTAAAAAGACAAACCCTTGAAAGCACCCGATACTCAGAATGAACATTTTGAATTAATTGAGAAATGCAGACACAGATGTCACAGAACGTAATTCATTGCTATAGCTTCATATTTGAAGTGTTCATATTTTTTAAAAGTTTGAGAATGTTTAACACTTTTGCTGTTTTTGGGCATTTGCTAAATAACAGAGCATTGTGTGAGTGATTAGTTATCTTCCTCATTCCTCCAGAGTTTGAGAATCAGTTCTCAATTCTGACTGATGTCTGTGGGAGGTCTGCATACTCTCTATGCATTTATACTGTTTTTTTTCCAGGTAATCTTGTCTCTTTGCACACCCCTGGCTATAATAAAGTGTCCACATATACTGTAATTGAATTTTTCCACTGCTCCATACTGAAGATGAAAAAGATCGGACCAGCCCATTAAAAAAATAAATAAATAAGTAAAATAAAATATTCCGATTGCTCTAAAACAGAAGGCTCAATCCGACTCACAGAAATGGCCAAGTCACACAATAAGTGTATATATATATATATATATATATATATATATATATATATATATATATATATATATATATATGTGTGTGTGTGTGTGTGTGTGTATATATATATATATATATATATATATATATATATATATATATATATATGTATATATATATATATATATATATATATATATATATATATATATATATATATATATATTTATTGACATTTGTTGACTGGGAAAATCTACTGAGTCAGACACCCATTTTCAGTGGAAGCCCGGGGAGAAAAGCTCTACAAATATGTTAATACATAGTGTTTAAAGTTAATAAACACAATGAACATGGTTACTGACAAAATTGCAGTAGCTACTTGGTTACTGCTATAAGACAAACAATGAAAGTACAAAGCATACAGTACAATAAAGATACAAAACCCAAAGTACTGTAACAATACAATATTGTGAAATATAAAAAACATCAACTATATATATATTTTTTGAAGTTGTAGTCACTGTCTAGGGGAAGACTGAAGTACAAAGGAGTTATGCAATGGGTTAAAGTACGGTTAAGTATATTATATTATTTATAGTGGTTTAGACTTAATTAAACAGGAACAGATAGGATTATTGAGGCAGTAGCATTTTAGTGTGGATTTGAAAGATTTTGAAGAGTCTAGATGAGTGACGTAGGAAAGCAGAGTGTTCCAAAGTTTAGCAATACTGTGAGAGTATATGCATTGAGCAGCTCTTTAGTTGGGTTTGGTTATTCTTAATGGGGCTTCTTAATAGAATGCATGATTGTAGGATAGACTAGAGTGCTGGGCAGGTATTGGGTATGACTATTAGTTTATGGGCAAGAGTTATCTGGGAGTAATGTAGGTACTGAGGGAATTCAAGCCAATTAAGTTCAGAAATGGCTTGACAGTGGTCTGAGCGATTTGACATCCCAGCGGCAAATTTTGCTATTTTGAAATAGCAAGATTGCAGTTTGTTGCTGAGAGATGTGTGAAGGCTGGTGAAAATGGAACTTCCATAGAGGAGGGAAATGATAAGTAAAGAGCTTGCAAGTTTTATTTTGGTTGGTTTATCCACATATAGTTTATGACAGTAAAGTTTCCCAAGCTTGAAATGTTTTTTTTTTAATTGCATTGAGAATATCCTGCGCGAAGGCGAGTTTGTCATCAATAGTTATACATAATAATTTTGCTGTCTTCACTGGTTCAATTTCTGTGTTGTTTTGCAAGAAGATTTTGAAGTCTGAAATTGGAAGTAGCAGGAGTTTAGATTTTTAGGGGATTCAGTAATAGTTGTGCATCATTTAGTCAGGTCTCAATGGATGTTAAGGCATTTTATGTAATCTTTTAGAGATCAGAGAAATTGCTGGAAGAGGAGATGATAGTGGAATTGTCGGTATATTGGATTAGTGTACTTTGTTGGGATGCTTTGTGAAGATTATTAACTAAAATACTGAAAAGCAGTGGGTCCAAAAATAGATCCTTGGAGAAGTCCTGTATAATTGAGCAGGTATTCTGACTTTATTTTGCCATCTGACAGATTGTTTCTGTTTTTTAGGTAGCTAGAGAACCCTGTTAGAAAAACATATTTTTCTAGTTCTTGCAACAGCATAGACTCTGAAACTATGTTGAAATCCTTGGATAGGTCTAATAGGATGAGTGAGATAAATGCAGCATCCAGGGCTTTATTCACAATATCTGTAAATGAGAGTAGGGCTGTAGTAGTGCTATGTGCAGGGTGGCATCCATGTTGGTTAAATGCAAGGAGGTCATTAACAGAGAGATGCTTCAGAAGTTGAGCATGTATGCACCTTTCTAAGAGTTTTGATAGTGGTGAGGGTATAGAAATCATCTGATTGTTGGAGAGATCATAGGTATTTCTACCTTTATATAGTGGTGTTGTTGTTTGTCTTTTCAGCTTTTCCCGATTAGGAGTTGCCACAGCGGAACTCCGGTCCACTAATGATTGGCAGTAGATTTTTTATGGCGCCGAGTTGCCAGCCCGACACCCAACCTTCAGCAAAGGCACGCCCATTCAGTAAAGATGGATTTTTTCCAGAGTTGGGGTACATATGACTCTGAGATGGAACTGTTAATAAGTATACTGACAGGGTAGGCAATAGCTTCATCTGTTAGTTGTAGATATTCAGATGGTAGATTGTCCACAGAGAGGGAGCAGGGTCTTGTTTAGAAGTTTAACTACTAGAGAGGTTGATATTGGTTGCATAGAGAATAAAGGAGTAGAAGGGGCTAAATAAATGAGATGAAAATACTTATTAGAAATTAATGTATTGTATCCTATTGTTTCAAATATGTTTTGCAGAAAACAAGCCAAACAACTTCCATGTTTCCATCTACTAATCTCATCTATTTTAATATTATTCACATTTTGTTTATCAAGAAATTTGTAAGCTGAATGATTTTTCCTTTCTTTTAATTTGCAAAAATTAAAAATGATTCAATGTGAAGCATCATCATTGTATAGCCATTTTCATAAGGGGACAGTTTATGGACTTACAAGGAAAATTCCAAAAGACTTGCTCTCACTGTAAGTCTGTAGTGATTCTGAAACACTTGATCTCATTGCAAGTGACTAGTAACCATTTATGTCAGTATCTGGTACAGTGAGTCCCAAAATGTGAAAACTGAATGGCAAAAAGATCGGACTTGTATATATTGTCAGGGATGCCATTCTTAGAATATTCCCTTTTCTCTGAGGTATGGCGATCTCAGAGTTGGTCTATATAAGTTTCAGGGATAGATGGGAGGTGCAGAGAGGGTTTCCCCACCTGCAAAAAGGTGTCTTAAGGAGAAGAGCGACTTTCATGACTTGGTCTTCTCTTTGTTTTCTGTTTTTTTTTTTCTGGCACTCAGCATTTTGAGTTTCAACAATTCAACAGGGAGCCAAGTGACTTACTACCTATAAGCAGGCTAACACTGGGGGCCAGATTCTAAAACACCTGCTCTCAGTGTAAGTAGTCACTTATACTAAGGGCAAGACTTTTGGAAAAAGGGCTATAGTCCACTGACATATTGTTCAATATTATTGTTATCCATATTTTGATTAATAAAAAAGGCCTTTCCTCACAAGTGCCCACTCACTTCAAAGATTTATATGTATGAAGTTTCACATATACATTGTGCATATCATTATGCCGAATAATAAGACGGGTACAAATTCTTCTGTCTTTTTTTAAGCATAAAATGTTATCTGATTTTATTTTTATATTATCCATGTTTCTTGTAGGTGTTTTCTTCTCTGAAAAAGCTGTCATGCTGTCAGAAACTGAGTATGAACTAAAACTCAGCAGAATGTTGACAGCTGCTGTTGTAGAGGGTCAGATGCGTCAGAGTGATTCACCATTTAGAGAGCAGCTGTATAAGAAATAGTTACAGTGAATCCAGGACAAGCAGCTTTGGGACTGCCTGTCAAACAAATTATAGAGGAAATAAAGCAAGAATTTCAAATCAAGTGGAAAAAAAGTAATTTCCATTCCAGGCTCAACATATTCTTGACAATTTACACACTGGAATTACATAAATAAATAAATAAATAAATAAATAAATAGATAGATAGATAAATAAATAAATGCATAAATATTCTTTTCTCTGCATATATCTGCATAAATTTTATAAAGATGCATCTGGATCAGAAATATCAGATGCTCGGTAGAAATCTGTAAGGGTCTCATTTTATCGTCTAGGATTTTAAACTAGGCATATAGATTAAAACTGCAGTGCTGACAGTGTAATGCAGCATAGGTGGTGTCATCAGCCTCCCCCCCCACAAAAATATAAAGTTAGTTTATAGAAAAAAGGATAAACCATCATTCCAACTACCTGCTTTAGATATAGTTCAAGTGAACATTAAAGATACTTTGATACTTGCTGTAAACCAACAGAAAAATCCTACTTATCTTTTCCATACATTCTGCTTCACCAAATACCATGTCACGCAGAAAATAGCACCATAAGGACTGTTAATAATACATGAATTCATGTATATATAAATAAAATGTCTCCTTGGTAGTACGTATGACAGAAAAAAGGAAATCAGTAATAAGACCCACAATTACCACTCTCATGTCAGCATCAGAAAAATATTGTTAAAATGTTTATGAGAATAGTTAAAGGAAACCAGTCGATAAGACATATATCTGACGGCTTTCTTACTCCTTTCACAACATTTCAGTCTCTTTGCCATTCTTTTTCTGCCAGAAGCTATGTCTCTGGCAATTGTTCCTTGAAAAAGAGTCGGAAAACCTTCTTACCAGTTTTTTACAAAGATTTACAAGCAAAATGATATTCTGAGATAGGCTTTATAAATCGAATAACAGCCACGACAGCAGCTCATGTTAGGATCTTTTGTTAGACTTTTAATATGCTGCTTGTGTTGATATCTGATACCAGCTTCCCTATGTATCATACATTAAATAATTCATAATTCACGCTGCATATTTTTCACAAGAGGAGTTTACGGTGCAAAAGCTGATAGGCAGGAACAATTTTATATACTTTTGTGTGTGTGTGTATATATATATATATATATATATATATATATATATATATATATATTTATTTATTTGCAGTTGTTTAACCAGGATAGTCTATTGGGCCTAAAGAACCCGTTTTCAATTGAGTCCTGGGGAGAAAAGCTCCACATACAGATTATACAAAGATTATATTCCACATACAGATTATACAAAGGTTATGTTCCACACATAGTTTATATGAGAAATTGAAGAAAAAAGCATTGTAGAAATTCTGATTATAAGTTAGAAAAAAAAATATCAACAAAAACAAGTGATACAGGCATAAACACTTTTTTGCTAAAAAATTCAGGGTACAAATAAGGAGTTGTATGCTAGGAGCCGGCATGAATTTGCTAGCTGGGATTTGAGAAAAAGGAAAGAGGAAAAGTATTGGGAGTAGAGAGTAGGTTATGAGGGATGTGAACAGGAGCATTCCCAAGAGGATGTTAAATGAGAGTGTAGAGATTTTTTAAACAATGGCAGGCTTGCAATTGTACGAATGAAGGGGGGAAGGGAGTTCCATAGGCGTGCTAATGAGAAGGACAAGAGGTTTTGTCCTGGAGGGTGTAGGGGTCTGTAAACTTCTAGGAGGTTTTGATTATTAGATCTTAGAAGTCTTTGAGTTTTATGCATTTTGAAGGTAGTTGAGAGAGAGGGACAGAGGGATGGCTGGAAAATGAGTTTATGTGCATAGGTGAGCTGAGTGTAGTAGAGGTAGTTGGGAAGCTCTAGCCAGTTGAGTTTATGGAGAGGTTCACAGTGATGGGTGGATGATTTGTTACTGGTGGCGAATCTGGCTATTTTATTGTAACAAGATAAGGGCTTGGTTTTCAGGGAAGATTGTAGGTTTATAAGAAGAGGGGCACCATAGAGAAGGGAGGGAAGGAGGAATGTGGTAGAGAGAGTAATTTTGGTAGTTGAGTTGAGGAACCGATTGTGACGGTAGAGCAGGCCTAGTTTTTGGTGAGTTTTTATATTTAGTAGAAGGTGGGAGTTGAATTTGAGCTTGTCATCAATTTGGACTCCTAGTAGTTTGGTTTCAGATACTAGCTCAAGAGATGTGTTGTTTTGGCTGGTGATGGAGAATAGAGATCTATCAAAGTTATGAGTTTTGGAGGGGGTAAATATCATAAGTTTAGTTTTAGCAGCATTGAGTGCAAGATGGTTGTCTTTCATCCATTGTTCTGTGGTGGTGAAGGCATCTTGGGTAAGTTTTAGAAGAGTTGGGATGGATGAGGCAGCACAGATGATTGTTGAGTCATCTGCATATTGAATAATGTTTGCAAGGGGGACAGAGTGGTAAAAGTCATTGTTGAAGATATTGAAGAGGAGGGGGCCTAAAATAGAACCTTGTGGAACACCTGTAGGGGTGTTGAGGAAGGAGGAGGTGGCTTTCTTGTTGCCTATTGGAGAGATAGCTAGTAAACCAATGGAGGGAAGAGGGGGAAAGGTTTAGGTTAGATAGCTTAGTAAGAAGTAGATTATGAGAGATAGTGTCGAAAGCTTTAGAGCGATCGAGTAGGATGGTAGATACAGTGAGGCCAGAATCTCTTGCTTTATTCACAGTTTCAAGGAAGGATAGGAGGGCAGTCATAGTACTATGATGGTGTCTGAATCCATGCTGTGTGGGAGTTAATAGATTGTTGTTCAGGAGATGGGGAAGGAGTTGTAGATGGATACATTTCTCTAGGACTTTTGAAAGGGGAGAGAGGATGGCGATGGGACAGAAATTGGTAATATTAGTATTGGTACCACCTTTATGTAGGGGAATGATGTAGGCTTTTTTCCAGATTTGAGGAACAATACTTTCTTGGATGGAGCGGTTAATTTGTATGCTGATAGGGAGGGCAATGGCTTCTGCAGCTATGCTAATGTCATCTGGTGCATTGGTGCATGGTTTTAGTTTTTTCAGGAGTTTTTTTATGATGGATGTAGGAACAGGTTTAATGAAGAATGGTGGGGGTGTGGAGTGAGTGGCAGAAGTTGGAGGGGGAGAAGCATGATGAGGGGTGGGAGAAGTTGGAGGGGAAGAAGTCTGAGGAGAAGTGGGAGAGGTTGGAGGGGGAGAAGCAGGAGGAGAGGTGGGAGAAGTCTGAGGAGAAGTGGAGGTAGGGAAAGGATTGTTATTTGAGAAAGAGGAGGTAAGTTTGGAGATAGAGTCTATGAAGAAGGAATTGAATTGGGTAGCAAGATCTGTGTTGTCTACATTTGGGCAAGGGATAGGGTTTTCTGTGGTCCCGGGTTTTAAAAGGGTAGTAATACCCCTCCTGAATTTTTGAGGGTTAGTTTTGTGGTTACTTTGCAGTCGGGTGAAGTAGTTACGACGGTCTGCAGAGATAAGTTTTTTAACTGAGTTACGAAGAGTTTTGTATTCATTGAGGGAAGATGTAGATTTGTTCTTTTGATATAGTGTCCAATCTTTGTCTCTAAGTCGCATGGTGGTTAGGGTGTTTATAGTTAACCAGGGGGTGGATTGTCTTTTTATTCTTTTGGTTTTTAAAGGAGCATGCGTATCTAGAAGGTTTAGGAATGTGGTATTAAAGTGAGTGATCGCATCTTCAAGGGGTAGAGTTTTTAATGGGTACCAGTTAAGTGATTTTAGGGTATTGCAGAAATCTTCTGGGTTAAAGTTTTTATGACATCGGGTAGTAATGTAATTATGAGTGACTTGTAAGGGAGAAGGAAGACGTCTAGTGAATATAGGTAGGTGGTCACTGAGGGAGTCAGGTATGGTTCCACTATCTGGGTAGTAGTGAGGGTGGGAGACTAGAATCCAGTCTAGGATGTTGCCAGTGGTGAAGTCTTTGCGTGGTCTAGTAATGGAGTTGATGAGTTGAGAGTAGTTGTATAGATTGATGTTAAGGGAGTGAGAGGGGGACTGAATGGAGGACCAGTTAATATTGGTATCTCCCATGATTATAATTTTGCTTTTAATGTTAGCTGAGAGCCAGGAGAGGATTTCTTCAAGTATTGGAATATTGTCTCTTGGGGGAATGGAAAGAGAGACAATGTATATATATATATTTGTGTTTGTTTAGCTGGATATGAGCCAGTATTAATTCTGCATTATGGAACTGGGGGATGGCTTTATCATAGGGTGATATACATAGGGAGGATGAGTAGAGTAGAGCTACTCCACCACCCTTTTTATGGGTCCTGTCTGATCTGATGATTGAGTAGTTAGGTGGTACTATCTCTGAATCTTTTATATGTGGTTTTAGCCAGGTTTCAGAAATGGCTAGGATGTCTGGTGTGTTGTGAGATAGCCAGGCATGTAGATTTGGAATTTTGTTAGCTATGCTTTGTGCATTAAGGGATGCAAATAAGATGGATTTAGAATTAGAGGAGGGGAGGTTTGGGCCTGGGTTGGGGTGTATATCACCGGATAATAGTATGGAAGTTAGGAGTTGAGTTACGTAGTAGGGTATTTGAGATGTTTTGATTGAGAGGTGAGGGTTAAGGGATTAGCGGAGGATATGGGGTGGAAAGTGTGTGTAAAGGTGTTATGAGAAGGGAATAGTTTGTAATGAAACCATAGGATGTGGTTAGTGGGATAAAGTTCAGGAGAGATGGAGTTGGTATAGTAGGTATGTGATGTGTGGAGAGGGTAGGTTGTATGTAGGAGTAGGGTGTGGTTGTGGAGGTAAGGCTGGGTGAGATGGTAGATGAGGGTAAGGTTTAGAAGGAGTAGTAGTTAGATTGCAAAGGATGGATATTTTACAGACATGATGGAGTTTTAATAAGCAATGTAGGTGTTGAGTAAGGAGGTGGGGAAAGGTGATGTGGGTGTGGTAAGACTAGAGGAGGGGTAGGAAGAGGAAGGGGTGGAGTTTGGTTGGTGTAGAGGAAGTAGGTGTGGCTATATGGGTATAAATCTAGAGGTAGTGGGGGTGGGTGAGATTTGGGGGTAGGGTAGGGGAGTGGAGTGAGCAAGAGGGAATGGAGACAATCAGTAAGCACTAAAGGCAAGAGAGAACAGGTGGAGCAGGTAATAAGCTTTCAGTGGTATAGCTATGATAGAAAAGAAAGTGACAAGAGGAGGACAGAGTAAGAGATAATAAGTCGGCAGAGGGAAGGGAATGAGAAGAATGCAGACTAGGAGCAGAAAGAGAGAAAAATAGGGGAATAGTTAGGGAATAGGTCAAGAGAAGAGAAAATCAGAGGGAATGTAATGAGCCAAAACTCATACAAACTGAAAAGAGAGTAAGGGGTGAAGTCTAGGTCGGACTGCCACCTAGTGGCCTGTGTAAGTTTTACAAGGGTGACTAGGCATGGTAGTATACAAGTAGTGAAGGGTAAGCTAGATGGAGGGAAGACAGTAACTTAAATAAAAAGGTGCTGGATATAAAATAAAAATAAATATGCAGAACCGTTACTCAACCTGTAAAACACATTTACATTAATGATATGCCATGCTGAATACCATCAGTACTCAATCTCTTCACCTTTCTTAAATGAATAATCTTATGATATTCATACCCAAAAATGTAATTTCTTTATTTATGTAAAATGTTATAGATACATCACAAATATTATTTGATTTTTAGATGATAAAATCATTAAATACAGAGAATTCAGATACACTTGTTTTACAGTGCTTGGCGACTGTAAAATGTCTTTAGTATTATTTACCATGTGGTGTAGAGAATCTGTGATAAGTGTGCCATCTTTCAAGTAATGGGTGTTGGTATAATCTTCTGACAACAGCATTTGTGACTATATATATATATATATATATATATATATATATATCTGTGTGTGTGTGTGTGTGTGTGTGTGTGTGTGTTTACTATCAAAAAGTTGAGCAGTTAGTCGACTTCCGTGTTGCCGAACATTAGGAGATCGAGAGCACATCTCAGCGAATGCACGTATGTATTCGCTGATATGAGCTAGATGTTATGGCATGTCTAAAGGTCAGTTTCTTGTGCTTTCTCCTATTAACCTGATGAACTTGAGCATTCTGAGGCAGTGTAGCAACTGCCTCATGTACACAGACCACCCTCTCCTCTTACCTCCCAACACTCAGACTTGTGAAAGATGTGCTTATATCTCCAAACTGGAAGCCATGCAGTCTCCAGCCAAGACCAGAACACCCACCATCACAGCCCTCACATAAAAACAGAAACCACACACCCACCTTTGCAGAGGATCTTAATAGAAATCTACCCAAATAGCAGAGACCTCC
This sequence comes from Protopterus annectens, assembly GCF_019279795.1. Taxonomy (NCBI): domain Eukaryota; kingdom Metazoa; phylum Chordata; order Ceratodontiformes; family Protopteridae; genus Protopterus; species Protopterus annectens. Next base: position 1,625,778,951 of record NC_056741.1, on the reverse strand, counting down.
AAGGCACAAAAGCACTCTACCACCACAACACAGCACAAACCACAAAACACATAGCTCACCTACACAATGTGCCCCTCAACCTAAGCCACTAAGGCAGAACAGCTTGCCCTATACAATAATCATAGGTGACTCAATAGTGAGGCACACTGATGTCCCACTCACTAGGTCAAATAAGGTAACAGTCAGCTGTCTATCAGGTGCCAGAATCCGACACATAACACATGCAATCAGGTCACTCCACAACAAGTAAAAGTATGACTCTGTCATCGTCCATGTGGGTTTGAATGATCTGAGGTGCACCTCCCTGGACTACATGAAAAAAGACATGTTGGAGCTCTCGGATTATGTGGCCCAGGCAGGTATGACCCTAGCCCTGAGCAGCATCCTACCATCACCCAGAATGATACCACAGTACAGACAGAAAATGATTGACTTCAACAATTGGCTAAGTTTCTGGTGTCATTCTAAGGGGATCCAGTATGTGTCTGCTTGGGATGACATGAATGACAGACCTCGATGCTTTGCCAGAGATGGCCTGCATCTGTCACCCCTGAATTTCTGGGTACTGGCTAAGGCTCTTGCTACCCCTATAGTGCCTTTTTAGGTGGTGTTCCAAATACCAAATTGCCACCATAACAGCTATAAATAAATGCAATCTGAGGGTCATGCTGCTCAATGCTAGAAGTCTAAATCGCAAGATGCACTCGCTCGAAGCACTCTTCAAAATGGGGAAAATCAACATTTGTGCTGTAACGGAGACTTGGTTTACTCAAGATGCACTTAGTCAAAGCACTCCTCAAAATGGAGAACATTATCATTTTTACTGTAACAGATGACCTGGTTTAAAGCAGTAGAAAGCACCCCAGCCTACCAGGCTATAACTCATTCCACACCTTCTGGCCCCAGAACATGGACAAAAGCTCCAAAGGTGGTGGTGTCTCCATATTCATAAAGGATATGCACACCTTCAGACTAGTAGCACAAAATAATGCATCTGAGATACTCAAGGTGCAACTAACATTGGGTAATATGGTGATTCAGGTCATAGCCTGCTATAGGTCTCCAACCATGTCCCAAGACTCTCACTCCACATTTCTAAGCACCCTGGAAACTACTAAGATCCCACCCAACACTGTTATACTAGTAACTTTACTTGACTTCAACTACCCCTCCATCAGCTGGGAAAACTACTCATGCACCAATGCACTGCCCCAATGCTTCCTGGAATTCATCAGTTCCAGTGCCCTGGACCAGCTCATTCTTACCCCCACTAGAGGAAGCAACATCCTTGACCTGGTTATTACTAACATGGGCAACCATTGCTCTACACAAATAGTCCATTATTCCCTGGTTAGATCTGACCACAAACTAATCACCATGGAAATCCACATCTCACCCACACCCCCCACAAATGTATCCACCATGAAAAACCTCTCCAAAGCTGACTTGAGACTCCTAAAAACAGTGGTGGCTAACTTCACTGCACCCATGCCAATAGAAAATAGATGCATGACTGCCTAATCATACATCAATGCACTGTACGAACACGTACATAAATGCATGGAACTAGCCATACCCAACAGAACCAAGATGCTATCCTCCAGAAAAAGGAAGCCAGTCTAGTAGTCCCCTGCCATTAATAAACTCTACAACAGAAGGAAGAAACTGTTGCAGAAAAAGGTGAAGTCCCAAGACTGGAAAAATTCCCTTATTAGCCTCAAAAAAAGTTGAGATCCCTCATCAAAACCTCCAAAGCCAGGTATGAAAGTAGAATTGCAGCAGACCCTAAAGCAATCACAAAGCATTCTATAGTTATATCAAGAATCTCCATGGCAATACCCAGATTTGCTTTGAGTTACTGTACAATGGTACCTCCTATACTGAGCCAACAGATATTGCCAACATACTGGCCGACAGATTCAGTGCCAACTTTACCCCTCTTTCCCCCCCCAAAGGACCAATCTCAACACCGGAAGAATACCAGGCACCCAGCATTACTGCAGCACAGGTTAAAGCTGCATTGTCTAAGGCAAGAATACAGCTTCCATGGGACCTGACAATATTCCTGGCTGTGTTCTACATGTATTATAAAGTGAACTGGCACCGAATCTGTGTGCTCTGTTCACTCACAGCCTCACCTCAGGCTTTGTCCCTACCGAATGGTACACTGCTACAGTCATTCCTCCCCATAAAGGAAGAGCGACTACAGACCCTGGAAATTATTGCCCCATTAGCCTGATGAGTCTGATATGTAAGGTTATGGAGAGCATCATCACGGACCTAATTAACAAGGATATAGGGAATCTCCAAACTCTAGATCCCACGCAATTTGGTTTTGTGAAAGGTAGATCATGCCTGCTCAACCTGGTTGACTTCTTTGAGTCAGTCACCAGAGTGGCGGATGAAGGTAATGCAGTTCATATAGCCTACCTCGATCTGGCCAAGGCCTTTGATACCATTCCTCACTCAGGAATTATTGTTAAACTCAGCAAACTAGGCAGCAACCCCTATATCTTTAGGTTGGTTGCAAAGTGGCTCACAGATAGACCCCACAGTGTGAAAGTAGTAGACTCCATGTCAGACTGCCAACCAGTCACGAGTGGAGTCCCTCAGGGATCAGTCCTGGGCCCTCTGCTGTTTGGCATCTACTTCTCAGAAGTCCAGGCCAACACAGAGAGACTCTGGCTGACCAAATTTGCAGACAATTGCAAGCTGGAAGTCATTATTAACTCTTAAAGTGATGCAGATATCCTAAAGAAAGGCCTCACTGAGACCAGCCTTCAGCTTAATGCCAAAAAAATGTGTCGTCATCCCCTTTGGGAAAAAAATCAGTTCCCTCTAATTACCACATCAAAGGGAGCCCACTGAACACTGAAGGCGTTATGTGGCGCATCTCATTACCAAGGGTTTTGCATCCAGAAACAAAGCGGTCATCATTTCTCTCTACTCTTCCCTCATTAGACCAATGATAGAGTATAATGCCCCATTTGGCATGTACCTAGACACCTGCAAAAGCTGGAGAGGCCAATAAAGTGCCTCACAAAGAAGATCCTAGGCCTTAAACACATTTCCTACATGGACAGACTCAAAAAACTCCAGCTATTCTCTATCTCATATCATCTCCTTAGAGGTGATCTCGGCTTAACTTACAAAGCAATGTCTGACCCAGCTCTGTTAGAAATGCTAAATCTAAAGAAATCCCAATCCCTTCGCACCACATTCTACAGAGACCTCAACCTCATTACCACAATCAACAGAACATGCTGGAGGGGCAGGTTCATAACCCAGAGACTGCCCATGCTCTGGAATCGACTTCCCATACATGTCAAGCAGAGAACCTCACTAGCCCTCTTCAAGTGAAATCTTGATGAGTGGATGGCAAATAGAAAGTTCACCCCGGGGATCACTCCAGTGTTTCTACTTGATAGAAGCACCAAGAACTAACGGTGGGAGGCACAATGCCAGGGCACTTCTATGGGCTAGACTGGTAAAGGCCCCAGGGACATTAGCCTAGTACACATCTATGAACCTATGTACCAAAGTCCTTCACTTCCAAAAACACTGCTGCTGCTGCACAGTCTGCTACCTTACTGGCAGTGCAACTCAGCAAAAATGTCATCTTACCTCCATTTAGAGAAACAAACCTCTCCAAAACCACTATGAAGTAGAAAAAAACTTAATAAACTAAAGCTTTGATGAGAACACAGGTCAACATTCTGTTCAGTCCCAACATTCTGAATCAACAATATTTCCTCACCTAAAGAAACCAGTCAATATTCTTTCCAGTCGGACTTCTTTCATATAGAGATTGCCAGTAATTATTATTTTAGTCTGTGCATTTAGTTAAGGCAGGGTTGTGGTTGCTAAATGGTGGGGTAGTTCAGAGACAGGGTTAGATTTCTTTGTGGGTCTTTTAGGTATTTTTAGATTTGTGGAAAATCTTTGTGCAGTGGAATATGCCCTCTGCGGAGTGATTTTGGAATTGGTGTATATAGTTAGCAGGGGGATGTAAGACTTTTCCCAATTGCAAAAATTGATGTTTATGTTGTGTATGGTAATTTATACTACTGTAAATTAGTATTTATTACTAGTGTTAATAAATTAGCATTTATTACTGGTATTCACTATTGTATCTTTGTGGTATACTTATGGATTTGTGTGTTATCTCTGTTTAGTTTTTTTATTTGATGGTCGCTGTTTTGATAGTTAGAGAATTCCTTGTGTAACTATGTGAGAGCACCAGATATTTCCAATTTTAATTAAAGTCAACACAATTTGGTCGACAAGTGTAAGAGATTGCATAATCCTTGGGACTGGGAATGTGCCCTTTCTCTGGTATTGTGCTATCTTGGACTAAGTATATACAATTAGTAGAGGATGTCATGTGCCATAATAGTTTTTATGTTTGTTATACTTGCATACACTGAAAAGTACCCTTGGTACCTGCATACTTACATGTCGACATTTGTTTTGTCAGCATTTTCTTGTCAAAGTTGGAGAAGAAGTGTAATTTAGATCAGCTTTATTCCACTCACTTGTGGTTAAATATTGCGTATTTAGATCAAATATACATACATACACATTTATATGCAAGTACATCTATATGTGTGTGTGTGTGTGTGTGTGTGTATATATATATATATATATATATATATATATATATATATATATATATATATATATAATATCTATATCTACACACACAAATGTATATGTATATATGTATATACAGACATATATATCTATATATTATATGTATATATGTATATACAGATCTACTTTAAATAATCGAGTTACCACATCTTCGGATCACAGAAGATCAAGACCATGTTTGCAAAAACTTAATTCAACGAACTCCTGGAACATCGTATTCTACCAGAAGGAAACTAACCACTTGCCCCAATGGCAAACTTTGCCTCATCTCAACTGTATATTTAATTAGGGGGGTGTGGGGGCAAAGCCCCCCAGCTTGGTGGGTTTAATTTGCTTTGATTTGTATTTTGATTATTGGTGGCCAAGTGGTTAATTTCCTGGTGGTAGAATACTATATTCCAGGAGTTTTTTGAATTAAGTTTTTGGCAACGTGGTCTTTATCTTCTGTGATTTGACAAATTGGTAATTCTATTATTAAAAGTAGATCTGTATATATACATATATACATATATTTATATATATATATATATATATTTATATATATATATATATATATATATATATATATAAGCCAACACACTAAGTGCATGGAAGTGTATAAAAATGGATTCATATATAAACTAAATAGAAAAAAAACAAAAATAAGCACCAACAAGACACAGATAGTATTTTGTTTAATTGAAGAGAGCAGACAAACTCTACACCGTACACCAGGTTTCCCTTAGCAAAAATGGAGTTTCTTCAGTGTAGGGGCTAACCTTGTTTGTGTTGTGGAGTTTGCTAATGTATTTTTTATTTATTTGCTGTAGTTACTGAGACAACGTTATCCTTTCCATTTCTGCATCCAGTACCTCTGCTGTGTGCATGCACATATTGTCATGCATGAGCTACTGTTATTTAACAGTCTGTCTTTTTGTATAAAAAGAGAAGGACCAGTTTCACCTGCTCTTCCTTCAGCTTCTGTTTAGATGCAGGTGTGCAGTAAATTAAACCTTACCCCCTCTGAGGAAAGTAAATAGGTCCAAGTATACTCCATCCTTTATCTGCAGCCAAAGAGGACCAGATGTATTAGTTGAGCCCGTACCACGTCTGTTACAGGTCATCACCTGTACCTGCACAAAAATGATCGCTGTTGTTACCATGCAAGTTAATTCTCTATTCTCCAGACATAGTTTTCCAAGGTTATTTCTGTATTATAACTGCAATACTTATCTATACCTCCCCGCATTTAACAGATGGATTCACAGAAGGGTTTTGCAACTACATATATGGAAGGGGTATATGCCAGTGAAAACAGATCTTAAACAATAGAAAGGAAAGCCACCATAGTGCTGAAGTCCTAAGTATCATGATAACATGTTGTCACGCCTTCAGACAAATATCTGCATGCAGGTCGTTTGCATAAGCAGAGCAGGATGTTGTAACGGCTTACTGTTAGTTTAACAAATATCTTTCTAGGATGACTCCTGCAAGTGCTTACTGTATGGAGATTGGTACCAGTGCTGTGCCAGAAATTCCAGCAGTTGACATTAATTTGGCTCATATGGCTTACTCTAGTGATTATCAGTTTCAGAATTTTTATGGTCTCTACACATTGTCTCCAATTCTTTCCAATCAGTTGATAAAATATTAGCTCTCTGAGTCTCTTTGTTGATTTAGATGTAATTAAAACAAAACTTTCAAAATGTTCATATAAAGTTTTCTCATTGCTTGTTACAAAGTCTAAAGTTGCAGCTCCTACCAGAATAAAACACTACTAATTATTTCGCTTGTGGATGCTTTAACTCCCTACCCACATGCCATAGGCAAATAGCCTGGACAAATGGCCTACTGTTCAAGTAAATGGTAAACATGTAGTTAAATCAAATAGCTAACGGTACTCATTTCTCTCAGATAAATTTGTCACTTTTGAAGGCTTTTGGATAGGTCTCAGAAAGTAAGTGAAAAAAGAAAATTTCAACAGAATAAGATAAATGAAATATGAGAACATAAAACAGATAAAAAGAATGAGAGATAAAGACAATGCTAAAGGAAGGAACAAAAAAAAAAAGGCATGTCTTATCCTCCTGAAATAAAAATGAAGGCACTGCCAGGGTCATCTATAAACTAACTATGGAATCCAGATGACGGTTCCCTGCATAACAGATTTCACACCATTGACAAGGCTCTACCAGAGATATGTTGTTGCTCTTCTTGGTGTTATCATTTACTGAAACATTGCCATTTCCATTGAAATCTGCTACTTTATATCCATAAAATCCAAAACCGCACAGCAAACGGATATCTCTTCAAATATTTTTATTCCAAAATAGTCCAAATCACATGGAAAGCAGACAAGAACTTCAACATGTGAGGATTAAGCCACCATAAGTGCTTTTGTCCCCAAAATCATACATTTACATGGAACTTCATCAGATGGCAGCAAAGAAACCTCATATCCTTTATATACATTTGTTATATGACATCACTTCCCCCCCAAAAGAAATAAAATAAAATAAAATAGTAACCATGGCACATGCATTATTTTTACAAGATCACCAATTATAATAATAAAAACATGTTAGAAATATGCATCCTACAAATCTACATTTTAAAAAATTTATTAAAAAGTGTTAAAAAGTGCATCCTACAAGTAACATATGGAACACCATCATTTTAGAACAACTTGTAAAGCTCTTTAACCCACAGTTGCTCATATAGAACCAACAACCCCAACAGGGAAAAAACAAAACCTAGAAAACTATAGAGATCATCTATGCAGTGCTTTTAGCTTTAATAAGCTAGAAATAGGAACACTGTTATTGAGACCCGGCCAGCATGTAGCATTCAAATGGAGCTGCCACACAAGCTCTGCCTTTTCTAATAAATACTCTTTCAGAGCAGGATATAATGTCCAGGATAGCAAATTTAAATGTGTGATCTGGGTGTTGTGTAGTGTGCCTAGTAAGGGCATTAAATTCAAATTTATCCCTGATGTTCATTACATGCTCACTTATTCTAACTTTAAGTTTCCATTCGGTTTTTCCTATATAGAAACAAGGGCATGTGTCACACATTGCACCATACACAACCCTCTCAGTATCACATGAACCCTTAAACGCAACCTTAGTTTTGTGTTGTTTATTTTAACTTCATTACTCTCAAGAATAAAAGGGCAAAATTTGCATCTCCCACATTTATGAGTAAAACCAAATTCTGTTCTCTTCCCATTACACTCCAATATATTTTTTATGTTTCGTCCCCTCTTGTAAACACAAATAGGTTTAGCACCAATGGAGCCCCTAATGGTACTGTCACTTGTTAGAAGATCCCAGTTTTTAGTCAAGATGTTAAGAACATTTTTGGAGACATGAGCAAAAGTGGTAAGAAAACACACTTTTGGTGAACCCTGGTTAAAAGCCAAGTTAGAATTCCGAACATCTTCTGTGGATATGGCAGTATGAACCCCACCCATAACACCCTGATTGGGTGTAAGAATGTGAATATCTGATGGAGAAATACTATATTGTCATTTTAGAATAGGTCCCTACCCACATGCCATAGGTAAATAGCCTGGACAAATGGCCTACTGTTCAAGTAAATGGTAAACATGTAGTTAAATCAGATAGCTAATGGTACTCATTTCTCTCAGATAAATTTGTCACTTTTGAAGGCTTTTGGATAGGTCTCAGAAAGTAAGTGAAAAAGGAAAATTTCAACAGAATAAGATAAATGAAATATGAAAACATAAAACAGATAAAAAGAATAATAAAAGATAAAGACAATACTAAAGGAAGGAGCAAAAAAAAAGCATTCCTAATCCTCCTGAAACAAAAATGAAGGCACTGCCAGGGTCATCTATAAACTAACTATGGAATCCAGATGACAGTTCCCTGCATAACAGATTTAACAGTATTGATAAGGCTCTACCAGAGATATGTTATTGCTCTTCTTGGTGTTATCATTTACTGAAACATTGCCATTTCTAATGAAATCTGCACAGAAATTAGATTAATTAAATCACACATGAAGGAGGACACATTTTTGTTCAGTCTTTTTCTGGAACAGTCATGGAGCATGCTTGCCAAAATGATGGATCAACCAGAAGAGTATGTGTTATTCTTCTTAGTTCTCTGATAACAATAGTAGATCGACTGATCAATCAATATCTTATTTTTATCTGTCTAGCTACCTTACTCGAGATCGGTACTCCTGGTATTGTCATATGTGAGTATATGTGCATGTCCCATTCCTAGCGCCAAGGCTGGGAGGATGGTGCATAAGATGGAAAATCTACTGAAGAAAAAAAAGGAAATGTAGCAGATGTCAAGGATTCTGAAAAGGCTCTTTGACAGAGGTTATTTAAATGATCTGAGGAGAAGATCAGAGAAAAATGTACAGTTACAACCCTCCAATCGGGTGAGTTGCAGGATAATATACTTCAAAACTTGATTAACTGAAGTGAGCCAGAGAACAAACTATTGTCTGTGTGTGTGTGGGGGAGCATCATGGAGAAAAGAAACGAGGAAGATGTAGAAGTGGTGTTGGAAGGAGGCAGTGGGAAAATAAAGAAAATATATTGGAGAGACAGTGTCAACCACTAAAGACAGAAAGAAAGAAATGGAAGAAAAAGATAAAGTGCAAAAAGAAAATATGTGGTGAGAATACCAAGTAAAATAAGCCAGGAACTGAACAGATATGAGGTATGGGATAATGTAATTTTACCCTTGGGCATGAAAACACAAGTGGTAAGAACATTTATTTTGATTAATAAAGAAACATTTTTGACCTTTTTTTGAGACTGTACAAGGTATGGAAAAGTTTCTATGTGAATATGAAAATCGACAAAATAATAATCCGTGGAATGTATATGTGGCAAAAGCATTTTTTTGGGAGATTAAAAAGAAAATTCATATACAATTTTAAACTAATGTGGAAAGAGAGACTTTTAAAGAACATTTAAAAATAGATGTAAAGAAATTTACGACAACAGGGGTGCAGGGACTGGAGCATGATATTGCAATGCATCTTTAAAATGGAAATGGAAAATAATTGTTCATATTGCAAGTATTATAAATGTTAACAGCAATGTTGTAAAATATTGGAGGAAACAAAAACATGTTTTTTTCCTGTGGAAAAGAAGGACATTTAGTTACTAATTGTGATAAAACTTTTTTTATATATATGTGGTAAAAATTGACACAAAACAAAGTAGTGTGAACTTGAATGTTATAAAAGTAAACAAAGGGATAGTTATGGATGGATTGTAAAAGAGAATGAGTTACGCATTGTGAATGAGATGTGTGATTAAGAAAAAACAGGAATGGAGATGAGATAGAAATACATGAAACATTGGAAGAAAAATGGTGATACTGAAAAATAATGAAGGAGGAGAATTAGAAATATAATCAGAAGTTAGTGACAAGACAATGCAAGTTGGAAAATATTAAGAGGAAAAAAGAATTCTATTGCAAAAATAGTAAAAGACAGGAAAGGAAAATTTAAATCCATTAATATAAAGGAAAAGAAGAAAGATAATGAATAACAAAAATAAATAAACTACTATAAGAATAAGCTGACATCTCTTAAATTAAGAAATAGGGAGAAAAATAACTTAAGTATCCTTTCAGTGACTGTCAATAATATGAATGTATAACAAGAAGGATGTCAATTTTAGAGTTATGTAAAATATGATGTTGATATTATTTTGAAGGATATAAGATTTCTGACATATGAAGAAAGATTTCATATACAAAAATATGGGATGGAGAAATAATATGGAGCATAGGGACTAGCGGTATTAAGTAGAAGAGTAGTGAAGATTTTGCATGTTATATTAGTTAAAGTGGGATTATTAACAATTGTAGATGAAAGATGTCAAAGAAGGTTTATAGAATTATTATTATATATGCTTATGTGATATGTAAAGAAATAGAGACTTTATTTCAGAAAATATTGGATTGTGTAGTTGTAAATATGCATATAATAATTACAGGAGACTTTAAATGTGATTTAAGGGGGAGTAAAAAGAAAAGAGGCAAATATGTCAAAAATGAAAGTAATCACATGGAAAATTGGCTATACGAAGTAAAAAATATGGACTTACAAGAGAGGTACTTAAAATTTTGAAATTTATTATTTTACAGTATCAGAAGGAATATGCATAATGGAAGAAGTATCAGAATGTATATAATAGAATAAGAACTATTATGACATTTTTTTCAGATTATTTGGTAATATGGTTGGAAATATATTAAAGAATATGTAAAGACTGGAAAGGGTATAAAAAAGATAAATGAAAAGAAATGGAATGAAAATGGAAATACAGACAGGAATTAATCGATTATGAAAGGAACACATTACCATGAAAGCGTTTTATGATATTTAGTCTGAATGATGGATTACATTTAAAAGAAACTATAAAGATAGCTATTTATAGTAGAAAGTTAAAGTAAGAGCAAAAGAAAAACATATTGGGATGTGTTTGAGAATTTAGGGAATAATAGCAGAGAATACTATAAAAGAGAGAAAGAAATTTATAACTAAAATTATGAGAAAATGAAGGAATTGTTGCATAAACAAAGATATTTTTACAAGGTAGAAAGGAAGAGGTTTCACCATAACCAAGTAAGATAGTGAAGGAGGATAGTAGCATGATGATAGAAATGAAAGATAAAGAAGGTAATCTAAAGAAAAATTTGAAACAGATTATGGGAATCATTGTAAGGTATGTGGAATAAATGTTTACTAAGAAAAACAAATTGTAAGGGCATGGGAAATAAAAAACAATTGTAACAAATCAATAGATAATTTGAAAAAGGAATTAAATTATTAGAAATAGAGATTGTGTTCAAACAGTTAAATGTAGAATCAGCAGCCAGTCCAGATGGAAATGGATTTGAAATGTATAGAAATCTAAATAAATGGCATAAAAATGTATTATGTGTATTTAATGAATGGTTAAATGAAGGCTCATAGTTTAAGGAATTGTATAGTGGAATATTAAAATTTATATAGAAAAAAGAGAAAAAGAAGATATAAAAAAACTGGAGACTGATTGTTTTAAATAATCCAGACTATAAGATATTTATGAAAATAATATGGAAAATGTTTGAGAATAAGATGAAGGTAGGAAAGTATTATGGAACTGAAGGAAAAGGATTTGAAGAGTTATTAATAATATTTGAAGAAATAACTGTTAGAAGGAAAGAAGATAACAAAATTTATAGTAGGTGATATTACCAAAGCATTTGATTCAATACACCATTATATACTGTCGGAAATAATGGATAAGTATAATGTTAGTAGTAAGATCAAGCATACATCTATAAAAGCATATAAAAATAATAAAGTAAGAGTATTAGTGATTTTTTTTAAGTAAAGACATACCCCCGGATTCATGAACAGCTGATTTCCATGCAGGAACAGTGTAGCCACTCCTGCAAGGAAAATGTCAGCTTCGCGATCCAGGTATGTGCCGTTTTCATGTACATGAGTGGCCCTACACAGTTCCTGCTTAGAAAGCCATGCAGGATGCATCTGCTGGTAAAAACCATGCAAATTAGGTGATTTTGTGATGCACAAAGCTAGCCGGACTCCGTGTAGGAGCAGTGTCAGAGCAGAAATGTATTCAGTTAGTAACTGAATACATTTCTGCATCTGAACAAATGGAGGCAGGACAGCTCATGGAAAGCATGTATTACAGTCAAACACACATGCCAATGGCCAAATATAAGGCATTGGCATCAAAAACAGTTTATTTTTTTTTAAATGAAACTTTTTTTTCTTGCCCGATTTTGGCCATTTAAGCTTAGGGCAGCAGTGCGCAAACGGGATTGTGCTGAACATTAAAAAAATGAGAAAAGTCAATTTTAAGTTAATTTCGCATTTTGCCATTATAGTCAATGGCATGCAGAATGTAAACAATACCAGGGAGCACTGGTTGTCAAGGGGAAAGGGTCCATTTAGGTGCAGTAACTAATGACCTACACACTGGGGTATGCAAATGAGGGGAGTTATACTGAATCACAGATTTCTTCAAATTATCAGCTTGTACCTAGCCATATACATGCAGCAATACAACAGTGCAAGTGTAAGAGCTGAATGACTTCATAAGGGGGTGTGTCATGCTTGCTGTAGGCTCATTGGAGCTCTGTGGCCCGTGTTTGCCCTTAGCTAAACACTGCTAAGGACGGGGTGTGTCAGATGTGCCTGAGCACTGTGTATATAGCCTAAACGGGTGTGCTTACCATGCACCGGGATTTAAACCAAAAAAAAAAAAGAAAAGAAAAAGAGGAAATGGCAGCACTGTTTACATATAAGCACTGGGTATGTGCAGCATGCCTCAGGGTTTGCATAGGGAGAAACTTGGAAGGGGAAACAGCACTAGGAAGGCAATCAAGGAGAACTATCATAGCTGGCAGGTGGAATGTTTCAGAATCAGCCAATTACACATGCAGCAGCCCAGTACACTAATATAAACTATGTAAACACCCTACAGACTGTTTTTTCCCACAAACTCTACACCACTGGTGTACACAGATGGTGGATTTTTAATTGGCAAAACTAACTAAAAATGTTATAGGCTGCTGCTGCTTTACTCCATCAATATGTGCTAGAGACTGAGTGTGGTGAGGTGGAGAATGCTGACAACTGACCCCACAGTGAGGAGGAGGAGAAAAGTGTACAGACCCAGGGTAACCTTCTAGGGCCTACATGGGCTGGAGATAGTAGAGAACTATAGGGTGGACAGGGACATTCTACAGCAAATCTCTGAGCTGTGCCGGCCATGCCTCACACACAGAACTAATAGAGGGGATCCCATCCCAGTGGATACCACGGTATGTCTAGGCTTAAGAATACTAGGCACAAGTACCTTCCAAAGATCAACTGGGGATATCAAGGGATCTCACAGGCATCAGCATCCAGGGTACTCCACCACTTCCTGGATGCCATGACACAACATACCAATGAGCACATATATTTCCCCACCGCCTGTGAGGTGCTGACCAGACGTATTCATCTCTTCCACCATATAGCAGAATACCCTGAGGTAGTTGGTGCTATAGACTGCATGCACATCCACATCAAAGCACCACCCAGTGAATGGGCACAGTCTACATAAACCACAAGGGCTTCCCCTCCATCAACTGCCAGGTCATGTGTGATGCCCAGGGTATTATCATGAATGTATGTGCTGGCAGCCCTGGAAACTATCACAACTCCCACATAGGGCATTGCTCACAGCTGTATGAGGCGTTTGCTAGGGGAGACATCCTATATGGCCAACTAGTGGGGGATGCTGGCTATGCACTGGAGCCGTGGCTGATGACACCCATCAGAAATGCACACACACACACACACACACACACACACACACACACACACACACACACACACACACACACACACACACACACACACACACACACACACACACACACACACGAACAAGAACACCATAATGTGGCACATGCACAAACCAGGGTCATTGCAGAGCATGTGTTTGGGATGCTCAAGTCATGGTTCCACTGCCTTGACATATCCAGTGGAGCCTTGCAATACTCTCCAGCTACATGTACACAAATGTTCATAGTATGTGCCATGCTACACAATATGATCCTGGGAAACAGCTGCAGCAGGAACAGCATGGGGCAGGGCCACAAAGCACCCCACCATTGCCAAGGCCAGCACAGGCACAAAAGGACTTGGAGGAGGAATATCCTGAGCCTGCCCCTGTAGGCAGAAGGAGGCATGCACAGTATGCCTGGGCCTTGGCAAAGAGACAACGCATATCACACACACACTGACACTGCAGCGACCCAGAGACTGATACCTGTCTCTGACTTGCACATACAGTAAAAGGGATGCCAAACATGACACTACCTGAGTTTAACCATGTATATGGAGTGTACTATGTGGATCCAACATAGCCAGCCCTCCAGCACTGTCCTCAGTACTGGCCCAGCAACAAGGTAAGTCAATCTTCCTATCAATTACTGAATTTAGTAGTATGTTTTCATACTTGTATGTATGATATGGATGCAAGCATGCAAGTGAATTGTGTGGCTAAATGGGACAACAGCAGACAGCTATATGGGACATCAGGAAATTAATAACAAATACTGGTGTCAATGTACTAGGCAGCACTGCACAAGGTGACAACCCCCACCGCAGTAGATGTGATGGCCCAAAGAACTGTGGGTGTCAATAGATCACACACAGGGATGTCTATGAGGGTCACATACCCACCACCAGCCTCACCCAGCAGGACAGGTGTAGATGACCATGAAGAAAGACCGGGCTAAGGCCCCCAAATGATGGCAATGGTGACCAGCCCCCACCAGACCTACGCAGACATACTACAACAGGTCTGGCAGTTGCATTCTAGTTCGAAGGGTAAGAAGTCTGAAACTGAAATATATGCCATTAAGATCTAACATGTGCACTCTACTGATATGCCTCCTGTCTGCATGATAGGTCACAATATAATATGAAATGGAAGCCAACAGAGTAACCGAAATACCAGTACAGTCATTTCAAATGTTAAAGTCTGCAAGTATGCACCCCCCCCACAACACCATGTAGAAATGCAGTAATAGATGGCCTGCAGCACTCTCAAATGGCCTACAGTCCTCTGGCAAAGGCCCATGCCTCACCCATAGTGCCAATGTATGGAATGTCAGGGGGTCCCAGCTAACAACCTAACACAGTAAACAGAAAACAAATGCAAGGCCATGTTGACAAATGCCAGTAGCATGCCTCCCCATGTCATACTGCAAGGACTGTAGATCAGGCCATAAATACTTCTGGGATAAAGGCCCAACTAGAGGGATACCACTGTGATATTGCTTACATAATGGTAGGTGAGAGAGAGAATAATAGAGGGGGGTGTAGAAGCATGGATGTCATGGAATGTGTGAAGTCTGAAACTCTAATATCTGCCCATACTACTCCCAACTGCAAACCCATGAATGAATAGCCACAAAACCACGTGTAAACCACAATGTGAAGTTAAAATTACCAGATATATGAGTCCGCATCTAGATAACCTGGGTGTATCTGTACAGCTGAGAGGTATGGCCCCAGCAGGATATGGCCATTCCGTGAAGTTGAGAAAAGCACAAGGAGGGGATCCCCAGCCAGCATACTAACAAGGTGCTGGACCATTTACACAGAACCAGCAGTCTATTGTCTGCAGCTATCTCTCCACAATGACAGGTGTATGCAAGAATGTGTAGTCTATATACCTCAGAATATTGGTCTCAGCTTCATTCATCTTGTATTTTCTGGTAAATAACTGTGAGCAAAGAATGATAACTGTCAGTAGTTGATGACATGATACATCACAGTGAAAAACAGTACATATGTCAGAAAATCTATGCTACAACCAAACATGTCACACAAGCAGCACAGACAGCAATAGTTACAGTATCTCCCGTATGTTAAGCCCATTGTGTCTCCATACTGCCAACCAATCTACAGATATTCAGCAGAAACAGTTTGCTAGGTGTAGTTGTAGTACACAAAACCCTGAACTGGAGTCAACCCTCCCTGGAATAGATGCACACACTCAATATAGAAGGTCATACTTGGGATGCTCCTACACATAGAGAATGAAGCCCATGTCTCACAACACAGTGGACTACAGATATCGGTTATTTGCAGATGTCTGTGCACACACACCAAATTGTAAACCACTGATACTTCACACACACACATTGGATAGAAATACTCACACATTTCTAAGGCCAACATAATATAATATGTCAAACATACACACACAGAGACGTGGGGAAGAGAAAGACAGACAGTGACAGAGAGAATCCCATTATGAGGCCTGTCCGACCCACTACACATCCCATTGGCCTATATCACATGATGTGCTGATGTCATCCATTGTAGAAATACCCTTGGTTAGCCTCCAGTCCTATAGTCTCAGTGGTGCTTATGATGACTGTGTAACACTGCAGTACAAATAGGTATCCATGTAGCAGTTGTAATCTCAGTCCTGTCAAATGTAAAGTTGTGTGAGTGTGCGTGTGTGTGTTTCTAGATGAATGTGGTTGAGGCCATTCACACTCACTAAATTTTCCTTACCCCTCCTTCAGCACTGCTGCTGATGTCACTCACCTTCACAGATACCTTTGTACAGCTCTCCAACATATAAGCTCTGTGGTGCTTGCGACATCTGTGTAATACTAATGTTGAAAACTAGTTAGTTAGGAGTTCCAATCCTAATCCTGGCAACTGTGTTTGTGTGAGAGAGTGTGTGTATCCTTGTAAAAACCTGATTTTGCGGTCATTCACACTTACAACACTTCCCTTACCCTTCCTTTAGCACTGCTGCTGATGTCACTCACCTTCAAAGATACCTTTGGACAAGTCTCCAACATATAAGCTCCATGGCGCTTGTGATAACTGTGTAATACTAATGTGTAGTAAACTAGTTAGGTAGGAGTTCCAATCTTGCTCCTGGCAACTGTGTAAATGTGAGTATTTGCGAGAGAGCATGTGTATCCTTGTAGAGACCTGATTTTGTGGTTATTCACACTTACAACACTTCCCTTACCCTGCCTTTAGCACTGTTGCTGATGTCACTCACCTTCAAAGATACCTTTGCACAGCTCTCCAACATGTAAGCTCTGTGGCACATGCAATAAATGCAGAACAATGTAGTAGCAATAACTACATAGGTAGGGGTTTGAATCTCATTCCTGGCAAGTGTTTGTGTGTGTACATATGTCCGTATCTCAAAGATTTTGGCCCCAGTACACATCTCAGTGCCTGACTGTAGCAGTCCTGCAGATATCATTCACCTTAGTAGTACCTGTTGGCAACCCTAAATCATGTAAGGTCAGTGGTGCATGTGGTAAATGCATAACCATAATGGTCCAAAAAGATAGTTAGATCGAGGTTTGAACCTCGCTCCTGGCAAATGTAAATGTGTGTGTAGGGTAAAGTATTTTGTGGAATCTCTCACCCACTACATCACCCAATGCCAGTATTTACAAGGGCTGGTGATGTTCCTCACCTTAGAGGAACCTTGGGACAACATCCATCCTATAAGCTCTGTGGCACATGTGATAAATGCGTAACACTGTAGTAGCAATACATAGCTAGGTATGGGGTTGAAACTCAGCACTGGTAAGTGTTTGTGTGTGTGTGTCTGACATCAGTATCCAGTGTGGGGGCTGGTGTGATTGTGTAATAACAGGATCCACTGGAGGCTGTATTTTTCTAAATAATTATGTTGAGGACCTAGTATATGTCCCAATGTCCACATTGCAAGGCCAACATTTGTCAAACACCATAGAGGTTGGTGTAGACAATCCACATCCCTAAATGTCTACTGCCATGTGCAATGACTGTGTGACAGCATGGATTAGTGAACAATATAGACAACCCTTCTAATACTCAGAGACCACTCTCCACCCATGAATCATACACAAACACACTTGGCTAGGCAACAACCACTATATCAGTAGTTCCCCTGCATATTGCCTCACAGATAGTACTCATGGTGTGATTGCAGTGGACTACATGCCTGTTGACCACAATAGTGCCACTGACATCAGAAAGTACTTTGATGTGTTACATCTCCTGACTGTGTGTTATCCAACAAGTAAAAGGACATGGCACCCTGTTCTATCCCCTCAGTAGCCCAATCAATGTGAAAAGTGGCCTTTTTGCCATGTTCCCCACTGGACGTCTGCAACAACTGTAGAATCTGGAAACATACCCCACAAAGGGAATACCATGCCTTATACACATGCCCTGGATGGACAGACACCAATAACCCCAATGAATACCCATATCATATTGTCAATGTAGGTGCAATAATGACCTCAGTTCCATAGCCAGGTCTCACCAAATGAGTAAAGAAGAACCAAAGCAACTCACTGAAACTTGTAAAAACGCTGGTACTGTCAACAATAAAGGATGGTGCAGAAAAAAGATAATCCACTGCGTGTAAGGTTAGCAACTTGTTTAAAATTCATTGGTCAGCGTAAAATCAACGAAATACACTTGTGTGAAACTTCTAAGTGAGCAAGAAGGTTTTAATGAACAGAACAAATAGCGTGAAATGCTGCAAGCATTTTTCGTTCTGTATGTAACAGAACTTCTTCAGACAACAGCCAGTACAAGTTCAAACAGACATTAAATAAACTTTTCAAATTTAATGCAAGCACTTAATTAGCTAATTAATAGCATTTCAGCCTCCATTTAAAGAGGCAATGCACGCTATTAAGCATCACTACAACAAAACCAAGTTACTAAATCTACCTGACATGCAAAAACTCATTTTACCAAAAACACATGATGTTGTGTAGTATTAAAGAATATTTATGAAAAGTATACATGTATAATATATAAAAATATTAAAACTTATAAATTAAAAACATACTAACTGAGTACAACCCTTATTAAAGGCTTTTCTTGTGTATACTAACTTAGTTAATCTAAGCAATGGATTATTTAAAAATGTATAGTAATAGTACATAACCCCATTACTTATTACTTTAATCATATTAAAAACATCCCAAAGACTTATATACTAGTTAAAAACTAAAGTCTACCTCATAAGATTTTTAATCCTCAAAATACAAGAAATTGAACACGAGTCATTAAGTCCTGGTGCCTTACATGCTGCTAATCGAAGTTGCCAAGCTCGCTCTTTTTTCTCTAGTTCTAATTTTAAGAGGTTGTCATTTATTAAGCTGTGGCTTACTAGTTGTTTATTAATTTGACTAATACCCATAAAATTAAATGAATGGCCAGGGTGACTAGCACAGTGTCTAGCCAAAGCATTCTCATTTTTACCTTTACTAATTGCATATAGATGCTCGTAAATTCTATCCGTCTTATCCACATAGAATGATGGGCATTGACTACACTGTGCCAAGTAAACCACCGCCCTAGTATTGCAGGTATATGATTCCTTAACTTGATAGGTTACTGACCCAATAGTAAATACATCCGATGTCTCAATATACCTGCAATATTTGCATGCTCCACACTTCTTAGTTCCCCCCTTAGTATTAGTACTAATAGGTTTAGTTTCAAGTATCCTTTTCATATTAGTACCTCTTCTGTATGTGATTACAGGATTAAAATTTAGAATCTGAGAAACATCCTTATCTGTAGATAAACAGGACCAATATTTCCTCACAATTTTCCCTATCTCAAATGCCGCTAGGCAAAATGTGAAAATGCGTAATTGTAAAATTCTCATTATGCCCAGTACCATACACAAGGCCCTGATCTGTACTCCCAGTAATAGTCAAATGTGCGTTGTTATTACCTATTTCTGAATCAATAATTCTATTAGGGCTATCAGTTCTATTGTCGCCCATCAAAATTGGTTTATAAGTACCTATTTCTCTCTTTTTAATAACTTCTTGAAAAATGTTATTCAAAAAGGATACAGGGTATCCTCTTTTTAAAAACATATGATATAACAGGTCACATTCCTCTTCAAATTCCTTAAATAAGGAAACAATCCTCGCTGCCCTCACTAGTTGTCCTTTTACCACAGCTTTTTTCTGGTACAGAGGGTGCATGCTGGTGAAATGGAGGAAACTGTTGGAATAGGTTACTTTTCTAAAGATTTTTGCTGTATAATGTCCATTATTTTTACTTAATTCAACGTCCAGGAAATTGATTGTAGTTTCCTGGAAGTTTTGGGTAAATTTTAAAAAGGTTGTAGTAGAATTAAAAAAATTCACTAGTTGGTTTGCTTCTTCTTTATTACCCTTAAATACAATGAAAATGTCATCCAAAAATCTTTTATAGCTTACGAACTGGTTGGTCCAAGGGCTGTTAAAGATGTAATTATTCTCCCAATGGGCCATAACCAAGTTCACAAAGCTTGACCCTACAGGGAACCCATCGCTACTCCTATTTTTTGAATAAAAAGCTGGTTTTCAAACAACACAAAATTATTTTTTAGAATAATATCAAGAAGTTGTTCAACTAAGTTACACTCATTGTTATTTGCCCCTTTGAGTCTGATAAAGTCAGTCACCCATTCAATCCCCAAGTTATGTGGGATACAGGAATACAAGTCTGTCACATCCACAGTTACAAAATTTGCCATGTCATCATATGTCATCATATGTTATGGACTGCATACACTGCAGGAAGGACCAGGAATCCTTCAATAAAAGAACTAGCTTGGCAACTTCGATTAGCAGCATGTAAGGCACCAGGACTTAATGACTTGTGTTCAATTTCTTGTATTTTGAGGATTAAAAATCTTATGAGGTAGACTTTAGTTTTTAACTAGTATATAAGTCTTTGGTATGTTTTTAACATGATTAAAGTAATAAGTAATGGGGTTATGTATTATTACTACATATTTTTAAATAATCCATTGCTTAAATTAACTAAGGTAGTCTACACAAGAAAAGCCTTTAATAAGGGTTGTGCTTAGTTATTATGTTTTTAATTTACAAGTTTTAATACGTTTTATATATTATACATGTATACTTTTCATAAATAATTTTTTAACACTACACAACATTATGTGTTTTTGATAAATGAGTTTTGCATGTCAGGTAGATTTAGTAACTTGGTTTTGTTGTAGTGATGCTTAATAGCGTGCATTGCCTCTTTAAATGGAGGCTGAAATGCTATTAATTAGCTAATTAAGTGCTTGCATTAAATTTGAAAAGTTTATTTAATGTCTGTTTGAACTTGTACTGGCTGTTGTCTGAAGAAGTTCTGTTACATACAGAACGAAAAACGCTTGCAGCGTTTCACGTTATTTGTTCTGTTCATTAAAACCTTCTTGCTCACTTAGAAGTTTCACACGAGTGTATTTCGTTGATATTACGCTGACCAACGAACTTTAAATAAGTTGCTAACCTTACACGCAGTGGATTATCTTTTTTCTGCACCATCCTTTATTGTTGACAGTACCAGCGTTTTTACAAGTTTCAGTGAGTTGCTTTGGTTCTTCTTTACGTGTTTTTTCGCTGGTTGCTGACAAGGAGGTATGGAAGACACAGTAGAGGAGGGCGACCTTTCTCAAGGAAACCTTACGCAACTGTTGCAGCTAATAAACACCAGACTCGACCACTTATCGGAGAAGGTAGACGGCGTTTCCAACTCCAGCGGCGTTTCAAGGAATACAACAGCCAGGACTAGTTCACCAGCTGCAGGAGTGCAGGTAGTACACACTTCTGGAGCAGGTTCATCTCAACGACATCAGGTTGGTGAAATAAATACAGGACATTCTGTCAGTAACTTTAATATTGGAATGTGGTTAAACAATGAACTGGATATGGATTGTACAGAAGAAGGTACAGACATCACACATTTAAGTGAGACTGATAATTTAATCACGGACAAATTAAAACTATTTGATGCCAAGCTTTTTAAAATTAAAAAACTACAGCTAGAGCTCAACTATTTTAAGAGATGTATTAAAGAAAATATTGTTCCAAAGGGTTTGAGGCATTATTCATACCCTACTGGGTTGGAACATGGTTCGGACTTTTTTAAGGAACTAGTAAGTATTTACAACAGGCAATGTCTGGAAATAATACAATGTATGGTAAAACATTACCAAATTTCCCTTGACCTGTTAGTAAAAGAGACTGGTTCACTTGAACAGGATATTAAAGTAGACCTTGATTTTAATAGATATGAATTTGAATACGACAGGATTCTCTCCAGTATAGCTCAACAAATGTCTAAATTGAAAATTAATAAAATAAAAAAACTTCAAAGAGACTTGAAAGCCTATCGTGAAGGGACGGCTTTTCCTAAGCCACCAATGTCTCAAAATGTTTTACGCAGTAACAATAATAAAAGTTCTACAGTTCAACCTGTTCATCAGGATCAAAGAAGACAAAAGCCCACCAGAAATACTTCTGCACCTTTGGATTTGGGTGTTGAGCCAAGTATAGAGTACTTTATAAATGATGATGACATTTTTGAAGAAGAAGCAGGTGGCTCAAATTCTAACCAGTTTTTTTCAACTGACAATAATCAAAGATACAACCAGGGCCCCCCAAAAAACTACAGAGGGGGGAGGGGGGGGCAATTGGAATGTGAACTCAGCCCAAGGACCCAAGCGGAGATACAATACCCGCAGCAACAAGCATCTGGGTTAAAACTTCATGAAATTCTTGTAAACAAAGAAGGTGATTTTACCATCTATAACTTTACTGAGTGTTGCATTGACCAAATTTTGGTGGAACTATTTGCTAAAGGATTAACGTTTGTGCCATCTAAAAAATGTGACATTGCTGAATTATTGCTTGATTTTAAAATGTTTACCCGTAAACTAAATTTAAATTTACTGTTAGGTAATTCACCACATATTGAGAATGAACTGAGAGTAGCTAGTACCTTCAAACCCCCCCCCCCAAAATAGTATAACAAGTATGTTTGAATATCTGTGTGAAAATGAATTCAGGGATCTTATGAAACATTCAAATAAAAACAAACATGGTTCTAACATTTCAGTAGAAGAAAAAACACTACTAAACTCTTTAAGAAATCTACCGCTTAGGCTTATGAAGCCGGACAAGGGCGGTGGGCTGGTCGTGTTTTATAATGAGGATTATTCCAACATTATGTTGACCTTATTAGAAAGTAATACATATGCACCAGTTTGTAAAAATGAGTTGAATCAAGCCTATAATAGGATTAAAATGTTTATTTCTGACCTATTCACAGATGGTTTATTATCTTTAGAACAGTACACTTATTTGAATGTTAGCACCGAGGATCCCAAAAATTTTTGGGATCCCGAAACTACATAAAAATATATCAAACCCACCATTGAGGGCATTGGTAGATGCGAGACAGTCAATAACTTACCCGTGTGCCAAATTAGTGGATACTATCCTGAAAAAAATATGTGAGTATGGAACATCAAATATTGAAGGATTCCTGGTCCTTCCTGCAGTGTATGCAGTCCATAACATATGATGACATGGCAAATTTTGTAACTGTGGATGTGACAGACTTGTATTCCTGTATCCCATATAACTTGGGGATTGAATGGGTGACTGACTTTATCAGACTCAAAGGGGCAAATAACAATGAGTGTAACTTAGTTGAACAACTTCTTGATATTATTCTAAAAAATAATTTTGTGTTGTTTGAAAACCAGCTTTTTATTCAAAAAATAGGAGTAGCGATGGGTTCCCCTGTAGGGTCAAGCTTTGCGAACTTGGTTATGGCCCATTGGGAGAATAATTACATCTTTAACAGCCCTTGGACCAACCAGTTCGTAAGCTATAATAGATTTTTGGATGACATTTTCATTGTATTTAAGGGTAATAAGGAAGAAGCAAACCAACTAGTGAATTTTTTTAATTCTACTACAACCTTTTTTAAAATTTACCCAAAACTTCCAGGAAACTACAATCAATTTCCTGGACGTTGAATTAAGTAAAAATAATGGACATTATACAGTAAAAATCTTTAGAAAAGTAACCTATTCCAACAGTTTCCTCCATTTCACCAGCATGCACCCTCTGTACCAGAAAAAAGCTGTGGTAAAAGGACAACTAGTGAGGGCAGCGAGGATGGTTTCCTTATTTAAGGAATTTGAAGAGGAATGTGACCTGTTATATCATATGTTTCTAAAAAGAGGATACCCTGTATCCTTTTTGAATAACATTTTTCAAGAAGTTATTAAAAAGAGAGAAATAGGTACTTATAAACCAATTTTGATGGGCGTCAATAGAACTGATAGCCCTAATAGAATTATTGATTCAGAAATAGGTAATTACAATGCACATTTGACTATTACTGGGAGTACAGATCAGGGCCTTGTGTATGGTACTGGGCATAATGAGAATTTTACAATTGCGTTTACTTTCACATTTTGCCTAGAGGCATTTGAGATAGGGAAAATTGTGAGGAAATATTGGTCCTATTTATCTACAGATAAGGATGTTTCTCAGATTCTAAATTTTAATCCTGTAATCACATACAGAAGAGGTACTAATATGAAAAGGATACTTGAAACTAAACCTATTAGTACTAATACTAAGGGGGGAACTAAGAAGTGTGGAGCATGCAAATATTGCAGGTATATTGAGACATCGGATGTATTTACTATTGGGTCAGTAACCTATCAAGTTAAAGAATCATATACCTGCAATACTAGGGCGGTGGTTTACTTGGCACAGTGTAGTCAATGCCCATCATTCTATGTGGGTAAGACGGATAGGCGTCTATGTGATAGAATTTATGAGCATCTATATGCAATTAGTAAAGGTAAAAATGAGAATGCTTTGGCAAGACACTGTGCTAGTCACCCTGACCATTCATTTAATTTTATGGGTATTAGTCAAATTAATAAACAACTAGTAAGCCACAGCTTAATAAATGACAACCTCTTAAAATTAGAACTAGAGAAAAAAGAACTAGCTTGGCAACTTCGATTAGCAGCATGTAAGGCACCAGGACTTAATGACTCGTGTTCAATTTCTTGTATTTTGAGGATTAAAAATCTTATGAGGTAGACTTTAGTTTTTAACTAGTATATAAGTCTTTGGTATGTTTTTAATATGATTAAAGTAATAAGTAATGGGGTTATGTACTATTACTATACATTTTTAAATAATCCATTGCTTAGATTAACTAAGTTAGTATACACAAGAAAAGCCTTTAATAAGGGTTGTACTCAGTTAGTATGTTTTTAATTTATAAGTTTTAATATTTTTTATATATTATACATGTATACTTTTCATAAATATTCTTTAATACTACACAACATCATGTGTTTTTGGTAAAATGAGTTTTTGCATGTCAGGTAGATTTAGTAACTTGGTTTTGTTGTAGTGATGCTTAATAGCGTGCATTGCCTCTTTAAATGGAGGCTGAAATGCTATTAATTAGCTAATTAAGTGCTTGCATTAAATTTGAAAAGTTTATTTAATGTCTGTTTGAACTTGTACTGGCTGTTGTCTGAAGAAGTTCTGTTACATACAGAACGAAAAACGCTTGCAGCGTTTCACGCTATTTGTTCTGTTCATTAAAACCTTCTTGCTCACTTAGAAGTTTCACACGAGTGTATTTCGTTGATTTTACACTGACCAACGAATTTTAAACAAGTTGCTAACCTTACACGCAGTGGATTATCTTTTTTCTGCACCATCCTTTATTGTTGACAGTACCAGCGTTTTTACAAGTCTCACCAAATGAGGTCAGGAATGCTACATCAGAAGATACCAGTCTGTCCACACAACATGCTCCAGAGACTGCAAGCACACTTCCACACTTCAAAGAACATGCATGTGTGACATGTGCACAACCCAGACACTGTCCATGTTATGGAATATAAATCACATACACCGGCCACTCACAATAGAAATCTGGATGAGTGGATGGAGAATACAATACCCACCCCTGGGAACCACTCCAGTGACTATACTCCTGAGCCACACTGGGGACTATTTTCATGTGGCCTGATGCCAGGGTATTCCCTTGGGGTAGCCTTGTAGAGCCTTCAGGACCATTCACCTACTACACACCTATGAAGCAATGAACCTATAGATCTTAGTACTGGCAAGTGTGTGTGTGTGTGTGTGTGTGTGTGTGTGTGTGTGTGTGTGTGTGTGTGTGTGTGTGTGTGTGTGTGTGTGTGTGTGTGTGAATAGTAATCCAAGTGTGTTTGGTTGATGAATATCCCCTGTGGCTGTGGTTATTAGCAATCGGAGGTGTGTCCAAACCAGAAAATATACCATTTTCCATTCTACAGCAGATGCTGTAAATCAACATATACCTATGTACAACCCTCAGCCCTATAATCTGTGAGGCATATGCAATCACTGTGTTACAGACTGGAGATTACCATGCACATACTGTACCCTGCCTATGACATGGTGGATGTGTCACCACACTGCTATACCCCGTGGCCTTGCTGCAGGGCCATATCCTGGTGACACACAGATGCCTAGAATGGAAATGGGATACAGCATGTGAGAACACATTCACTCAGCACTTCACTTGTAGGGGGAGAGAGGAGTTAAGCTGGCACTGAATGTGCTGCCAAGATTGTGGTCAATATATGTTGTCTCGGGATAGGTATTAGCATTATGCAATAACTTGCATAATTTGTGTTTAATGATGTGGAGGTTGTTGATCTAAATATCAAAGGCTGTTGTGACTGTTGTCAGTGTCTGCAGCATCTCTGCTGCCATAGATGCCTGTTGAGAATTCCATTAGGGATCCAAAGTTGCATTTGAGACTAATAAGGGCATGGGACACCATCTTTCCCTGCAACAGTGTCCTCTTTCTGATGTAAAATTTAGTAATGGCAGGGACCATCACATTGTCTCTCAGTGTGTGGAGGACAGTTTCTGGGTTCTGTTGGCTCTGGCTAGTACCATGCATTCATGTGCCTGTTTGTACAGTGCCTATGTGTATGATTCCACACTCATGTAGCTATTTCCCATTGCCATGGGTGCAGTGAAGACATCCACCCCTGTTTTCATGCCTGCAAAGTCAGCTTTGGAGAGGTTTAGCCAGGTGGTTATCTTTGTGAGGGGTGTGGCTGACATGTTGAGTTCCATGTTTATTACAGCCTGTGTGAATCTCACCATGCAGGGATTGACATCTGTGGATGAGTATAGTCCCATACTTAAGTGATCAACACAGGTCAAGGATGTTGCATCATTTACCAGGGGTCAGTATGAGCTGGTCTAGGGCAATGGAAATGATGAATTCCAGAAGTGTTGGGTCACTGTACTGGAGCTTGGCCACATTCCTCAGGTGATTGAGGGGTAGCTGAATATTTGTACTATGTCAGTGTTTTGTTGTACAATCATAGATGGCAAGGTGTTGAGGAATGTGCATTGACAGTCTAGGGACATAGATGTGGACCCATAGCAGGCTATAGTCTGGATTGCACTATTACCCCAAGGGAGTTGTACCAGAAGTATCTCCAATGCATTATGATGGGATACTAGTCTGGAGGTGTTCCTATCCATAATGAATATGGAGACAATACCACCTGTGGAGGTGTGGTGTGGTCCATGTTTGGGGGAAGACAGCTGTGTAATGCATCATAGCCTGATACTGGAGGTCTACTGTCTGCTGCTGTAAACTATCTCTCCATTGCAGCAGACATGTATCCTGCACTCCAACGACTGCTATGAGTGACTGCATCCTGACAGTTAGATGTCCACTGTTGAGCAGCATGACCCTCAGATTGCATACATGTGTAGCTGTTATGGTGGTAATAACATTAGGAACACTGCCTAATAAGGCACCATATGGGTGGCAAGACACTTAGCCAGTACCTGGCAACTCAGCAGTGACAGATGTAGGACATCCATGGCAAGTCATTGGGTTCTGTCAATCATGTCATCCCAAGCAGAGAGGCTCTGGATCCCCTGAGAATGACACATAGCATGTAAGTCAATGCTGCAGTCACTCATCTGTTGATAGTACTGCAGCATCATTCTGGGTGACAGCAGTACACTGCTCAGAGCTGCTGTCACACCTGCCTGGACCACATAATCATAGAGTCCAACCATGTATCCTGTCATGTAGTCCAGGGAGGTGAGTCCCAATTTATTCACACCCAGATGGATATGGAGTGATACAGTTGTTGTGGAGTGACAAGACTGGTTGTGTCATGTGTTAGATACTGGTTTGTGATAGACATTTGGCTAATACATGCTCCATATTCAACTTAGTGAGTGGGATGTGTGTGCCTCAGTATTGAGTTACCCATGATCCCTGTATTGTGCAAGGTGGTTAGCCTTAGGAGCTTAGGTTGAGGGCACACTGTGTAGGTTAAATATGTGTCCCTTGGTATGTGCCATGTCGCGGTGTCTGAGTGGGTATCTGGCTTGCTGGTCTGTGCTGTTTGGGTAAATGTCCATTGAGTGCCTCTGGGAATGTGGGTGTGTGGCTTTTCACTGTATGTCATGGCTGTCAAAGTGGGTGTCAAGGCGAGCTACATATTCCACATGGTGTGGTGCAGGTGTTGATGATACCCTCTTGACCTGCTAGTCCAGTCTTTGCTGGAGAGTGCATATGTCCACATTGGGTGATATATGGGTAACCCTCACAGGTCTGAGTGTTTGGAGTTTAGAGGGGAGGGTTGTCTGTGTACATGAGGCAGTTGCAACAGTACCCCAGAATGGACAAGTGCACCAGGTTAATGAGTGAAAGCACAGATAACTGCCCTTCAAACATTCCAGGAGGGATGGACATAACTAGTAAGTACTGGGGCTGCATCTGTGATGAACAAGTACTGTTGATGGCTCCCAGGTGTGCCACACTGCTTGATACAATAACCTGGTGATGTGCCAAGCCATAATGCTAGTTGAAGTGCAAGACAGAAATAACTAGCATGATGCATGGGTGGAACAGAATGCAGACTGTCTGCCACCTGTAATACTTTACCAAAGCTGTGCAGTTATCAGCAGCTTTGGCCATGTGAAAGTTCCATAAGCTCTGTAGTACATGCGGTAACTGTGTAACACTATAGTAGACATACCTAGATAAGCAGGAGTTCTAATCCCAATACTGGTAAGTGTGTGTATTTATGTGTGTGTAAATCATGTACTGCCTGGCTCATACCATTTTTGATCTGTGTACTACCCTTTACACTTCTCTTCACTCCAATTTAGTAGACCTGTTGATGTCATCCACCTCAGAAGTACCTTTGGAAGAGGTGGAAATATATACGCTCTGTGGCGTGTCTGATAACTGAGTAGCACTATAGTAGAAATACCTAGATAAGCAGGAGTTCTATACCTAATGCAAGCAACTATTTGTGTGTGTGAGGATCATACCTTGTGCGGCTTATACCATTTTGATGTGTACAGCATACACGGCTGGTAACCACCTCCTGCTGTCATTACTTTATATAGTCTGGTAACGGTATACCTTCATATGTTTGACAGCCATATCTGTGACGCTGCTGTCACAAACTGCGAACCATGAAATTCGAAAACTGGGAAACCCAAAGTGCCAAAGTATAAAACCTCGCCCCCTTTTTGACCCATGGTAGCACTCATTTTGGTGGTGGAGCGATCAGGAATGTCGAATGTTGATATTTTTACGATATTTAGGGACATCGGCGTAATGGAATTTGGCTCAATGGTTTGAGGATACGCCCATTTGGCAATGTGCCTTCACACATATGAATGTATACCTGTGGTAACAGCATCTGCCTCACATGCAGCAGGTTAAACCATTGTACAGTCCTCTGTACAGATGTGTCTGTAATTTCCATATGTTTGAAACCTATACGTGGTTGGAAGTGGTCTGTGTGCCTTAACAATGCCGGTGCATGTGACAAATAGGCCACAGTGAGTGTACTGACACATATGGCAGCATGAGGCATCATACCTGACTGAAACTTCATGCTGATAGGATGTCTGCCACCCTCACAGGTGGCCAGCATTGTAGGTGCAATGCATCAGTCCAGATGCTTGGTTTTACAAGTGAACTGTACCTGTTATGGGTCACATTAAAGGCTGGAAGAGGTGTGGACTGTCATATGGTGGTCCTAATTAGTATGTAACAGGAACACTTTGCATCTTAAGAGGGATGTGTACACAATTTATATCCACTGTATACCAGTAATGTGTCACATATGATTCTACCTTAGGCCGTTTGTCCAGCACAATTTGCTGGCCTCTGTCTAGACGTCTTGGCACTAACAAGCTGTGAGGTATTTTACATTAATGTTGAATTCACATCAGATAGGCCCCAGTGGTTACCACTGTGATGCAATACAGTTAACCCCAGCACAAGTGAACATGAACAGCAAGCAATATAGCTATTACATAAAGCAATCTAGCTATTAATGATGGTTGTGTGCATGGTAAAATGCATGTGCTTCACATGCCTGCGGTAGTGCCAGACAACAACAGAACAATGTCATACTCATCGGCTTCAGGCTGCTGTCCCATATGTAGACCAGAGGATCCTAGGTAGTTGTGAGAGAGAATTATTGTTAGCAGATGCACATGTGGCCTTGGTACAGGATGGATGTCCTGTTGTCACCATAGATGTGCACCTCTGTGCATTACAAAACCCCATCCACAACTGCAATCGGACCTGACACATGGATGTAGATACAATACAGATATATTTATGTCTGATACATTAGTGTACTAATAACCAATGGGCCCATACCTGCACGCTCCTCAACCAGTGTGTGTGTGTGCAACCCACCTCCACAATGTTTCCCTCAGCATCATGGCTTGTGCGTTCATTGTGTGGCCCAAGTGTGGTGAGGAGCTCCTCAGTGGGTGTCAGTGTGGGCTGTATGGCTGGGCCCCCACCTGTGGCTAGCTGGTCTCTCGCTATAGCAGCAGCCCACTGACAGGCATGGCATTTGAGGTTGATGGCCCGATACTGTACATGCTCATAAGTTCTGCTGTGCAGGCCAGCATCATTTACCCTATGGACCACAATGTTCCACAGGGCAGTCCTCATCCACACATCTTCTGCTCTCCATCCAAATGACAGGGCATAATGTCCAATCACATATTGGGTGATGATGTCTGTTTCCCCAACAGAGAATGCTGGTAGGTGAGCACTCTGCATGTTACCTGGAAGACATAAACAGGAAAAAGGTCACAGGATCTCATACGGTTGTCAAAATGCACATCAACGATGGATATTACTTGAAAATAATCCACACTACACCGAAACCCTCCAGACTATCATGGCTATAGCAGCTTGCATTACATGCCTGTCCCTGAGCTATCTTATTCCCCCCAATATTGGACACTTGATTGCATAATCCTCTATCCTCCATTCATTTCTGTGTAGAGGGTTGACAGTGGGCATCTTCCATGTGGATGGTGTGTGGATGGTGGCAGGTCTGTGTTTGACTGTGGTGTGTGATGGAGCTTTGAGCACATGCCTGAGTTCAAGTAGGAGGCAGACACTGTTGTCATTATGCCCCATGGAGATATGCTGTTGTTACCATCAGTAGGCAGTATGTACATGCTCCCATTGCTGAGGAGAGGAGTGAGGTTGATGTGCATATCTCCCTGTACAACTGGGATGGACAGGGTGGTGATGTTCCCACCTAACCTGTGTGATGCAGGTTGCCTATATTCATGGCATGTGTGTATGAAGTGTTCTTTATCCCCAGTATAGGGTGAATTGTGTTGTTTCATCTGAGACTTACAACATATGTGGAGACATAGTTGCAATTGCCCTTGGTGGTGTGGATATGTTCCATTCATAGTCATAGTCAGCCTTACAGGAAGTCACCTGTGAACTTACATGCTTGCTCAGATATAGGTGGACTTGCTTCAAAGTTGTTGTCTGCACCTATGTGTCCTTGTACAGCCAATGTAGCAACCTATTATGTGGTTATTGTATTGCTGCTCTCCACCAAAGGGGATTACTCTACTTTGGTGGAGGCTTGATATACCAGGTCAGGTACTGCTGTGTACATATAGCTATGGTGGATATAAAGGGTACACACCCCTGATAAACTGCCTGGTATTTGTGCAATTGGAACATGACATACAATAACTAATTTCATAACAATTCCCACCTGTAGTATGACCTATAGCCTGTACAATTCAATTGAAAACATAACAATCGGGTCTGTGAAAACATATGAAAATAATACTCAGTACAATAAGCCAGTTGAATGGGTGTGCACACCCTTAAACTGATATGTTGTATATGCACCTCATGAGATAGTTACAGCATTCATCCGTCTTGGTCTGGACTTAACATCATGGCACACCTTCACTTGGCAATAGTAGGTCACCTTCTTAGAAACACCTTTGTATTTCAATGGAATTGTACAGGTTAGGGGGTCACATAAAGAGAAACATTATGAAATGATCTTCTGTGGTCTGATTGTCATACAGCACACATACCTGGCATTCTAACAGGGTTGTGTACACTTGTGATATCCACTATATAATGGTGTAGATATAGCTGGTAGTGGTAGACATGGACAGAGGGTCATAACACAGGTGGGCACTTCTTTGATTAATAGCTGGATATCATGCCTACTCTAGTACACATAGTATCAGGGCACTGCAACAACCAGTACACATTTCTGTCTATTGTATGCACTGACTCTGATATTACACTCATGTGCAACATGCACAACCTATGTACCTGAATGCTTGAAACCCATGTGATTTTGTTTAGTTCCTTCCAGCTGAATATAAGCATACATACATGTGCTCAGGGGATACCTGGTATACATTTCTGTTGTATGTTAGTATGGCACACTGTAGTTACAGTCTTGCCACTCAATCATACTTCTCAACCTGTTGCAGCAGTAAGTCTGGACAATGGCACACATAAATGGGTGTAAAAAGAGACATCAGTATTTATACTGTATTAATATAGCTGCACCATACATTAGTACATTGATTGCACAGTAGGGTGTGACATCACTGTGATAACTTGGAAGATGTCCAACAGTCATAAGTAGGCGATTATGTTACAATGTCATTGCTCACAGACCTGCCAGGTATATGTGACTAAAGATATCAGTCACAAATGTACTTATTGTCCAGTAGAACACTGTACAGTTGAATGTTATTAATTCAATATATCACAATCAATTTAACACACATCTGCAACAGTACTTTACTATGCACATGCCCTCTATAGGTCTCTTAGCTTTACAAGGCAAATGTGTCATACTCATAATCACAGGTAACATGGATATGGAAGACATCACATTAACTGGCCTAGCAGTGGCACAGTCACAACTGTTTGACAGACACCCCTGAGATTGTCATATATGAGCTGTCCTTTCCCAAGGTGAGTAAGGCTCCTGAGCTGTGATCCCATCTCACAACCTGTCAGAGCATCACATCTGGACAATGCCTAAAATGATGTGGGGATAAATAGGGACAGACTTTAAATATTCCTGTTATAAACATAGGTTGTTCATAGAATGATACATTTAGTATTATGGTGAATATTCTTAAGGATGTGGAGTCTTAAACTCAAGTGTTTTTCATTACCTGATGACTTCAATCCTCAGCTATTTGGCAGAAAAGTACAGATCTCAGGACGAACAGCCAAAAATACATGATTAAAAAATGTGGACATTCTGTGAATATCTGTACAGTTGAGAGGTATGTCTGTGATATCCCACTGCAGAGAGAGCCAGATGCTATGGCCATAGCAGCTGTTTAGCAGGACATTAGTACAGCGTGTCTTGTTTGGACATATATTCCACCAAATCATATTTCCCATTATTACAGACCAAGTACTACATTCAATTACTTGCTTACATGTTCCACATACCTTTTTTGTTTCTTCACTTTTCCACTTTATGTTTTATTTGTTATTTCTGTCTGTCTCTCTCTCTGTGCACTACAGGGATAAAGCTGATTTGAATAGGTGACAGCATGGCTTTTGTAGGTGATACTCATGACCAGGTGATGGCCTGTGCATTTATTGGGGTTCCTCACTTGCTAACTGCATGCAGAGCAGCTGTGGAGTTCTTCCAATAGCCAATGTTATGGCAACACACCCCTATAAATGAGTACTCCATGTGGGCATTGGCCCTTTCCCTTACTTGTGAGGAAGACATCCTGGAGTTGTGTGAGCTACTACCTCTTACAACAAGACTTGTGGAAACAAGCCAACTAAATGGTGGGGAAGGTTCAAGACTTAGGGGCAGAATGTGAGTATTGCTGTTATATGTTTGGAATACTGCTAGTTTAACAGGGTTTGTCTGCACATGCTACTTCTGCATGAGTTTCAGTCTGACAAAGTTCTGTCTCTGCATAGCTTTCAACTGTAGGGCCATCCACATAATGTCCACAGGTTAGCCTATGTATGGGCTGTTCCCCAGAGAGCTTTTGTCCTTGGCAAATCAGCAGCATACTCTTGTGATTGCATTATGTCGATGGTAACATCCATTTGTTTTTCTGACTTTATATCCCTCAGAAAAGATATGTTACAACAAACCCTGTAACAACTGCAACTTTCTCAGTGTATAACAGCAATATTTCATGTATGGCTGTGTATTTGGGCTTTTGTCCACCAATTATGTCAGGCTTTGTCCAGATGTCATACAGTAGTAAGTGGATAGGTATACTGGTCTATCATTATTTACTGCTGCATTTCTGTTGATGGAAATGGCTGGGAAACATGTTGAAGTCTGTACATTCAAGAGGTCGGTGTATAGAGAATGCTCTTAGATGGCCTTGCAACATATTTTATGTGGGCAGCAGTAACACATGTTTTAAAACTAGGTTGTTAGAATATGTCAGACATATTACTGATAAGAAATATGTCAGTTCTATGGCTGTCCATTTGAATAAATCTCACCATGGGGACAGTAGTGGGTCTGAAGGTAATGTTTCTGAAAACATCTGTGTGATGAAACATTCATAAAAGGACAATTATGTACAGACTCAATGTATTAATATTAACTATGTTACTTTTACCCTGTAGGGGGTTAAATGACAAGTGTAACTGGATGCTGTGTATTCAATTATGTAATTAGGTGTTAATTGCTTCTTGTGATTAAGGCATGTATTTCTGGTAATGTTTACTCCTTGAAGGCTTTGGCCAAGACATCAGAGTATAATAAACATGTGTGAATTACTGGCTAGTTGAAATTTTCATTGCTATGGTGACATTTTATTTCTTTTGCTAAGAGGTTGTTGTATGTCTGGCCATTGTGTATGGCCTAGCATGATTTTGTAGCAGTGTACTGTTCACTTATTTATTTGGACTGTGAGGGGGGGGGGCAGATGTGAGTGTCATGACTCCTTTTGTATCCAACTGTGCATGCTGCCCCAGTTATGGGTGGTCTATCAGCAGCATATGTTTGTATGGGCATTTTGGGACATGTATGCAAATATATATATATATATATATATATATATATATATATATATATATATATATATATATATATATAGGGTCTATATTATAACATCAAAGTTGTAAAACTTTGACTGTTATAATATCGAACCAACTTCATTGAAGGATGAAAATAGCGAATCCCCGGAACATCGAATTCTTACCTAGGGCAAGATTTTGGTGGGCCGTTCAGTGGCTTCGCTATTTCCTCCACTGTGGTGTGATAGCTATGGACCTTAGGGTTATGGTGTGGTTAGTGGATAGGTAGGAATGTATGTATGGTGCAGTGTAGGCTTGAGTTTTGTTAACTGTATGTGTGTTTATTAATTTGTTTGTGTAAAGTTTCGTAGGGTATGTGTGCCATAGTTACGGATCTTAGGGTTAGGGTGCAGATTAAGGTAAGTGGATAGTTAGGAATGTATGTATGGTTTAGTGTAGGGCTGGGTTTTGTTAACTGTATGTGTGTTTATTAATTAGTTTGTTTGTGTATAGTTTCATAGGGTATGTGTGCGATAGTTATGGACCTTAGGGTTAGGGTGCGGGTTGAGGTAAGTAGATAGGAATGTATATATGGTTTAGTGTAGGGTTAGAAGTAGGATTTTGTTAAGTATATGTGTGTGGTTTATTTATTTTTTTGTGCCTGTGTTGTATGTATGTTTCTCGGAACAGCAGATTTTTTCCCTGGGAAAAAATTTGCTATTCTGAGTGTTCGATGTTATCATATTTCGAAATTCCAAGTTCAAGCTTATGGTGTTCAATATTTTGAAATTTCGAATATATGATATAGACCCTATATGTATATATATATATATATATATATATATATATATATATATATAAATGTGTATATATATAAATGTGTATATATATATATATATATATATATATATATATATATATATATATATATATATACATATATATATAATTTTTTCAATGTAAACTTATTTTATTGAGAGTTTAGTCATTATGTATATATAATATAGTTATTTATTTATCAGAAAATGTTTATTCATTATTGTATACCTGAATTCATTGATTGTTGTATATAAAAATATTTTTTAGGAGATTTCACTAATTATTTTCTAATGCTGAATACACGTCACTGATCATGTGACTGGTGTAATAAAGTATTTAATCATGTGATTTGCAATGTTCTGTAGTTCTGGTGAAGTCCCTTTAAGTCTACGTTGGGACAAAAGCACATTTGTTTTTGTTAATTTTGTGCTCAGTTGTGTGATAATAAATGGAGCTTTTATTAGTGAGATTCTTGGCTCTTTTGGTGTTACTTGTATGCAGGGGTGGATTTTGGAGAGCATTGGTTTTTTAGATCCAAAGGATGGGGCAATGAATGGAAACACTTAGTCACCAGGGTAGATAGAACCTCTGAAACCTTCCTAGCCTTGTGGAAGGATCTTGTCAGGTCATTCAAATGGTGTTGTCATCAGTGCTTTGGAAGCATGTCTTGCTGATATCCTGAAATGGATGTCTAAAATTGGTTGTGGCTAAAGGTTTTTATTGTGCTGGCAAAATCGCATTGTCCATTCACTATCCATTAGGAGCCTATCATTTTACTTGGTGGTGAAGTAGTTGTTTGAATCAATAACATTCAATATCCAGAGGTGTTGTTTGACCACTTATGACAGGATGAGATGACAGTTATAATAAGTTACATTTCTTCCATTTAAGGGACAACTCCATGATTTGCAGCTTCTTCCTGGAAAAACACTAAGAAATGTTGCTTGTGATTTTGTTTATCTTGACTTCTCTGCTGTAATGCCTTGCATACAGAGTTCACAGATGATGGATACTGCAAGCAGTGACTGGTGCAGAATGATGTTACCAGACTACTGTCTTATATAGTCCTCATTCATCTTGTATAAGCCTGTTGTGCAGTCTTTGCACTGGCTGCCAGTCAGGTTTCATGTTTTTTCACCACAATGGTCTTATTATACCTTGTCCTATATGGTCTGTTTCCTGCCATATTGAATGATCTGACAAGATACTGACATTCTTCTAGAGTCCTCTGCTTCTTGCCACAGGGCTAGGAAGATTTCAAAGTTTCTACTGACCTCAGTGGCCACTAAGCATTGCAATGAAAACCCTCCACTATCTTGTACCATGTCCTACATCGTCTACTATTTTTCCACTTTCCCGGCAGATCCTTTTGCAGCTACCATACACATTAGGCTTCTATTTTGTAATATGTCCTTAATGAATACATATATAGGAAGTTTACTGCAGTCTGTGATATATTCCATATATAATGAGTTATTTTTTACTTCATTTATCCAGTGTGATTGGTCATTATTTGTAAATATCTTTTTTTACATGTTTTGCGTCCTTCAGTTTTCTATTCATATGTCTTCTCTAAAAATGGACTGTGCCCAGAAGGGCTAACCTGATCAACAAAATGTAAATAAAGCAAATTTAAATAAAAGTTCCTGAATTTTAGGTAACTGGACTCCTCAATACAACTAAAATGTTCCCATCATTCTCTATATGATCCAAAGTTTTTTACTGGGTCTATATTAAATAAGTGAATGCTTAAAAAAGCGAACGCTTATTCATCGAACCTAGTTCAGTGAACGCTAAAAATGTTGAACACTCTGAACAGCGATGTTTTTTCCCAGGGAAAAAAAATCGCTGTTCTGCAAAAAAAAAAAAAAAAAAAACTTATAGCCTCCCATACCCCCCTGATGTGGGGAGCTGTGCCACCCACACCCCCCTACTTAAATATACCTGCTCCGAGATTGCACCACAGTGGAGGAAACGGCAAACTCCCAAAATTGACCCAGCGATTTTTTTCCCTGAGGAAAAAATTTGCTGTTCCGGGTGTTCGGGATTTTCAGTGTTTGCTGAAATAGGGTCAATGAATCAACATTCGCTTTTTTGAGCATTCGCTGATTCAATATAGACCCGTTTTACCCTACTAATCTGACACAAACTAATATAAGCTTAGACATTCATCAGCTGTGAAATTAATGTATTTTTTCTCAAAATCACTGAAATCCCCATTTTCTCAGGTGGGGAATATATTTGACAGACTCAAATTTTTCAAAAGGTTTAGACTTTTGGATGTTCATTATAAATAAAGATTTTCCATGGGATACTTTATTACAATTAATGTACTTTTGGCACTACTGCATAATTTGTAAAATCAAATTATAGAAAAAATACAAGTCAATTGCTAATTGTGCAATATTATTTTTGGTTGAACATTCATTCCTTTTGTTAATACTGACACTTGAGCTGCAGTTGAAATATGAGTTGAAATATGGATATGATTTATAAAGCTCAATTAGAAAATGTAAGTGACTACATGTGTTTTTATTTTGATGTCTAGTCTTCACTCACTATTAAGGCAGTTTATATGTTAAGCAACGTGTATAAATGTGTGTAGATTATGTGTGTGTATGTGTGTCTGTGTGTGTGTGTGTGTGTGTGTGTGTGTGTGTGTGTGTGTGTGTGTATGTAGGTGTAATGAAATTAATCTAAATACCCAAATGCTGATGTTCACAATGTCAACCTGAAAACACTGACTTTGCAAAAGGCATCAGTCTAATATGCATGCATTCCCCCACACCCCTTGCTAATTATGTATACTATATCTAAGATCATGTGATGTCAGCAAAGGACATATTTCCTACCCTTGAGACTTCTGTGATCTTGCACACCTGTTGACCATCTGTGTGTCAACCAAATTTTGTTGACTAAACAGATGTTGACCATATGGGGAATCAACTAAAGTCAATGTTGGCTCAGCTACCAATCTGGCTTTGTTCATTTAAGGTTTGTCTTGTATCGAAGGAGTACATGGTAAACAATCATTCCACTTTAAAACCTGGCCTGTTTTGAATATAATTAGAGAGAGACTGAGAAGAAGAAAAAAAAGTACAGAGAATGATCGTAAGACAGAAAAAGTAAGCTTTAAAGGAAAAGGTAATTTTTGATTGAAGATGTTATGCTGTATAGAAAACTAGTATCTCATTGAAATGCTAAATTGCAAGTGCAGGTCTGTTTGTTGGATTACTTCTAAAGTGACGTAATGCACACACCAGAAAGAGTGACACTGTATGCTGAAATGGTTGACTTTGTCTGGTAAAGACTGTTACTACTCATCAAAAAAAAGAAGGTACTTCACTACACATGGTCAGAAGGCTCTAGAAGCAGTGTTATCACACACTATTATTTTCTGGACCATCCAAAAGTCACTGTACAGTCTCCATTTTGTTGTCTGGAGCAGCAAAGGGAATGCTGGAGTTTCCAAAACTGAAAACTCAATAGTGTTTCTGAACATTCTTGGGTTTAATGCAAAAATGTCATGTCTGTGAATACATTAAAAAGTCTTGAAAAACATTTTATCACCCTCTGATATACGCATTAATGTCATAAAATAGGCATGGAGATGAGCAGAGTAGGCAGGAAACGGTCAGCAGAAGGCAAGGTCAGGAACAGTGTGATATATTTTTTTTGTCTGTCTTTTGCCTCAACCAAAGGTGGAAACCACATCTGAATTTGCTAAAACTGTTTTTTTCTGATAGCAGAGTGTTAAAACTTTTTTTCTGATAGCAGAGTATTTACAAGGACCTGTTTTCAGTGTCTGTGTTTAAAAAGTCGCCCATTGGATGTTACTGAAATGAACCAGGTGAACTGTTTTATGGGATCTGCATAAGGACAACATAAATCACTGTCAACTAAACTGTACAAGGCTTTAGAGTGGACAATTGTATGTTCTTTACTAATGAACTAAAGGAAGTATTTTATGAATGTACTGAATAAAACAATTTAATTTTATTGCTCTTTGTGATGATGCAAAGCAAATTGGTATGGACTGTGGTTTAACACTTTCTTGAATGACTTTGGATAAAAACACAGTTTGTGCCTTTTCTGGAGACTTTGCCATCAACCTGCAAGTATGTACACCACACACACACACACACACACACACACACACACACACACACACACACACACACACACACGCACACACGCAGAAACGCACACACATGCATATGATCTTCGCCAACATTTAGGAAACTAAATTTCAAAAATGTATATATCAAAACATCATAACATCATAAAAATCGAGTGCCAGAAATCTAGACAGTATTATGCACCATATAAGCCAAATGTTTGTACTTTATTTCTAAGTCTGGTTCCTTATTTTCTATTTGCAAATTGTGTCACCCTTGTTAAATTGAATAAAATGCCAAATTAATTTGTCGATGTTTTACTTCATTTACAAAAGTTTAATCAGTATAGTATACCATTTCTGTGATTCCAGTTTGCTGATATTAATGGAAATTTTTATCCAGTTATGAATATTGTAGTGAAAATGGTGCTTCTATAAGCCTGAATATAAGCCTGGATAATGGGGAAGTAACTGGTAGAGATTCCCGGGTCTATATTATATGTGTGAATGCATAGGTTGTCGAATACAACATGATCGACACCTATTCAGCGAACGCACAAGTCATCGAAACCTCAAAACACGGAAATACAAATGACCGAATTGTATTGTTTGGCCAACTCTGTTCCACCCAGTGATGAAAATAAAACATACTTCCCACTACACCGCTCGCTTCATATTACCCAAACAAAATAAATAAACCACATACATACACTAACCTAAACCCTACTTCTAACCTTACACTAACCCTTACATACATTACTATCTATGCACTTACCTTAACCCACACCCTAACCCTAAGGTCCGTAACTATCGCACACTTACCTTAATAAGCTATATCCAAACAAAATAAATAATCCACACACATACACTTAACAAAACTCTACATCTAACCCTTACATACATTACTATCTATGCACTTACCTTAACCCACACCCTAACCCTAAGGTCCGTAACTATCGCACACTTACCTTACGGAGCTATACCACAGAAGGGCCGACTATGCCGAATCGGGATTTTGAATTTTGCAGTTTCCAGCATTCGGTGTACTTGCGGTTTGCTTAATAGGTGTCGATCATGCCATATTCGACAACCTAAGCGTTCACGCTTGCGATATAGACCCGAGATTCCCAGGGTATCAATGGACTTCGCAAGTGTATGCTGATTTTCAAACAATAAAACTGTGAAGAAATAGTTGCATTATAAAAAAAAAAGTTTATGTATTTATTTTAAAATGTAATACATTAGCGCTTTTACTTTATGCAACTGCAATATTTTCCTTGTCTGACTGCTCCAATTTCCTGTCAAAATTTGAATTTAAGACTTTGTTGTTATTGGGTATTTTATCATCCCTAGAAGGCTGCTGAGCTGAAGTGCTTGAAGAATAACCTATCATCTTTTACTTTTGGAAGTGCTGCTGTTATTTATTGATTTCCATTTGAATCAGTTGCTGCTGTTGTTGTTTATTGGTCTTCATGATTTCCAGTGACTTTAATGTATTGTTGAAAGAACTGAGAGATGAAGTATTGACCACACAAAAATGTATGGATGTGCTTGTGATAAATAATGGAAGTAGTATGAACAGAGAAGACTTTTGTTTCATTTCAAAAAACATGGGGATATCATGTATGGAACATCTTTCGCTTTCTTGGTCAATGTGGGCCATAGCAATTTAACTGTTTCACAGAAAGAACTGATTAGTGATTTAGAATCATACCTAATACAAAAATAAGGCAAATTTCAATATTCTTACTGACAAAAAAATATACAGACTTAGATACCCCCAGGGTCTGTGGTCCTCCAATGTACCTTCTGACCTCTATCATTTAAATTTTAGTGAAGAAAAGTGGTTATTGCAGCTGTGGATTGCTTTAATGCTTTACAACAGATGAGACAGTCTTAAACAAAATAACTAATTTAAAAGTAAGTTGGCTCAATGTTGTCTGTATACAAAATGCACTAAAAACCTTTTCCCTAACAGTACCACTACACAAGACAGCAGGGCACAGAATACAGGCAACACAAAACATGCACAACACTGACCCTATCCCCTTACCTAACCCTACTGTAACCATAACCCACTGAGACTTGACTATTCACAACAACTGCTAATAACACCCTCTTGCACATCTTCACAACCACCACTTTTTCATTCAAATATTATTTTTCCTGCACACTGCTGTTTATCTACACTATATAAAACTTAATTCAACGTTATGTGATTCATTCAAATAAGCATTCACTCCCTTGTGCTTTCTTTTTTTTTTTACTGCCACAAAAACATTTCTATCAAATGTGATTCTGCAACCAAGATATAAATAAATTCATATATATATATATATATATATATATATATATATATATATATATGTGTGTGTGTGTGTGTGTGTGTGTGTGTGTGTGTGTATGTGTGTGTGTGTGTCTGTATATATATATATATATATATATATATATATATATATATATATATATAAATACAAATATATATATATATATATATATATATA
Organism: Protopterus annectens; assembly: GCF_019279795.1. NCBI lineage: Eukaryota > Metazoa > Chordata > Ceratodontiformes > Protopteridae > Protopterus > Protopterus annectens. The sequence goes on along the minus strand of NC_056741.1, from coordinate 1,625,736,087 downwards.
TATATATACACACATACATATAATAGCCATAACTTCTGCCATAAAGGTATCTTGCAGCAACATTGCATTCAAGATGTGTCTAGCTACACCTATTAGTCTTTCCCAAGCACCTCCCATATGAGATGAGTGCGGAAGATTGAAGACCCACGTGCATCCTTTGACTTGTAGATAATCTCATACTGCTGTATCATATGCACAAATATTCAGTTCCTTACAAGCTCCCACAGAGTTTGTCCCTCTATCAGAGTGAAGTAACTTTGCTGGGCCATGCATTGAAAAGAATCTTCTCAAGGTATTAATAAAACTGGATGCTGACATAGATTCAGTCAGTTATATGTACAGCTCATGTAGACAAACATGTAAAAAGTACTGCCCAGCATTTGTTGTCAGCACTATCTCCTCTAGCATGGTGGGTTACCACTGTCCACAGGCCAAAAACATCAATACCCCTGCTAGTGAATGGTAGATCAGGAGTCACTCTGTCTTCTGGTAAATCTGCCATCTTTTGACTTTCTAATCCCCTTCTCAGTTTATGACAGATAACACATTTGTGAATAACTGCAGGCATCAGGCGTTTACCACCAAGGATCCAGAAACCTGCAGCTCTGATTGCACCTTCTGTTATGTGATGTCCTTGATGAGCCACTTGGTTATGGTAATATCTCACAATCAGTGTAGCAATGTGATGATTGTGGGGGATGATAATTGGTTGCTTCTCTTATTCAGTCAATGTTGCAAAGGACAAGCATCCGCCAACTCTCAGCAGTCCATCTTGATCTATAACAGCACTAAACTTCTTGAGACAACTTTGTTTTGGCAATGCCTTTTGCTCTTTTATGCAGTCATATTCCTTTTTGAAGTGTTTGTGCTGAACAGAAGAGATGATCACATTCTTTGCTTGTGAAAGTTCCTCTAAGCTAACTTGCTGATGAAAACTTTTCCAGCCTCTAAGTAGAGAGCTATCTGATTTTCTCTGAAAACTTTTGGCAATATGAATAAGTCTGGCTATAGTTTCAACTAGTGTCTTCCAGTTTGAAAATCTTTCAAAACAATGTGAATGAATAGTGGAATCAAAGGCTCTAGTGTGGAAGCATGCAATTGCTGGTTTAATGTCAGGATTAGCTTCAGGCTCTATGAGAGGATAACCAGTAGCCATGTAATTTGAATTGTCTTTGAATTGTCTTTAACTGGCTGGTAAAGAAACGAAGGGCCTGAGAACCATATAGTGTTCTGAAGGCAGGCTGTCTGTATGGGTCTTGTAGCATAATCAGCAGGGTTTTGCTCTGTGGGTACATGGAACCAGTGATCAGGATGAGTTACTTGTCTGATTCTATTTACTCAGTTGAAGACATACAGAAAGAATCTTCTAGAGGTATTGCACATGTACCCCAGGACAGTTTTACTGTCTGTAAACAATTTCACAACATCCAGTTCCAGGTCTATTTCATCTCTGATTAGCTCATACAGTTCTACCGCTAATACAGCTGCACATAGCTCCAAACGTGGGATTGTATGCACTGGTCTAGGGCTTAACTTAGACTTTCCCATAACGAACCCTACATGACATACACTTACTGCATCAGTTGTTTTTAAGTAGGCTACTGCACCTACAGCTGTGATGGATGCAGCTGAAAAAATATACAGTTCCTTTTTACAGGCTACTGTCAGTGAAACAGGCACATAACATCTTGGTATCTTTAAGCCTTCCAAAGCCTGCAAAGACTCATTCCACTGAATCCATTCATGCAGTCTATCTTGTGGGAGTAATGCATCCCATTCCCATTTTCCAGATGACAGTTCATGGACTAAGGCCTTACCTTTTATAGTCGCTGGTGCAACAAACCCAAGGGGATCATAAAGGCTGTTCACGGTAGCTAAGATTCCTCTTCTGGTGAAGAGTTTTTCCTCTGAAGAGACTTGAAAAACAAAGCTGTCTGTTTCTAGATCCCAGCCTAGTCCTAAACTTTTCTGAAGAGGAAAGGAGTCTGTACTCAGACAAAGATCTTTAAGGTCATTAGCTCTGTCTTCTGCAGGAAAGGCTTTCATGACCTGTTTGCTGTTAGAAGCAACCTTATGAAGTCGCAGATTAGATTCTGCCTGTATCTGCTTTATTTTGTTGAGAATGTCAATTGCAATCCCAGGAGTGCTAGCAGATGTGAGTCCATCATCTACATAGAAATGTCTCAACACAAAGTGTTTGGCATCTTGTCCATAATGTTCATTACCTTTTAGGGCAGCTTTACGCCTACAGTATATAGCCACAGCAGGACAGGGACTGTTGCCGAAGACATGTACTCTCATTCTGTACTCCACTACTTCTTTGTCTATGTCATGATCTTTGTACCAGAGAAAACATAAATAATCTCGGTGGTCCTCTCACACCAGAAAACAGTAAAACATTTGCTGCACATCACCTGTGAAGGCTATGAGCTTTCTAAATCACATGAGGACCCCTAGATCAGGACCACTTAACAGTACCTTATTTAAAGAAATACCTTTACATTCCACACTGGAATCAAACACAACTTTTATTTGGTCAGGTTTGTGTGGGTGGTAAACACCAAACATTGGCAGATACCAGTGTTCTTTACCTTGATCCAGTGGTCTGCAATTTCAGCATGATCATTATCCAGTAATCTCTTGATGAAGTCTGTGAAATCTCCCTTTACCTTTGGCTTTTTTGTAAGGTTCTACGAAGAGAGTTCAGGTACTATATGGCTTGTTCTTTATTACAATGTAAATGATACCTGCATGTGCAAAATGGCAGAGGGGCCACCCAGCTGTTATTATCATCTTGGTAAGTCTCTCTGTCCATGATCCAGAGAAAGGCTTGATCTTCTATGGACACTATGGACAGGGCTTGTTTATTATCATGCTTTGATTTCTGTAACACTGAACCCCCTAGATTGTCAGTTTCTATGTTAAAGCTGGTGTCTTCTTTGCTGTGTGAAGAAGAGACCCAAAACCGTGCTAAATTATCAAAGCTTTCGTTAACAGTAAAATTGTTCTGGCATGGACTGAAAAAGGATGTATGGCCATTTGTTAACACAGATGTCTTGAAGGAACTGATGCTGATTGGCTGGTGAGCTGATCCCAGGCAAACTTCTCCTACAATGACCCATCCCAAGTTAAGTCTCTGAGCATAAGGGGCATTGATTGGTCCATTAATTTGCTCATGCACTTTGTGTACTTCTAAAATGTCTCTTCCAAGAAGAAAAAGGATAGAAGCACCAGAATTAACAGCTGGAATGAGGTGAGCAATTGGGCCGAGGTGATGGTGATGATAAGCCACATCTGGAGAAGGAATTTCTGACTTGTCATCAGGTATCATGTCACACTCTATCAGTGTAGGTAATAGAAATTGCTTTTCCTTATCAAAATATTCAATAGCAAAGTCTATGGCTCTTCTGCCTGCAGTTTTCATAATGCCTGCACATGTCTTTAGAGTATAGGGAGCTGCAATTGTTTTAATGTTAAAGATATCAAAAAAGTCTTTGTTGCTCTGCTCATCAAGAACTGCATAAATATTCACTGCTTTGCCTTTTTTCCTGGTGGGATACACACTGACTAAACAGATTTTAGAACATGACCGTATATTTTTACCTTGGCCACAGATTTTAGTGCACATAGACATCACTGAAGAAGGGTGTTCTCTTTTTGCTCCCTGCCCTGATCTTTCCTGGCTTCTACCATCCCTGCTGGTTGTGGAGGTGGATCAGGGTGTAAGACCACTATGTGTTTCTCACTGCCACATTCTGTGCACTTGACTGATATTTTACAGTCTTTAGCTACATGCTTAGTAGATTCACAGCACTTGAAACAGATGCCATTTTGTTTAAGAAAGAACATTCTCTCCTCATTAGGCTTACCTCTAAACTCTTTGCACCTTTTCAGGTGGTGAGGCTTCCAGTGAATTGGGCATTGTCTATCAGGACTTTTCATAGGGCTCACCTTGCTGCTGTCTTGGCGGTTTGTGGCCCTTGAAGGTACAACTGTTTTGTGTGTGAACACGAAGTATTACCATGAGGTCTGGAAGGCTTTTCTGGTCTGGATGGCAGATTAGTGCTGCTAATGAAGGCTGTGGTTGCTCCTAATCTTTGCTTGCTGCTGAACAAACCTAGAAAACACAAAGAAAGGGGGAAAAGCTACTCCATTTTCCTCTTTGTATTTAGCTCCAACAGATGCCCACTTTTCTTGCAAGGTATAAGGTAGTTTCTCCACTACTGGATTAGTACCACGAGCAGTGTCTAAATATGAAAGCCCTGCCAAATAGCCCTCCTCTTTACCACACTCTATTTCTAGAAGAAGATCACCCAGTTGTTGTAATTTTATATTGTCTTTATTGCTCAACTTGGGGAAGGCTTCAAGCTTTTTCAGTAGAGCATCTTCAGTTGCTTCAGGTGAGCCATACCTTTCTTCTAGCCTCTGCCATGCCATATTGTCCTGCCAAAGGGTTAAACAAGTGTACTCTATGCATGCTTTTTGTGTGCTCTGCTGACTCTTTGCCCAACCATTTTATCATTAAGTCCAGCATTTCTGCAGCCGCCAAATTTAAGTCTCTAGTTGCACTCAGAAAGGAGGACTTCTATGCCCAATAGTTTTCTGGACAGTCGTCAAACTTGATGAAACCTGAGTTAACCATTTCTTTGCGGATAAGATACTTTGTGACTTCTTGTATGTTTTGGTGTTCAGGCATGTAATCTTTAGGCTGTGGTAGTGGGAGTCCTGGATTTCCATTTCTAAGGAGCTTTGGAAGTTGCTCTTTTGTTGGTTTGACACTGCTGACATCACAAGAGTGATGGGACATACCTGGGACATCTGCTGGTTTTGGGCTGGATTCTCCTTGCATAATCTTAGGTGACTGCTGGCTTGCATGCATACTAGTAAGTTTCTGGATGTACTCATTTATACGTTCAGCAGAGGAGAGAGGTTTCTCTGAGACTTCTGGTTCTAAGTGAGTTATCTCGCTTACTGAAGAATCTGCTTACAGCAGCTGTGCACTGGCACTGAAGAATATGTATCATAATGGATTCTTTTTCAGCAAATGCAGGTTGGGCACATGCCGCATCTGCTTTGGCACGAGCTCCAATTGCTAAGGAACATGCTGAGGACATCTTACTGGATCTTGATGATTTGGAGCCATGTGACCATGTTTCATATTTTGGGAGACTAGAGCTGTTCTCCCTGCCGTGCTGTGTCTATATCCTCAGATTTATACTTCTTCCCTGATCTCAGACTCATATTTGCAGTGCAGTGACCTCTTGTATTCAGGACTGCAAGGATCTCCTTTTTACTGTTCCGTTCTCACAGCACTGTGCGATGTGTAGTACAGCTAAATGGACAGCTTAACAATTTAAGAGAAGCCAATAAGTGAAAGAATCAGGGTTTCTTGTGTCTTTACTGAGATTTCTTAACTTTAATACTTGTAAAACTGCAACACAATACAAATAGCAACATATCAGAATATATACAATATACAGCACTTCTAAATACAAAGAATTACAACATACAAATTACTTACAAGGAAATGTGAATGCCAGCACCTGGGAAAAGAAGATCATGACTGCACTTCATGAGGGCTAGAAGTGAAAGAAAGCTGCTTCCTGACTGAGTTACATCACTTCCTGAGGCTTGCTATAATGCTGTAAAACAAGTTAATCTAACTGTTATAAATAAAAGGCCACTAGATGGAAGCAACAGATCAAAAATGCTTAAACTGTACAACTATAATATAAACTGTCTGAATTGCTGTGAAGGGCAGAATATATATATATATATATATATATATATATATATATATATATATATATATATATATATATAATCTACAAGAAATGTAAGTAGAAAGAGCACAAGACTAAGGAAGCAGCTAGACTGCAAAAGTGCTCAATGTTCTCTTTTTTTGTTATATTAAACCTACATTTTATAAGTCGTGGTTTGGTGCTCTTTCTACTTACATTTCTCGCATCTATATTTGTGTTACAGCACCAGTTTGTTCATACAGCTGCCTGTTTCTTTTATATATATATATATATATATATATATATATATATATATATATTGACAGACAAGATCAGACAGGAATCCCCATGGACGATGATGTTTGCAAATGACCCTGTGATCGGTAGTGAGAGTAGGGAACAGGTGGAGGAGACCCTGGAGAGATGGAGATATGCTCTAGAGAGAAGAGGAATGAAGGTCAGCAGGACTAAGACAGAATATATGTGTGTGAATGAGAGGGGAGGATAGAGGAATGGTGAGGATGCAAGGAGTAGAGGTGGCGAAGGTGGATGAGTTTAAATACTTGGGGTCAATAGTTCAAAGTAACGGTGAGTGTGGAAGTGAGGTGAAGAAGAGAGTACAACCAGGATGGAGTGGGTGGAGAAGAGTGTCAGGAGTGATTTGTGACAGATGAGTACCTGTAAGAGTGAAAGGGAAGGTCTACAAGAGGGTAGTGAGACCAACTATATTATATGGGTTGGAGACAGTGGCATTGACAAAAAGACAGGAGTTTGAGCTGGATGTGGCAGAGTTAAAGATGTTAAGATTTGCACTGGGTGTGATGAGGGTGGACAGGATTAGGAATAAGTATATTAGAGGGTCAGCCCAGGTTGGAAGGTTTGGAGACATTGCCAGAGAGGCAAGATTACACTGGTTTGGACATGTGCTGAGGAGGGATGCTAAGTATATTGGGAAAAAGATGCTAAGGATGAAGCTACCAGATAATAGGAAAAGAAGAAGGCCTAAGATAAGGTTTATGGATGTGGTGAGAGAGGACATGCAGGTGGTTGGTGTGACAGAGCAAGATGCAGAGGACAGGAAGAAATGGAAACAGGTGATCCGCTGTGGTGACCCCTAATGAGAACAGCCAAAAGAAGATGATGATGATGATATATATATATATATATATATATATATATATATATATATATATATATATATATACAGAGAGAGAGAGAGAGAGATACATGGAAGTAATAGTAGTAATAGTGGTAGCCACTGCAGTACATTCAAACTAAAAATTAAATTGTATCTTGGCTGTACTAATATAAATACTTACCCTTTCATGGTAACTTAGCCAGAAGCAGTTTTCTAAGGGAGAGTGGTAGGATTTGGGGAATTTATGTGAAAGATGTAAGCCAGAGTTTGAACAGAGCAGGAACTAAAAATTTTACTAGACCACAAACAAGACTATTTCACATCAAAGCAGCAATGTATGTGGAGGCACTTAGTCTTTATTCTTAAGCCTGAGTCAGGGCATGTCAAAGGTGCTGCAATGCTTAACAAACTTAAGCCATTGACTGTATCCCGTACTGATGACTTGGTCTCCAGGGAATGGAAGCTGACTATTGTAAATGGTCCTGTGGGGTCACTGCATTAATGGCCTGACACTCCTTTAATTTTGGCCAAATAGTTTAGGTGCTGATAAAGAACACAGGGGTTGGCATCAAAGAAGTATTAAGTTAGTCTGCAGATGAAATTTAGGGTAAATGCCAGCCATAACAAATTATTCGTGGAAAAGAGTATATAAATAGGAATGTGTAATCCATTTGAGACAAAGAAACACTTCTGTCTAATGATAATTTGGTGTCCTGGGACAAAAGCTCATTAATCCCATACAGGCCTAGATCTAGGTGTGATCCTTGTCTCGAATATACCTGTGCAGTGGTACTAAGTTAAGGAAGAATTCAGACAGGTGCCAAGACTTTTAAAGGCCTGGATGGACTTCCTTTTTTCTACCTAGTGTAAGAAGAATAATTGTACATGTAGAAGTTGTACATAGCATGCAAATTGCTTTTTCCTCAGTCCATTTTTGTTGACCTGGTATTAGTTCTATGGGAAAATTAACTTATTTGTAACAGTCTATTCAAAAATGACACCAAACTGTATGTTAGATATATAGATGATGTATACTCATTAGGAAATGAGGTGAGAAAGATTTGGTTAAATTTCTGCCACATGTAAAGAGGTCAATAATTTACTAGGTGTGTTCAAGTGTCTGGTCAAAAACCTAGATCATTTTTTTTTTTCAGATTTGCGTTACTAAGAATAATCAAATTCACACTTTACAGTATATAAATTAACAGAAAAACCTAAAGCAGGATATTTTTACATGCTAAGAATTGTCACTCAATGCATATCAAGCATAATGCTGTAAAAAGTCAGGCTATAAAAGTGACAAGATTAACAGAAGACACTGTGTTTATCAATGTACAACACTTCTTGAAAGAAATGCTTTTAGAAAGGGAACACGATATGGCTGACACAGACCATGTTTTACAGGAGGGTGAAGAAAAAAGGCAGACACAGTATATATCTACACTAACCTGCACAAATTGAAGAGGACAGGGACAGACTTAATGGGTGTACAAATACCTCCTTTGGCCTGGAATTCTCAGAAAGTAGGCAAAATGTGAAGAGAATTCTAAGCAATAACTGGAAAATATTCCTGAAGTACTTAAGCATTGTGTGTGTGTGTTTGTGTGTGTGTGTGTGTGTGTGTGTGTGTGTGTGTGTGTGTGTGTGTGTGTGTGTGTGTGTGTTTTTGTGAGGGTTTTGAAAGGCCAATTCACATCCATCTGATGTGTTAAGATTTGTGATATTTGAGTTATTGCTTGAGACTTGTTCAACACCAAACACCCCAATATCGTCTTGATCAGCACATAACCCATCCAATATATTATCAAGATCCATAATTGAGAAACATATCCGGCCCATATCAGACATTTTGAAATTATCTAGGATTTGGCCAACCCAAATACAAAGTTTAGTTTAGTTTTTTGAACAGTTTGGTCTATTTATATTGGCTGTTATTTATTTGTATCTCAATTGTGAATTGGCCTTTCAAAACCCTGGGCAAGGGATTAAAAAGTCTAAGAGCCAACATTTGGCACTTAAGACTATTTCGTACATATATTCACAAGAATATAGCACCCTGAGGTCTTAGAATCAAACTTCGACCTATGGTTAGTAGATCTGAAGAGAGACTAACCACAGAATGGAATCAAGCACTACAAGAAGGTTCCATGAGTTTTGTCAAAATTCTGGCCTCATACTATGAGAGAGCTATAGATGCAAATATAACTGAGGTCAAAAGCATTAGTGCAGAATGCAAAAAGTATCATTCTCTTCCCATTTATGATAATGCGGTGGCCAGACTGTCCAAAAAGCTAGCCTCATACGAGAAGTTAACTAAAGAAAGAAAAATCCAAAAATTCAACAGAGAGATCATGGATTACAAGAGGGGACACCCTTTTGATATCCAGATATCTGTAAGATTTGATGAAACTAATTTTGGATCGGCTGGAAACAGAACCAGAAAGAGACCCAGATCCATTCTCAAACACCCTGTTAAATCTTACACCAGCACTTTGGGGGAGGAGTCCTCTTATACTAACAGTGAGAGTGCACCAACACATGAATCCCCTATGCGTAAAAGGTCCAATGCCAATATCCCTTTAGACAAAGGGGCAAGCGGCGGGGGGGCCGCAAACATAAACATAGAAACTAGTACAGAATTAATGGAAGGGCTGATAACAACACTACTCAGACAATAGTCACTAACTATTTGAATGTATTAAACCTATCTGACACAGTTTTAACGGATGAACAACAAAATTTACTAAATAAAGTATTGGGTTTTCTACCAAGCTTTTTTTGTGACGAATACAATATTGTATCTGATGTCATGAATTTTTGTCGCAATCTTAACCTGAAAATTTTTTTTCAGATGATAATTCATCTTACTCTCAAAGATCTTCTGACTTCAGATTTCACAAATCCCAATTTCGACCACCTATGAATAAACATGTGGCCATATTCCAACAGTCTGTCCTACATGACCTACATTTCCCTCAGTCTGAATCACACATCATAAAGCAGAATATTAGTATATCTGAGAGAATTGCTCTAACGGAACTCAGGAATAATCAAAATATTGTGATATTACCTGCAGACAAGGGTGGAGCAGTGGTGATTCATAACATGAATTATTACATTAATGAGGGCATGGAACAACTGTCAGACAGGAAGTGCTATATGCATATGGGGATTGACCCCACTAAGAATTTTAAGAAAGAAATAGATTCATTTCTTAATTTGACGGTTGAGGAGGGTATTATTACCTCAAATACAGCTCAACACCTTACAGTGACAGATCTACAAAAACAAATCTTGTACCTACTTCCAAAAATTCATAAATCTATTTCTAACCCACCAGGCAGACCAATTGTTGCAGGTATTGGCTCACTCACCGAACCACTTTCTGTGTTCTTGACAGTACAATTAAAACCACTATTGAAGGAAGTTAGAGATAGAATACAGGACACTACAGAATTTTTACAAATATTACAAGATACTCAATTGGAGCCACACTGGCTCATGTGTACGCTGGACGTAAAATCCCTATACACTAGTATACCCCATTGGGCAGGATTACAGGCTCTACAATATTGGTTGGAGAAGACTAATCTATATTCACCTGGCTTCAAAACCCTTATTATCTGTATGGCTGAACACGTACTCAATAAAAACGTGTTTTATTTTTAAGGGGAATGTTACTGGCAACTGCAAGGAACTGCCATGGGCGCATCCTTTGCTCCGATCTATGCCGATCTATTTATGGCTTATTTTGAAGAATGCGTTATATATAATCCATTACACAACATATATATAGTAGAAACTGATAAATGGCGAAAATACCTAGATGATTATTGGATGGTGTGGCGTGCTGATTCCACATACTTACTTGAATTTGTCGAGTATCTCAATGACAACATTTGGGGTATACAGTTTACAATAACATTTGATCTACAAACAGTTGATTTTCTTGACGTTACAGTCTACAGAAATCATGATCACACATTGAATACTAAAATTCACAGAAAATATCCACAATACAACACTTTATTACATGCATCTAGTATGCATCCATGTCACACCATCCGCAACATACCGAAATCACAGTTTCTTAGGATTAAACGTATCAGTTCCACTAGGTTGGATTTTGAGGAAGCCAGGGCGGATCTAGAGAATAGATTCTTGGAGAGGGGATACCATCCCTTTGATATCCATTCAGCCAGTACATGGTCAGAAAAACAAGACAGAAACACTTTACTCAAATACAAGCAGTCATCACAAATTACTGAGGAATCCACACTCAGATTTGTGACTACATATGGTAGAAATCATAATGTCATCAGGAATATTCTAGATGCCAATTGGAATATTTTGCTGGCCAATAACCAGTTAAGGCAAATATTGGGACCAAAATGTCAGTTCTCGTACAGAAGGGGTAGAACACTGGGAGCAATATTCTCTCACTACAAACATAAGGAGAGTGGAGGGGCCAAATATAAACAGTTGACCATATCAGGTGATCAACTCTTGGGTACATTTCCATGTGGCCATTGTTCATCCTGTAATCAGGTAAGCAACTTAAAACAGTTCAGTAGTGCCAACACAAGTAAGGTGTATGACCTAAGGGTTTTTGGCAATTGTTCCAGTACTTGGGTTGTTTATTTGGTCACATGCCAATGCTCGGCATTTTATGTTGGGCAAACATCACGCTCACTAAGGATTAGGATGGGTGAACATAGGAGTGATATTAAAAACAAAAAGGATACCAATGCTTTGTATAGACATACTATCAAACATCCAAATGCCAAATTTATGTTCATGGTTATTGATAAAATTACTGGGGACAGGAGCAATATGCAGGGTTGGCACAGTATCCTCAACCACAAAGAAAAATATTGGATTATTCTTCTAGGGGCACTCTTTCCCCCAGGACTTAATGACCATTGATAAAAATTTACTGCCTGGTATACACTGAAATCAACATATTAATGATGGATTCATCCAGATAAATGTGATCCGAGTGTTAGAATATTACCTAACACGTTGTTTCATTGGAATTTACTTTGTTATTTGTTGTTGCCATGGTGTATTTTTTAATTCAATCTTTAAATTTGTTGCTATTATAAGACTAAGAAATTGTTAAATATTATTTTCAAATTATATTAATTTTTGTGAGATTACAATACATACATTGTGCCTTTATCTTTATCTATATGGTCAATAATTATCATATTACTTGCTATGGATCTCATATGATGAATATCCCCTTGATAATATAAGTTGGTGCAGTTACCCCTGTGATCTATACCAGATACCAACAAGGGATACTTTAGTAAATATAGTCATATTAAAGTGATGTAAATACTAACATTTGGATTTCATATTTGATATCATGTCTGTATATTCTTGCCTTAGGACATTCTGCTGTGGTAGTTTAACAGCTAACCTTGTATTATATTTTGGGTATATTTTGTCAAAATAGTTGTTTAACTTTTTTTTTTCTTATTGTGGACACACAATTTTGTTCTTTATTTAGGACTCACACATTATGGTGTTATCTAACATAACCAGATTAATATTATTTGTTTATCTTTATATACACCCTAGTAATTATGTGGTTATAATAATGTATATTTTTCTATACTATGAACTTTGATGTGATGTGCCTGTATTTTACTATGTACTTAATATTAACTATGGGGATGGACCATACCATTGTCAGCCATTGGTTGGTGAGATATATAAATACTCATGAGTTTGCTAATTAAAATATATGTTATGTTTCACTGAAGAAGGCTGTTTAGCTGAAACCGGTTTGAAAATAAACTTATTTTGTTTTGTTTCATAGTTATTTAATCAGTCTCTTATAAAAGTACCTGACTGCTCATGCTGGCCTCTAGTGTTTACCTGCATATTGGTTTGGCCGTGCATACCGTACTTGCGAGGAGTGGAGTTAGTACTCACTTATACACCACTGTTGCCATGGTATTGGCTAATGGAGTAGCTGCACAGCTGGTGTGCATCCAATTAACTACTTTGGAACAGCGATTGGTGGACAGGATACCACGTTACCGATATGTAACTAGAAAAGGATGTGTTATCACACATTCAAACCATCTGTTTATACCAGGGGAACATTACAAAGAACATTGAAACACAAACCGAAAAGGATTGAATCAACAGTTAACAACACCTCGGGTTACTAATAAGGTATGTAGAACAGTCAGTATGTCTGTGTATGTAGTACTATTCTGTAGTATTTAAAGTGCACGCAATCCATATAGTGGAAACAGTTATCTTGTAGTGATGTATTGTTGAGCATAGTGACACTTGTAGTATTTGTGTGTACTGCTGTAGGTCACAAGGCAAACACTGCATAAACCACAAGGGATGCTATATAAGGGCTTTGAACAGAAATACTCCTCACCAGCCGATGTCAGTGGCAGGGCTGGTCCAACAAGTATGTGCTATAACAGGGGATAGTATATGTTGATATATTGTAACTGTAGCCATATGTATGGGTGTATTACAGAGAATAACATGTGGAAAGTTGGGCCACTGTGCAAGTATGATTTGCATTGTGGGATATTGTGCCAATAACTGTGTAATGTACAGTATTGTAGGCAGATATGTATTACAAGCTACATATCATTACTGTAATGTTAGGAAAACATTAGTTATGTCAATTGGCATTTACAATACACAATAACAGGATACATACGTCTTTTAGTGAGCCGACAGTTTATCAGCATGATAGCAAAGTAAAATGGAAGAGCTATTTAACTATCCATGCACATAAGACATGTAATATGTGCAAAGGTAGGTACTAGGCTGTCTTACCAAGGGTATCTGTAAGCCTAGCTAGCATGTGTTGGCTTTCGCCACCCCCACAGGTTGGTTTCCCGTGCCTCTGAACAGCCAAGCCAGTAGTTCCCTGTGCCTCTGTCCAGCAGAGCTGCTGCAGTGATCCCCGGGGTACATGTCTGTCTCCCATCCACAAGTCAAGGTTTCCCATGAAGAGTGCTTGTGAGGGGCTCTGCCTGATGTACATTGGAATCATGTTCCAAAGCATAGGGATTGTCCGGGTCAGGAATCTATCCATCCAGCACGTCCTAGACATCATTGTGGTTAGGTGTATATCCCTAGAGCATGTGGCTCTCAAGGGCTTCTGTTTAGGTGGAGCATATCCAGCAATACAGGGTTGGACATGGGCCTTGTCTGTCAAGCAGAGATCACCTGTGAGTATGTGGTATGCAACTGAGTACAGCTGGAGTTTCGTAGGTTGGGCTGCATAGGTCATCTGTCTGAGGTCAGTAAACTTCTTGGTGTGATACTGGTGTGGTCTTCCAAGCTGTTGCAGTTGTCTTGTAAAGTATATCCCAAATGGGGTGTTGTATCCTTTAATGGGTCTAATATGACATGTGTAGAGTCACAATGGCCCCTCTGATCTGGATGCGAGCCCATTAGAGATTAGGGGGGGCCATGTAGAAGGATATTCTAACCACCTTTATGGGTATCAAAGGAGAGATTGTTATCTACTGGGGTTCCTGGATCCCGTATTACCTTTTCTGTACATAAGGGACTAGCACCTATGTGGTAGTCTGTGGGTAATTAGTTATAGCCAAAGGGGATGACTATGCACTTTTAGGCATTCAGCTTGACGCCATGATATTAACACCAGGTGCCCATATGAGTGCGACCCTTCCAGAGGGTGTCTGTAACAGCTGGGGAAACAATTATGTCCCCTAGTTTGCAGTTGTCAGCAAACCTTTTCAGCCAAAGCCCTCCTGTGCTTGTCTATACATCAGAGACGTATATACCGAACATGAGACACCAATTGTAACCGGTATACAGTTGGACCTAGGGTATGCAAATCCCACTGTGTGGGTTCTGTCTGTGAGCCACTTTGCAAACCATCACATGACGTAGGGGTTAATGTTCAGGCGGATGGGTATGTTGATAATACAAGAAGGAGGAATGGTGTTGAAAGCCTATGAGAGATCTAGGTAGGCTGTGTGGACCTCCTTACCCTCATCTAATGCCTTGGTAACTGTCTCTAAGAAGTCCACCAGGTTTAGGAGGCAAGGTCTGGCCTTAACAATGCCAAACAGGGAGGGGTCAAAGGTTGGGAGGTACCCAATGTCTCTGTGACAGTGATCCATAATGTGCACCATAGCCTTGCAGACCAGGTTAGTCAGGCCTATAGGGATATAGGTCCCATGGTCCATTGTGGTGCCACCTTTGTGGAGTGGGATAACTGTTGCTGTGCGCCATTCAGGGGGCACTATTCCCGATGTGAGGTGCATAGGTGGGGAGATGGTACGATCTGAAGTTCATGTAAAACGCAGCCTGGGATGTTGTCCGGTCCCATGGATGCTGTGATATTGCCTTTAGAGTGTGCAGCTTTGAGAGGGATCTGCCAGGATGTTGCTAATATCAATTGTTTCTGTAATGTTCATGCCTTTGTGCTGTAACTCATAGCAGATCTGGTTGTTGACATCGAGATATGTGACATAGCTATAGAATGCTTTGTGGTTGTTGTTGGTATTAGTTGAGTTATAGTTTTCATAGCTAGCTTTGGAGGATCTTATAAGGGATCTCACCTTCTTACTGTGGCTGGCCAGGGATCTCCTCCATGCATGGTACTGTACTCTCATTTGCAACAGTGTCTTCCTCCTGTAGTACAATATGTTTATGGCAGGGGACCACCAGATTGGTTTAGATAATTAGGAGTATAGCGTCCTGGTTCTGTTTGGGATAGCACAAGCCATGCATTCCTGTAAGTGCTTGTAGAGTGCATTTGTGTAGGATTCAGCAGTTGTAACAGTACTGTCCATCTGCATGGGTGTCATGACGTCCACCACGTCTGTCTTAAGAAGCATGTAGTTGGCCTTGTAGAGATATTATACTGTGGTTCCCTTAATGGGGTAGGTGCGAGATGTGGATATCAACGGTGTTCAGCACATGGTCTGATCGGACCAACGAGGAGTTGGCTTCACGTGTGGAGCACCAGTCACTCATGTTGGTAATGACTAGGTCTAGGATATTGTTGCCCCTGGTGGGTGTGTGGATATGCTGAGTCAGGGCACTGGTGTTTATGAATTCCAGAAACCGTTGAGCTAATGTGTTGGTACACAAGTAGTTTTCCCAGTTAATGGTGGGGTAGATTCAGTGAGACTTATGTGATGAATGTGGTGTTGTGCGACTGTGTACCTTCTCCACATGACAGTCAGGGTCAGGCTTGGTTGGAGAGATCTTTACCTCCAGTTTGGCTAGATGTGTGCATCTCTCACAGGTTGTAGTGTTGGGTGGTAGGCGGAGAGGCTTGTCTGTGTACATGAGGCAATGTGTACATTGCCTCAAGATGTCCAGATTCATCAGATAGACAGGTGAGAACACTGGCAGTTGACTCTTTGACATGCCTGAATATAGAACAACATTTACCTAGATAAGGGAGGAAAGTGAGTACAAGAGCTACATTACTCTGTGCAAGTGAGAAAAGTATGTACAAAACCTGTTCACCCTTACCTGTAGGTAATGAGGAAGATTGAGTGCTATAGTAATTATTAGCTTACGTAGTGTTTACAAGTCCTGAACAAGTACTTAGCATGAATAAGCAATCCAGATAGGGTCTTGGATAATATAAACACACGCCCCCCTCCCCCCAACAGGTACACAAGCATATATCCATGTACACCACAGGGCCCCTGTACCCACAACTATGCAGTACAAGCTACACTCAGTCTGCATGGGACCTGCCCACATCACAGGTTGTATCATACACATATGGCAAAACAAGATGCTCTTCACGTACACAACATGTAAAAGATAGCTCCATGTCAGGTTGTGTACACACTGAATGGTGCGCACCAACAGGTATCACAACCCACAAAGGGGGAGACACCACTGATAATGGGAAGTACTTTACTACTACCCTGCTGAGTCTGGTCTGGATGGCCATGAACCTTGATCACTTAAGTGATGTCAGCAGTACAGATGTAGATGACAGTATGGTTGATGTCACACTGCATACCAAAACCTTGCCAGGTCATAGGACATCATCACCCATACTGTGTAACACCTACACTCGGTATACTAGATGTACATTCCTATGCCACAGGAGTGTTTTGCTACAGGACTGCTGGCAGAACCAACACTACAGAAGGTTTCTGAATAATACGTGATCATCACACCAGTGGCAGCTACAGTATGTCAGGGTTAATGAATCTTATTCCCCCTCATTGTAGGCCATACCTCACAGACAAACAAAAGGCATCTGCCTATTGAAGTATGCAAATGACTATGACCTAGGAGCAATAGCTGACTCACATTGTCACCCCATGTTAATAACCCTGTACCCATGAACTACCACCTAGGCAGCGGTCAACATAATGGACACTTGTGTGTGAGGGATGCAGCTGGGCAGTTGTCTTTCCTATGATAGCTACGTCACCACACCTGCCAGGTAGTCATATGGGGCAACCCTAATAATGATAGGGTGCCATTCATGAATATAGAGATCATTGTCCAGCCATACAGAACACTCAAGTGACCCATATCAGATCATACATTTCCTTTAAGGGGTATTGGCCATGTGCAGATGGCCTACACCTGCCTTCCCATTCCCCATCTCCACTATGTAGCATGATGCATACCCTGAATAACACATGCTGGACAGATCCTTGTCCCATACACTTGACATAGTCCTGCCATGCTATGCATTCCTGTCTGTCAAAGCTGCACATCGCTCCCCTCTCAGACATGGTGTGATGACCGCATGGTAATGCATGGTATATGTATCATTAACCATGTGGATCCGTAATGTGGCACTGCTCCACCTGGCTCCACAGACCCACCTGTCGGCTACTGCCAGGTAACCTTTCATCCTAGATTCATACATGGCCCATGGCATATAGCCCACTAGTTGACTTTGACTGTACATGCTATAGTTGATATCCATCCCTGCAAATACCATCTGGCTAGCCAGTGTCCCATGTGTATCACATGTGTAACACAGGTGATACATGACAGGATGTTGAATCACTGTACAGTGCCGTGTAGATGTATATGGAAGAATGCATACATGTAAAACCTTATGTGAGCATGTCTGCAGGGTCATAAGTCATGTCTGTTAAGGAAGTGTAAGTCCTTATATGTGACATATACACTGCATGAAGGTTGACTGCATTAATGTGGACACATCCAGCCATGTGCTGATAGGTAGGAACACCAGTACAGGCAAACAGACATGCCCACATCAATACAGCAACCACATGGAGTATGAGCAATGTAATCAGGTGACACACACGCACATATATGGTGATAATATCCACTCAACATTGAGTGTCACATGTGTGTGACACAAACACTGAGTGTGTGATATCCATTTTAGCAAACCTGTTTCTACTCAGTGAGTGGTTCCATTTTATTTTTTACTTGTGACACAAACACTTCAGTGACATGTAGGTTTGCAAATACAACTATTTAAACTGAATTAATGCGATACACATGTATGTTCAGCTGTAGCTCTGTATGTCTCTGTGAGTTACTGTGACCTGTCTCCATCATTATGTCTTCCATGTATGCCATGTGCAAGGCTTCCTCCTTTTACACGCTTGGAGGATGAGGCCCTCATCCTATACCTACTCGACAATCATGATATCCTGTTCAGCCATGTGCCACAGGATGCACAGCAGCGGGATGCCCTGCAGATGAAACTTCACAGGAGGGTTAATGATGTGGGTGGCCACAACCACACATACCAGCAAGTGCGCAGACACTGTACAGACCTCATTAGACGGGTGAAACAGCATGCAAATGCAATGCCAGGGAACAAGGTGCAACAGGTGGTGGACCACCAACCCAGCCCCCACTCACACATACTGAGGAGCTACTGGCCAACCTGGGGACACCTGCAGACCCGTATCCACAAGCCTTAGCCGATATTGTGGAGGTGGGTGTCTCTCAACCACTGAGCCTGGAGTTGCTTGGTAAGTCAGTACTGCACCTATAACAACTATATTCCATATAGTTGCATGTGTCACTGTACAATATGTAATGTAACTTCATATGCAAGGCATGTATGCACACATGCCGCATACTATAGTATGCTACTCTGTGTATGCACACGTGCATACACCATAGTATAGTGTAATGTACTGGTGTATGTGTTATGCACATTGCACCCTGTAGCTATTATACAGGTGTGGATTATGCTCATACTGCTGTGTTACTCCTATTTAGGTACCTCTGGCATTCCGCTGTGACAGCAGCCTGTTGCAGGTAAGAGTGTTATTATTTATAAGGAACCGTAATGCACAAATCTATCTGCCATGTGGCCATTCACAACATGTACACATAATGTATGGTCCTGTCACAATATACAGGTCGGACCTGCAATGCATCACAATGACTACCCATGTGCAACACTTGCAAACTATGTGAATCATCTCACCGACATGAATCCTCACAAACTTTATTGCCAGATGTGTTGACAGCTGTGCATACAATGGTAAAGGTGCTGTTCACTTTAGGGACATACAACAGATCTGATCTACACATGTGGTGAATACAAACAGTACTACACAGTGGGCTGGAGTATGGCCAGCACACAGGTTTCACCGGTGTGGATCATAGCCCTGCTAAGAATGTCACACAATGTGATGTGCTATCTTGACATGTCCATGACATCTATTGGCCTGGCTGCTAGACTGCCTACCTAACCTGACAACATATCCCACATACCACCCTTTATCTGCATAACCATGTTGTCAGTGGAGCATATATGTCATATGGGACAACACATACATGTGAAATAGATGCCCATCACAATAATTTGGACAACACATGTACACCCATGGCCATGGAGGATGGCCAGAGACATGGAGCAACACACACAGTAGACGTGTTGTGCTTGTGTGTACACCCTGTTGTACAATGGCTACACATGGTTCAACCATGACCTTTGTATAATGGTCATAATGTAGATGTGGAACACTAGATTTCCTACAGGCCTGTGCACATCTTGTGTAGGCGTAACATCAATCCACCACATAAGATGTGTTGAACATCTTGAGGGTGTTGCAACATGACAGCAGTCACCTGTACAGTATCCACATCAGGCCACAGATACAGTACATTCCCGTTGCTAGTGTTAGACATAAATGCCATACTAGCTCCTCGTGTATGTGTGTGTGGTACACAGATGCCATGTGGGACATGGTGTACCGACGTGTTCACCATGTCTGGCCATAGTTACCAGGCCGCAGCAATATGGTTGCAGATGTACATATGTGTCATCCGTATACCCATCAGTGACCTGTGTCACAACTTCCACATCATGGTTTAGTGTGTATACACCTCAGTGACGTGGGTCACATTCCACAGTATATATGTATTGTATCTGAACACAGTCATGGCTATGAACCCTGTCTGTAACTCACACTGTATAGCACTAGAGATGCCTCATGATTCCCTGCAATGGCCATGCACATCAGCTAAATTTGCAGTATATCTGTAGGGCGGACAGACAACACTGAATTGGTACACCATTGCCCCTCTGTATATTTGACAGGACACCATTGTGTTAAACATGTATGCATGTCATTCCACACATCAGCAGATCACATGTCATACTACATGTGATTATCAAGTTCATATGCCACACATCAGGCAGGTGTACTGTTAACCTGTGCTGGTCCACATGGTGTAACACAGGGATGTATGCTAACCACTACTATGATTGTGTAATTTGCATGCCATCTGCTATGACACATGCATGCTGTTGTGTGCAACCTAGGGATGTATGATGACTACCACTATTATTGTCTGCGCTGCATGCCGTCTGCCGTATCACATGCATGTTGCATGCCTTCTGTCATATCACATGCATGTGTGTTTGTGTCTATTGTATAGATTGTAATGTACAGTTCTTGTCTGCCCTCACAGGTGATGTAGGTGCATTGCCATCCTACGGTACATCAGATTTTAGTGTCCCCACAGACTCTAGCAGTGATGATGAACATATGATTGGGACACAGGCAGAGTTGTCAGGGGCTGAAACTGTGCCATTGGTTGCCATTCCATCTATATCCACCTCATCCCTCCACACAGATCCCATACCTGCACATACCCCATCACCAGTGGCCATAGAGGAAGGACAGTTGGCGCGTGGTAGCTTAGAACAGGAAAGTGTGGGGGCTATGGAAGATGTGCTTGCACACCATGGTGTCAGCCAAACTACTGGTGGTGCCCCACACAGGCACATGGCCAGTGCTGCTCATAGGAGGACCTCTGGCCAACATGCTCCTGCACGACAGAGCGCAGCAGCTGATGTCACCAAACACATGTTTCAGGCTGTAATGGAGGCACAGGCACATGCCGAACAGCGCAACAGAAAAGATCAGAGGCTACAGAGGGCTGCTGTCCATTCTTTAAACAACAGCATCCAGGCAATGGTAAATGCTCAACAGCAGATTGCTGATGCTTTGGATAGATGGTTGGGTGACATGGTTGGAGTCCTTGACCGTGGCATGAAAATAAGTGAGCATGAGCTGTATGTGTTGGAACATCTGGTAGGAGTGAGGAGTTGGACACGTGGATGTAGGCCTGCAACATCACCTGTGTCAGGCCTACATGTACGAGCAACCTCACATGCCCACTCCTATAGTGGCAGTAGCAGCAGCAGTGCATCTGGTGCTGTGCTGTCCACACCATGACACAGCAGGCCACGTGCATGTGCACGTGGCCCGGGAAGGTCTCAACAGGGACACGGTTCCAGTGGACAAGTGACATCAGACAGTACCCAATCTGCACCTCTGTCTGGTAGTGCCCGTGCAACCCCTGGCAGGCACAGGTCATATGTCCGTGGCCGGACACCGTGAACTGTAAAACCTTGCCTGTACAGTCTGCAGCTGTCAATAATACCCCTGTGTAGGCCAGACACATGGGAGAACTGTGTGCATACATACACGCACACACTGGATACATATGCAGGGCACAGCAACACACACATGCATAACATCTACACACGCCCAATTAGATCAAAGGCCCAAACCGACACACATGATGTCATCCAATGGCCTCTGGCAAACATTAATACCCTGTGCATATGAATATGCCTGTGCCGCATCCCTGACATCCACACCATCGGTGCAGGGACATGCTCATATAGTCTGATGCACAGGGTGAATAGACTAGGATGATATGTGTAGTTTACAAATGTTGAGGAGTGTTGGCAGGCAGCAGATATACCATTTAGTACAGGTGTACAATACTGTCAACAGTATGTGTCTTGTGTAACAACAGTGTAGCCTAGGCCTCCGGTAAACATTAACACCCTGTGCATATGATGATGCCTGTGCCGCATCCCTGACATCCACACCATCAGTGCAGGGACATGCTCATATGGTCTGATGCACAGGGTGAACAGACTAGGATGATATGTTTAGTTTACAAATGTTGAGGACTGTTGACAGGCAGCAAATATACCATGTAGTACAGGTGTAAAATACTGTTAACAGTATGTGTCTTGTGTAACATCAGTAAATGCATGTTGGTCATGATGTTCTGCTGTCCTTCATCAGGTCTAATTGCATGTGCCGGTGGATGTCAGTGTTTGCAGTTAAGTGTCCCATATGTCAATGTGGACTACTCACAGGTATTTATGAATATACCAGCATGCACCGTGTAGCTGCCACATACCAGTGAGAATGTCCCACATTACAAACACGTCTACCGTTTCAAGAGCATGATAGTTGTGTATTAAGCTACTGTGGCCACAGATGTAACATCCATAAAGGGTGATATCACAGGTACAGTTACATGGAGTGGTCAGGTAAGAGAGTGGTCTAGCTGATTACAAGGGTAGAGGTGAGTGGGAAGTGTGATGCCTCAATGGGAATCAGTAATACACGTTCCCATGACAGGATGCCAACACACAACTGCACCCACACACTCAGGTATTGACACGCATGTATTCAGTAACAGTGTAACACACACACACACACACACACACACACACACACACACACATACACACACTCATGGCTTTACCGACACAATAACACACACTCACACACAGTTGCTACTGGTGGGATGAGGACCCCTGCCTATGTGCAAATCATCATTACAGTACTGTGCACCTGCATGACGCGCCACAGAGAATACACATGTACAGGTAGTCAGTACTGCCTAAGATTGGGGACATCAACACGGATAGCAGAATGCATCACCTGGATGGTGGGAGGGGTCTTATCAGTTCAGTATGGTAACATACATCCTCACCCCAGGGACCAGTCAGCCCTACATACACACACACTGTTTCATTCAGTAATTAATACACCTATGTCATGCACATACAGATACCTCACATGTGTGAGATACACGCCCCTGACGATGTCCTGCTTTCTACATTGCAGTCTGTACAGATGTGTACACTAGTGTACAGGAGAATGAATAACAATTGAGATGTATTCCCACAATACGTGACATATATGGACACAGAAGCAACCACACATGCCAGTACTGTGAATCTCAGACCTGCCTAGCTCATGTTATGTATATCAGACGTACAGCAGTATTTCACATGTTACAAACTGTACTGATGCTTCCTGTGCCAACAGTGCTGATATATGCACTAGGGATGTCATATCTATTAACAGGTGTCAAGTGATTTACCTTCACTGTCACCCTGACCACTGTCTAAGTTGTGTTTTATGTCCTTCAATTAATGAAACCATTGCTTACCGGTTACACAGGGTATTGTAGGATCACTTGTGACACACCTGTGAGCTGTCCACAGCAAACATCCATCTGCAAAGATGCCCCACCACTTAGTTATTTCAACACATCTGTCCATACCTGTGGCATATCTTTCTGTACATTCAGCATATCACCATATACAGTTGGCAATGTTGAGGCTGCATTGCAGCTGCATGATGTACTAGGATACACGTCACCTGCATACATCAGCAACTGCACACGCATGCTATCTGAACGCACAACACTACGTGTACAGGTGTGTAGATCCTACAATCCTGACATTTGTTCATGTTTTTAGGCATTGTAATTGGAGGATATGTGTAATGAAATACATGACACATGGACTGTTGTATGATATGATGGGTGACCAGTAGAGAGGGGATGTTACCTCTGTCAACATTGATATCACACCTTATGTACTGTTAGCATTCAGCAGCCATGGACCTACATTCCATGTGCATGTGTGTAATGGCTGTAGCCACCTGTTTGCACAAAGGACTACAACAGCTATGCTATTTACAGGTATGTTGTGTGTATGGCATGTACATACCCAGGGCAGGTACATGTATGTCATATCCATACATGAGGGTGTGTACTGATGAACAGCAACAGACATCTGCTAATGGTGGAAAGTACGGAGGGCCCCTGGTATGTGTACAGCTGACCTGGTCACAGACAGTGGTATCATTGCATTGCATAACACATGATGCAACTGTGTCAGTACATGTGCACTTTCTACAGTTGATGTAGAGCTTAGTACAGTACACAGGTCAAGGGTCACATGGTGGTGTACTTGTCTATGTCATACAACATGTATGGTTGCTTGTTGGTGGTCCGAGGGCATGGTGGTGTCTGCAGTTTACATCCTAGAATGCAGCATGCAACACTGTGTCCTGCACATGGCTCATCTGTGATGCCTTTTCATGGGGGGACCTGTCAGTACATGTAAGTGGCCTTTATGTATGTGGGTACACCACCTGGAGCGGTCTGTACCTGTGTTATGGCCCACATGTCTGGTTCTGAAGTATATGGTGGTAGTGCTAGATTCTGAGGTATATGGCGGTAGTGCTATTGTGCACTACAGATACATCAGCCAGGTGTTCCTCACTGCACAGATGTCAGTACTCCCCATTGTTGGATCTACAGTGACCAGCTGTGAATATGGATGCTACACATCTAGCACTGGTTAGCATAAGAAAACAATGCAGTTGTCCTGTAGGTGTATGGGAGTTAACCTGTGTTTAGGACATTTCCCTTGGAATGGGCACTGTGTGGGCGGATGTGACTTGGGTAATATCCACACTCCCTTGTATCATGGATGCAAGTGATATGTGACAAAGGCCTGCCTATTGTCAGCCATGTCATCCCAGAATGACAGCTGATGTTGTGTAAAAGACCGGTGTCAAATATATGTAGAGCAACATTCCTGCTAATAATGACAACTACTAACACCAGACCCCATTACAATGTGTTCTTTACGTCTAACTGTAATAGCATGGCCACTGTGGCCCTCCGTGTTTAGCATCAGAGTGCATCCCAGTCAGCCCTGTGCTACTAGGAGTATGAGCATGCCCAGTATATCCTTGTGTAGATGGACACATAGTAGTGCATTCCGACCAGCCCTGTGCTACTAAGTGTGTGAGCATGCCCCCTGTGCTACTAAGTGTATGAGCATGCCCAATATATCCTTGTGTAGATGGACACATAGTGCATTCCGAACAGCCCTGTGCGACTGTGTGAGCATGCCCAGTGACACCTTGTGTCGGTTATGTGCATCTGTGTATGGGCATGGCCATTGTAACCCTGTATAGTGGTAGAAGTCATAAATTTCACAGATAGGCATACTCCAGGTCAGGATGGATTCTTACTTTAAACACACAGGTTCACAAGTATGAACATCTTAACTGCCAGCATCCCTGTTGATGTCCACATTCCCAGACAGTCATAATGACAGCCTTGACGTGTGTAGTCTGTGTGGCACGATTCATAAGTATGTAGTATTGTAATAGTAATCTGTAAATAGGCAGGTGTTCCGTACCTGCCACTGGCGTGTGTGTGTGTGTGTGTGTGTGTGTGTGTGTGTGTGTGTGTGTGTGTATGTCTGCCCTCATTTGCTGGTGGACTCTAAATTGCTTTTAGACTGCCCACACTCCAATCATTTCTTATACCCACCGTTAGCAAGGCCGATGATGTTACCCATCTACAAATACACCTCTGGGAGGGTTGTGTCCCAGTAATCTCGGTAGTGCGTTCTGTAACCGCGTAATGCTGTAGTGTAATAAAGTAGTTAGGTTGGTGTTCAAGTCCCACACCTGGTGTGTGTGTGTGTGTCCGTTTGCCTGAGGACTGAATAATACCTTTATATTGCTCACACTCCATACATTTTTTATACCCACCATTAGCAAGGCTGATGATGTCACCCGTCTACAAATACACCTCTGGGAGTGCTGTGTCCCAGTAATCTCGGTCGCACATTCTGTAACTGCGTAATGCAGTAGTGTAACAAAGTAGTTAGGTCAGTGTTCTAGTACCACACTTGCTGTGTGTGTGTGTGTGTCCGTTTACCTGAGGACTGAGTAATTCTTTTATACTACTCACACTCCATACATTTCTTATACCCATTGTTAGCAAGGCTGATGATGTCACCCATCTACAAATACACCTCTGGGAGTGTTGTGTCCCAGTAATCTCGGTAGCGCATTCTGTAACTGCGTAATGCTGTAGTGTAATAAAGTAGTTGAGTCGGTGTTCTAGTCCCACACTTGCTGTGTGTGTGTGTCCCTGAGGACTGAGTAATGCTTTTATACTGCTCACACTCCATACATTTCTTATACCCAACGTTATCAAGGCTGATGATGTCACCCATCTACAAATACACTTCTGGGAGTGCTGTGTCCCAGTAATCTCGGTAGCGTGTTCTGTAACTGCGCAATGCTGTAGTATAATAAAAGTAGTTAGGTCAGTGTTCTAGTCCCATACTTACAGTGTGTATTCCCGTTTGCCTGAGGACTGAGTAATGCTTTCATACTGCTCATGCTCCATACATTTCTTATGCCCACCATTAGCAAGGCCGATGATGTCACCAATCTACAAATACACTTCTGGGAGTGCTGTGCCCCAGTAATCTCGGCAGCACGTTCTGTAACTGCATAATGCTGCAGTGTAGTAAAGTAGTTAGGTCGGTGTTCTAATCCCAGACATGACAACTGTGTGTGTTCTGCCTGCGTGAGACAAGTACAGTGCTTTGTAGTATTCGCTGTAGCGCGTGCCCTAAACATGTGTTGCTGCAGTGTGATATGGTAGGAGTTTGTATACAGGACATGGCAAGTGTGTGTGTTTGTCTGTCAGAGCCTGTGTAGAGGTGGCCGTGATTGTCTTACCATTGGACATGTTTGGGAGTGGGTTTTGTAGTTTTCCTATATAGTATCCATCTTATGACTCATTGGCCACCTCACGAGGAGTACAGCTGTCAGTCAGTCATAGCACTGTGTTGGCAAGCCATATCCATACATCTGACAAAAGGGCTGGTGAACTAAGTATGCAGCCCTACTAGTACCCGGTATATGTCCCGCACCCATGTGCCATGCACATACAACCTTGCGTAGGATATCCCACTATGTTGCTAGTAACATGCACATTGAGGACAGATAGTAGGCATGGTGTGACTGCAGTGGCCTGCAGAGGACATGACACACTGTACAGCAGTACAATAGGCACATATATGCAGACATTGTGCCTTTACTATATTCCACACTGAATGGCTGCAACATATGTGGTGCCATCATATGTGATCCACTAAGGCCAGACAATGCTCTACACACCAGGAAGGACCCTGTTGACCAGGGACGGTAGAGGCAAATATACAGACCAGATACACAAATTGATCTAGGTTTCATCTTTATTGTACAGACTTATTCAGAAAATGAACACATTTAACCACTCCATTGATATATATATATACATGCATACACTGCAACAAATACATCCCACCCCTTCAATTACCCTATCAAACAAGGCTCAATCTAACAGGCATATCCTAAATCTAACTTCATTAACCCTTCGAAGTAAAAAAACTATACTCTCAATCCATCTACACAATATTATGTTACATATCAAAATATTGTTAAATACACAAAATATAAAATGTAAAATAAACATTTTCATGTACAGTCAACTAAACACTGTTTATAACACCCAATATCATAAATTAAATAACAAAATAATATCATAATGTCTAAAAAAACAATAATAATTAATCATATAAAATTAACTTTCAAGAATTTTGTTAAGAAATTGTAAAAAATTCTTTCTGAAAAACACCTTTCCATAACAACAAAGAGTAGCATTAATATTTTTCATGTGCCTAATATCCAGGATGTGTTCGCTAACTCTATCCCTGAACGTCCTACAGGTTTTCCCTATATAAAAAGCCGGACAACCTTCACATTTAGCCATATAAACAACATTTTAGCATGACAATCAAAATGGCCATGTATACCAATAACCTCTCCCTCAATAATAAATACTAATGCCCTAGTTAGGCACATAGAGCAACATCCAGGGCACAGATTTAAATTTTGTGTAATACAGCAAATAAAAAAGGATGGTCAGGGTGCAGTATTGGATGTGCATCTTGATATTTGTGAAATGAGATGGCAATTGGCATTAAATGCTACAGTATTTCCAGGAATTAATGATAGCATAAGCATATTGCCCCTATTAAAATTAAAACACATCTCGGGTTGAAAATGTTATTTCTAAAAAGGTTTTAAGAAAGTTTTTATTCTTTGTTGTGTGTCGTGTGTTCCTCTTAGGCATACCTTGTGATGCCTATCACATCGGACTACATGACTACAGTCATGGCCGGCTTTAGGCATAGGCCAACTAAGTGGCCACCTAAGGTGCCACTTTAGTGGGGGCACTTTACCACTATTTATTTGGTGTAGGTAGACCAGGATGGGGGCACTGGGTGTTGTGGTGGGGGGTGCCATTGTGTCCTCTGCCTAGGGCACCAGTTGACCTAAGGCTACTCCTGACTACAGTATCGGGAATGGCTGCCCATTAGGCTACCGCATGGCGTTCAACTGTACGTAATCAGTGGCCTGTTCAGTGAATCATTCATAATTGTATGTTCCTCTTACAATCTGCTCCCACCTTGTAATGCCTTTCACATCAGACTACATGACTACAGTATCGGGAATGGCTGCCCATTAGGCGACAGCATGGCGTTCGACTGTACAGAATCAGCGGCCTGTCCAGTGAATTAATCATATTTGTGTGTTCCGCATACACTCTGCTCCCATCTGGCTGATACATGGGAACCGAGACCCTGCATTACAAATGAGTAGTTGAGTTGTGGTAGCCACATCCGTCGGACGGGTCATGCTACTGCATACCTATTATAAGTTTGCCACCTTCTCAATTGGCCAAGGTAGGACTTTAGGGTTACCACCTGTCCCACTTTGCGAGGGACAGTGTGAGAATAATCAAGACATAGCACATGTCCAGATTACAGGACTCTATTATATTCTACGTTTCATTAATAATTGCATACAACAGTTATTTTATATATGACACTTCTATATATTATGTGAAGTAGCATAAGCAATTCAAATGCAACTAGATTAAGCTTTTATTTGTGCAAATAAGTGTAATCGTGTACTATGCATGGCTGTAGGTATGTTTAGTCCTGGAATGTCTGACATTTCTACAGAACATGTCCCACTCTGACCATTTGGAAAGGTGGCAACCCTATAGGACCTGTATGTAGAGACATCAGACTTTGCAGGGCAACACACCCACAGCCAGTAGAAAGGGGTGTACTTCACTGTTTTGCCTAAATAAAAGGTTACTCTTGTAGCATTATAGCTGCTTATACTGTTACCTATAACATTTAGGTGTTTCAGTGGAGCATAATTGTTTTATGCTACTACTGCAGACAATATAGGTAGTCTTTGCGCTAAATCACAGGACATTTGCCTTAATTACAGTTATTATGCAGGACATAACTGCCCATAGGGGAGTGTCCCTCGCAAAGGTGGACAGGTGGTAACCCCAAACCTATTATTCTATCAACTTTCTAAGGTAGTCGGTGGAACATGCTCTTTCTCTCACTATCAGACCTATCATACGAATGGGGAAGAATAAACACTGAATCAGGGACACTGCATAACGACCTCAGGGACACATTTAGAAGGTTGGTGCTATCAACCTGACACATTGACGGACACAAAGCACATATGTATTCATACACATTGTCTGAGGTGCATGCAGTTTATGACTCTTACATGCTGTCATTATTCATTACGTGTATTCTGCCACCTTTCCTCCTAATATCACTAGTTTTAGGATGGTTTAGTTGGGACTGTGTTAAGATTCTGATTCATAATCATGGACGTCCCTGGTAATTGGGAACAGTTCAATGATATGGTCCCTATGTATTCCCCCAACGGTTTACGGACTGTCCAGTAGATGTGCTCTTACAGTTTGGGAGGTATGGGCGTCTGCTATACCCACATCAGAATATTACTTAAACCCATGGGGCGGTCCTAATACATGTCTGCCAGCCAACACCTGCATGCCTAGCCCCATGATCGCATACTCATAGTTCCCTCACCTGCCACTACTATACAGCACTCATCCTTACTGTGGGCGCAGTTGGACGCAGGTGGGATATGAACGCAGCCCTACACACTGCCCACTCTCCCCGTGTCGGGACACATGTCGTACGTTGTCAACCCATGTGTTATTAGGCTTGCACAACCTAATGTTCCATGTACAGCTACATCCTGGTCATAATGGTGTTCCCCCACTGGTTGAAGGTACCAAATTTTTGGTGTCCCGCAAGGGAAGTCGCTGTCCATGTTTAAAGTGTAGACCTTGTAGATCTCTCCCACTGGTAGTTTCCTGCCGGTGGTCTGGGAAGCAGTATTGTATTTATGTTTATTGCATGTCTGTATGCCTCACCGGCCTAGCTGGGGGTGGGGTGGGATGGTAAGTAGATGTTTGTTGCGTGGACCTCTCACCAACATATGCCCGGTCTAAACATGTTACCCGTAACTGCTGTAACATAACCTAGGTATATACATTAATATATACAGACATATTGGCATATGTATTCATACATGTATATTCATATCTTCCTGTTTTATATATATATATATATATATATATATATATATATATATATATATATATATATATATATGTACATCAGTGTGTCAATACATTCCCCACTCATACACACTTACACATGCGTAATGGTGTTTATAAGCTTCACCAGCATACTAGTGCCTTATTCATTATAACACCGACACACTCCAGTTATCTTGTAATCAGTATGTAGCACGTTATACCATGGACAGATGTCGCTATATGTTCATGTACGGATTACCAATGGTATTTGAAATGTGATAGTGTGATGTGACCCAGCCCTCTTCTGCACAGCCAATTATTCCATGTACTGTCGATGTTTGTATGGGCACATTCCTATTATATATGTCAACAAATGGAATGCATGTGTTACAGGATTTGTACTTCAACATATATTGTTGTCTGCATGTGAGTATGCATATATACCTAGCTGACCTCCACGGGGTGGTCTATTAGAACCGGCCCATCCAACCCTGGCACGCCTGGATCCATAATTCCATACCCATAGTTCCTCCACCACACCCGTGTTAAATTTACATGCGTAACATCCATTATCCACTTGTTATTGCAGCCATGACACACCTTTACACATTTCCCTCTCCAGAGGTTTTGGGGCCCTAGACACATTCTGTCCCACCTCGTGTATTCACAGGGTCTCCCACAATGTATATTTGCACATACGTGCCTTTCCTGGGGTTATGGAATACGGTCATTTGCGCTTTCCAATTTTTGGAGGTCCCAGCATGGGACTACATTCCGTCTGTGTGTAAAGTAGACCTAGTATTTCAATGATGTTACTCCCTCTGGTAAAACCCTGACTGTGGTGTGAGTAATGGTGCTCTGCTCACTCCTGGGCAGCTTTTTATGACATATGCTGAAAGCACTTTATAATACCAACATTTCTCTTGATTCCTTTCACATCCCTTGTGTATGCTTTACTGTTGCAACGTCCATTCTTGTTTTTTATATATATATATATATATATATATATATATATATATATATATATAGATATATTTCTCATGTATGTAGATATATATCTATACACACATATATGTGTGTGTGTGTGTGTGTATATATGTGTATATATATTACATCTGTACATACAAACATAAATTTCCTGTGCTGGGAGCTGCTTACACCCGCGCAGGCACACTCGTCTATGCTTACTGTGCGTTACATATGTTTACTGTTGCTTATTTGTGCTTATTTGTGCCTTATAATATCCGTGGTGGTGGTGCTGCAGTAGCGTTGTCGCCTCACAGTATGACGCTATCTGGTTCGACTCTCAGCTTGAGCATCTCCTGCGTGGAGACATTCGTTGAAGATTGTGTATCAGGGCTGGTAACTCGGCACGTAAAAATCAACTACCAATCATTAGTGGACCGGAGTTCCACTGTGGCGACCCCTAACCGGGAAAAGCCAAAAGACACAAACAAAAAAACAAACATTATGACAATACAACTTTGATTGAAAGGATATGGTTAATAGTCCCATGCGATACACACGTTCACCTTTGCATGTTTAAATGTCGGCTTTACAGCAGAGCAACATTCATTCCACAAGGAAAATGATATGTGCTATTGTCGACCTTGAACCGTGAATGCCTTTTCATTAGGTGGATGCTCTAACCACTACACTATTGGTGTTCTGCCTCATTTATATGTATACCCATGGTGCATAGTTACCCAAACACACGCCTCATCACTTCACTTACACAGCGGGTATCCCTTTACCTGCTGGGAAAAATGCACTACTACACATGCGCCATTCCCTTTTCCCTACTGCTCTGGACTTGTGCCGCATGTTGACTCACTCCGAGGATATTCAGACCTCCAAAGCATATAGTCCTGGCACATATATGTGTTCACTTTTCAGGGTGTTCATATGGTCTTCCATATTTAGGCTTGTCCAATTGGGGACCGGGAATGCTCTGTACTTAGTTAAAAGTCAGACTTAGCAAGGGGAGATCGTTCGTTCCACTTTTAGTGTCCCACCTTTGGTTGGGGATGCAGAGGTGTGCTCACCTATGGCCATCCTGATATATAACAGCACTAACTATTACGGGGATATTCTATATTGTGACCATGTTCATTCTTCATATCTACATATATTTATATATATATATATATATATATATATATATATATATGTGTGTGTGTGTGTGTGTGTGTGTGTGTGTATATATATCGGTCTGAACATACACATGCATATAAACCTACATGCTCATTTACATTTCCCATACCGTTGAATCACTGCCACCTACTGTCGTGCATACATGCTTGCATACCCGCTTACGTCTCAGGTTGCCACCTTTTCATATGGCCAAAGCGGGGTATTTTTGGGACACACATCAGATTTTACAGGCTGACACATACCCATGGTCAGTACAAAGGTTAGAACTTTACTTATTTGCCTAAATGACCGCTTATTCTTGTAGTGGTTTGTTTGCTTAATCTGTTTCTTGTAACTTTGAGTACTTTACATAAATAACTGTTTTATGCAACTGTTACATGAAATATGGAACATATTTCCTACAATCACAGGACATTTGCTATTGTATTATATTTGGTCTGGACACAACTGCCCAAAAAGAGACTGTCCCTCACAAAGTGGGGCAGGTGGTAACCCTACTTACGTCTGCTTTACAGTGCCTTAAGCACCCTATATCCGACTGCCACTATGCAAATATGTAAGGTATATATTCCCGATAATGCACATGGGGAGATGTGCATCACGGTCAGGTGTTTAATCCCTCGCAAGGTAGGGCAGGTGGTAACCCTATTTATGTCTGGTTTAAAGTGCCTTAAGCACCCTATATCCATCTGCCACTATGTGAATGTGTAAGGTATATATTCCCGATAATGCACATGGCGAGACGTGCATCACGGTCAGGTGTTTAATCCCGGGTCGTAGGTTCTGTAGGACCGGCTGGAGGCTGAGCAGTCTTGTGAACAACTACTGCTCATACAACTTGTGTCCAGATGTATACAGGACTGGACATCATGTCATGACACCAAGTCTAATGTTTAGAACAGATACATATCTCATGAGGGATATCCAAAAATTGTGGGGACCGATGACCATCTTTGCTTTACGGCTGTAAGGTAGGGTTATACATGCAAGGGATACATAGTTTGCAATCCTGAGACTGCCTAGGGTGAGACTGCCTACTAGATATGGGTAGGGGTCACTATGTGCAGATATGGCCGCGCCTATCTAGCAGCCCGAGTATGGCTGGTTTTGGTGGACGTTCAGGAAGGGGATGACGGGTATTCAATTATGTATCCAGGTGTGTTGGGGTTGGATGGTTCAGTTCAGGCCAGACCATTATGTGGGTATGTGCCGATAATGTTTCTGTACATGTGTATTGCACATTTTAATGTTCACATGTTTGTGGGATTGTATTGCGGATGTGTATATTTGTTCTTTGGTTATCTTCCTGATTCACCCACCGCTCCCTCGTAGACCTCCAGTTCACCTATTGTGCATCCAATCCAGTCTCCCCTTGGCGAGTTATTGCATTACCCGTCATCCCCCACCCCCATATTCCACAAACAACATTCATCCCTTCTCTAGTTGACAGCCCATGGCACAGTCAACAGAACACACTGCGTACACTACATATCTCTGGGACCAATATGGTTATGAGGTCTACACTAACATTTCATATCATCCACATGCTGTACTTCACACACATAGGTACTCTCAAATACTTATCTTTCATGACATGGTAGGTAGACCCGGGTAATATCCGTTCATCTATGGGCCGTCCTGACAAGGACAACTTGGACCGCAAATGCTCTGACCATTGGTAGGGTTGCCACCTTTTCATATGACCTGGATGGGACATTTTTGTGGCACACATCTGAGTTTACAGGCCAAAACATACCCACGGTCATTACAAAGGATAGTACTTTAGTTTCATGCCTACATATAAGCTTTTATTGTTGTAGCAGTGTAGTTGCTTATTCTGTTTCATTTACTTGCTTATTCTGTTTCTTGTAACATATAGGTATTTTATATACGGACATACATACTGTATGGGACTATTACATAACATATGGGACATAATTATGTCCTACTATCACAGGACATTTTACATTTATTATGATTTTGGTATGGACACACCTGCCTAGAGGGGGACTGTCCCTCACAATGTAGGACAGGTGGTAAGCCAAACCATTGGGCTAGGCTTGGCAATTGGCGGCGCGCTAACACGATGCATTTCACTTCCACTTGGTATAACTAGCGACACTACAATGGAATACGGGCACAGGGTTTTAAATATCTTTGTTCAAGGGACGGAGACTCAATATCCAGCTACGTGCCTTTGTGTTTACTTCTTATTGTGGTGTTCGCAATGATGTCTTGTATGCTTTGCATACATTTCAGTATCCACGGACACTGACAGGAGTGATTACTATTAGAGGCAGGCTGTACTAGTCAGCATTTTAGTTTGCGTGTATGGAGTCGACATGCTCACGCCTCCGTGCAGCGCTTGGACACACCCCCTGCACTCGTACATGTTTCCTATGCACGTGGCCATTATGGCAGCACGCCTTCATTAATATGCATGTGGTGCTGCTGCGCCATCTCTACGCCGCATGGTCAGTACAAGGCTAATGCCATTCTTGCACCGTGCTTCATGAATCCCGGGACACTTCTGTGCTTGTTTCCCATCTTTCCTGTAACTAGCCTACTGGAAAGCACTATAAAGCCTTAAACTGATACAAGCCTTCTAGCTTAAAAGAGAGACTTTAGAGTGATTGAGTATCAGTTTTCTGTATTTTCTTGATGTACATAACTGTTTTCTGCCTAAATGCTGATTTTCCAGCACTTATTGTGATTTAAAAGCTTGCTAGTTTCACATATTGTACTTATTTGACTACCTGCACTTTTAAAAAGTTGTTTTTGTTTAAATAAATTGTTTAACTGTTGTAGGCTACACACTAAAGTGTGATAGCCTTTTTGGATCACTTGTAGTCATTTAAAGCTGTTTTAAGTGTACTTTTTACTGTTTTTGCCTTATATTTTAAAAAAAAAAAAATTCTTGTTTCCCGCCTTTCTAAGCTAGTGTAGTCCAGTTTTCAGGCTAGTGCTGAATTCAGGGTTGTGTTACAAGTTTCTGAGTTGCCCATAAATTACTTGGATAGAGGGAAGTTTCTCTGTTCACCTGTGAGAGAGGGGAACTTTGAGCAGCCATCTGTCCCTGGAGGAGTGGTTCCAGCCCAGACATTAGTAGTTTATAAACCACGTTTGCACGGTTTTGTGCGCTGGGCAGCACCAGTTAGCTAGGGCTAAATTATTCCCGGCTCCACTAAGTCTCCTTTTCATTTTTTCACTTGAAACTAGTCTAACTTTCAACCTAAGCATTCAAAAAGCATCCTACAGTCCAGCACTTCCTTAGACCTAATAGCAAGCACTAATATACTCCGACACTTGATTGCACAGCAGGGCAAGGCTCTTTATCCACCCCTTACTAACCAAGCGACTAAGCAGCTCACCCTAGTATTCAGGTATGACCAAAGGGCAACTTCAGGTGTACTCTCCCATCCAGCTGGTGAACCTGGATATCCTGAGGCAATGTTACAACTGCCTCATGTACACAGACATCCCTCTCTTCCTACCACAAAATACTAACATATGCGAGAGATGCAATTATACAGCCAAACTGGAGGCTAATGTCTGTCCACCCAAGACTGGAACAGACAGTCATGAGGAGAATGTTAACATTTGCACCACACCTCCAGCCTCACATAGACCTACTAAACCAGCACTAGCAAAAAATACACATAAATGCACAAAATCATACTTGGAGGCTCTAAATAAAAACCTGCAAAAGCATCAGAGAGTTCCAAAGCAGACACCCAAAAAACCTGCACCTCCCGTCACAAACCAGAGAACACATAAAACACAAAATCAATGTGCCGCACAATTACAGCCCTTAAGGCAAAATAACATACCTAACACACTAGTAATAGGTGACTCTATAGTCAGGCACACTGATGCCCCACTCACTAGGCTGGACAAGGAGAAGGTTACTGTCAGGAGCCAGAATCTGCCACATAACACAAGAACTCAGGTCACTACAGAACAAGTAAAAATATGACTCTGTCATTGTTCATGTTGGTGTGAAAGACCTGAGATGTACCTCCATGGACTACATGAAAAGACACATGGAAGAGCTCTCTGATCATGTAGCCCAGGCGAGTATGACTCTGACCCTGAGCAGCATCCTGCCCTCACCAAGAATGATACCTTAGTATTAAGAAAAAATGATAAATTTCAACAACTGGCTAAGCTTCTGGTGTCATTCAAAGGGGATCCAGTGTCTGTCAGCCTGGGATGACATGCTCGAAAGGCCACATTGCTTCGCAAGAGACGGCTTGCACCTGTCACCCCTTGGCTTTTGAATACTGGCCAAGGCTCTTGCTGCCCCCATAGTGCCTTTTTTAGGCAAGGTTCAAAATTCAAACCCACCTCTATAAACAGCACAAGTAAAAAAATGAGGGTTATGCTACTCAACGCCAGGAGTTTAAATCTCAAAATGCATGCGCACAAAGCACTCCTAAGTATGGATTACGTCAACATCTGTGCAGTAACTGAAACCTGGTTCAAGGCTCCAGAGAGCACTCCAGCACTACTGGGCTACAACTCATACCACACATTTCGGCCAAAGAACACGAACCGAAACACAAAAGGAGGGGGTGTATCCATATTCATCAAGGATACCCACACCTCCAGGTTAGTGGCACAGCATGATATCTCTGAGATCATCCATGTGCAACTAACATCAGGGAAATCTGCAATGCAAATTGTGGCCTGCTACAGGTCACCCTCCATGACCCAGGACCACCACTCCACCTTTCTGGAGACAGTGGAAAACATGAAGGTCCTACTGAACACCCTGATATTGGGCGATTTCAATTACCTTACCATTAACTGGGAAAACTACTTGAGTACAAACTCCCAGGCTCAGCGCTTTCTGGAATTTATCAATTCAAATGCCCTGGATCAGCTGGTAAGAGGCCACAACATATTGGACCTGGTCATCACCAACATGGGCGACAGGTGTTCCACACCGGAAGTCAACCCGTCACTGGTTAGATCAGACCATAAATTAATCACTCTGGATGTCCACACCCCACAACCACCCCCCAACCAAGGAAACCACAGTGAAAAACTTTTCTAAAGCAAACTTCACCTTACTTAAGGCAGAGGTGGTAAGTTTCACAGCCACCACGCTAAAGGATAACACTGCCCAAAATGCAGAATCCTTTACAATTGCACTCTATTAGCACCTACAAGGATGCATGGATTGTGCCATCCCTAGCAAAACCAAGACTCACTCCCCTAAGAGAAAGAAACCAGTCTAGTGGACCCCTGCCATAAACAGGTTATGCAACAAAAGGAGGAAACTAGTTCAGAAAAAAGCAAATCCCAATAAGGAAAGACATCCCTGATCAGTATCAGTAAGAAACTAAAGTCCCTCATAAAATCATCCAAGGCTAACTTCGAAAGAAAAATAGTCAAGGATTCGAAAGATAACCACAAAGCCTTCTTTAGCTTTGTCAAGAATCTAAGTGGCAACTCACAGATATGCTCTGAGCTAGTGCAAAATAGCACAAAATATACTGAACCTACTGATATTGTCAACATCCTAGCAGATAGATTCAGTGCAAACTTCACCTCCCTCTCACCTTCAAAAGGGCCCACAACAATACCGGAAAAGTGTAGTGTCCCGGAAATCACAGAAGCACAGGTGAAAAGAGCCCTTTCAAAAGCCAAAAACACAGCATCAATGGGGCCAGATGGTGTCCCAGGCTGCATCTTGCACGAACTACAGAACAAACTAACCCCCCACCTAAATACGCTGTTCAACCTCAGCCTCTCCACAGGCTACATGCCCATAGAATGGCGCACAGCAATGGTTATTCCGCTCCACAAAGGAGGGGCCACAACTGACCCTGGTAACTATTGCCCCATAAGCCTGACTAGCCTGGTCTGCAAGGCTATCGGGTGCATCATCATGGAACTCATTAACAAAGACATTGGGAGCCTCCAAACACTTGACTTGACCCAGTTTGGCTTTGTTAAGGGCAGATCATGCCTACTAAACCTGATTGACTTCTTCGAGACAGTTACCAAGGCCATAGATGAGGGAAAGGTGGTTCCCATAGCCTACCTTGATCTCGCCAAGGCAGTCGACACCATTCCTCACTCAGGTATTATAGAAAAACTCACTGGCCTGAACATAAACCCCTATATCACAAGATGGGTTGCCAACTGGCTTACAGACAGAACTCACATGATAAGAATAGTGGGCTCCAGGTCCGACTCTAAACCAGTCACAAGTGGTGTCCCGCAAGGCTCGGTCCTGGGCCCCTACTGTTTGGCATATACTTCTCAGAAGTACAGGCAAACACAGGAGGACTATGGCTAACCAAGTTCGCCAATGACTGCAAACTGGGAGCCATAATTGACTCTCTGGCTAACATGGACATCCTTCAAAAAGGCCTTACTGAGACAGACACCTGGTGTCAAAGTCATGGCCTCAAGCTGAATGCCAAAAAATGCATAGTCATCCCATTTGGGAAAAACAAAACGCCCACGAATTACCACATAGGCGGCAGCCCCCTTAATACCGAAGAGCTAATAAGAGATCTGGGGACCCAGGTAGATAGTAATCTCTCCTTTGACAATCATATTGCCAAAGTAGTTAGGAAATCCTTCTATGTGGCCCATCTAATTACTAAAGGGTTCACATCTAGAAATAAAAAGGTTATAGTGCCCCTCTACTCATCACTCATCAGACCTATCATAGAGTACAATGGCCCATTTGGGATGTACCTCACAAGATACTTCCAACAGCTGGAAAGACCACAAAAGCACCTCACCAAGAGGATTACTGGCCTCAAACATATGTCCTATGCAGCCCGACTGAAAAAACTCCAGCTGTACTCAGTGGCATATCGCTTACTCAGAGGTGATCTCTGCCTGACTTACAAAGACATGTCCAACTCAGAATTGATGGACATGCTCCACCTAAAGAAATTTAAGTCACTGCGAGCCACGCGGTCTAGTGAGCTAAACCTCGCCACAATAAATAGAACATGCTGGAGGGATAGATTCCTATCACAGAGACTCCCCATGCTTTGGAACAAAATTCCTAACTACATTAGGCAGAGCCCCTCACTAACACTATTCAAGAGAAACCTTGACGAGTGGATGGGTAATAGAAAATACACCCCTGGGATCACTTCATTGGCTCTGCTTGACAGAGGCTCAGTTAATTAATCAATGGGGCGGCGAAAGCCGACACACTCTGGCTAGGCTTATAAATGCCCTCGGGCAGATAGCCTAGTACCTACCTATGAACCTATGAACCTATATGTGCACATTTGCTGCTGTTAAAAGTTACGATGAATCAGTCAGGGATAAACATCATTATACTTTCAATAGTAGTGGAGGTGTTTACTGGGCAACTTGTGACATGTGTGAAGCATACAATGCAGGTAAAAACAGAGAAAATAATTACAGAGCAGGTATGAGCTTGTGCTAGTTATCAGAAAGAATGATGTAAAATGTGCTGTGTAAACATTCTAAGAATGGTGCCAATTTTAAGAATTTTTTTTTCTTTTTATTTTAGATCAAAGGGATTTTGTGTATATTTACAAGAGGATGCAAATACAGAAAGCATGTTGATTGATCAAATCCTCTTTAACCAAAATTCAATTTGGCAAACAAATGTGACAAAGCAAATTTCTCTGACCCTTCAAAGATCATTCTTTTGCAAGCCACCCTGCAGCCATCATGTGTGGGGAGACACTTCAAATGCCTCAAAGTTTTAAATATATATATATATATATTTTTTAGGTTTGGATAACAGTGGAAAAAATAAAAAAAAACTCCACTGTCATCAATAATTGTTTCAGCATAAGATTTTCACTGAAATGACATTCATTTGAATGGATTCCTTCAATTGACTGCCTCACTAAGTAACTTGCTTGAAATGACATTCAGATTAGGGGCTAACCTGTTTCTTGGTCTGAAGGACGCTACACATATTAAGTGTGTTTTAAAACTGAAGTTAGGAAAACTGTGAAATTTTGGATGCAAGTAACTAATTTTAGAATATGCAATTTGGATGTATTTTAAACTATTCTGTAATGAGAGTTGTTATTCTGAAGACACCTTTTGTTTAAAAAAGATGAAAGTGCTAAACTACTCTTTTGGGCTGGAGATTTCTTATCTGGAATGTCTTTGCATTTATGTCTCCTTAATGTTATTGATGAAGTCTTAAACAACTTCATGATTCACCGTGCTGGATTTCTAAATAGCTAGACAACATACTTACAGTTTAGGTTAAGTTGTGAGCTATAAAACTGAAAGCACAAGGCATGGGTGCTTAACATACCTTAAAAAGCAATTAAAAGAAAAAAAAAATCAGCTAAACTGCTATCAGACTAATGACATGTCCTGCTAATAAAGAGAAAACTGGTTTGCTGTTTTTGTTTTGCTTGTTTGTTTTGTTTGTTTGTTTAAGTTGGGAAATAGTCAGAGTCAGTCCAGACATTGCCATGTCAAATAATAAATGCAGCACCTGCAATCTCAGTAACATCCAGCACTGGTAGTATGTGAAGTAAGCGAGAGGAATAAACACACAAAAATATTTTGGAAAGGCCCATTTAGTTATACCACACTGCACAGTCTTTTATCCATACTGAAGGAAACTGTGCCCCTAAAACAGGCCCTTCAAGCAGTAATGCAGAAGTGAAATACAGAATTGTGTTGAGCCCATGTGACTTGCCTGTAACTGTTAGCTTTTGGTGACTCTCCATTATTTTTGACAGCAAGAAGTTAGGATTTTTGGCTGACTAGATTGTCAGAAATATTTAAAAAGACTTACTTCTGTATGAATTCAACTTAGATATTCTTATCTTAGTAAAACCATCTAAGTGTGACCACCAACCTTCCTTTCAGATGTGCATTGCACCTGGTGCACAGTGAAAGGACTATGAAGTTCTGCTTGCTAATCAGTTAACTCATCATACAGAAAAAACCCAGAGGTCATCTAAATTCCATGAGATCAGCGCTAAAGCACTGGATGCAGCTAGACCATTTCTTGTAACAAAGGAAGAGAAAGCAAAAGAGAGAGAGAGACAGCCTTGAACAGTACTAGACATAAAAGACAAACAACATATGAGCAATTTATTCATTTATTGTCTTTGAGATCTGCTTATTGGTATAACAAAAACGTCACAAGCTTTGTTTTCATGTCAGCCACTAACAGGCAATTCAAAAGGGTGCAGCAAACAGGGAAATTCCTTTTTGTATTTCAGTAGGAAATCAGAATACGGTTTGACCTAAAGATCTCCAAAATGAGGTCTTACTACTTTAAGATTAACATCATGTGATGAACAGGGCCCTTAAAAGAGAGTTGCGTTTCATCTTTTCTCCATCTCCCTCTGGGTTTCTGCCTAATGATTCAGGCTACACTCCTTTATCATAAATCCAATAGGATTTGATATCCAATATGTAATCTACTGACACCAGTAGACACTATCTAACTAAAACGTAAATTGAAAATGTCAATCTTGCACTCTGGGAGGCTGGGGGGTGGGGACTAATGCTGCAGTAGTTGTTCGTAATTTACTGTTATTTCCTAATTAAAATCAGTCACTGGGCTGTGAACAAGGCCTGTCACCTATGTGATGGGCACAGACTCTGGTTGCATTGCTTTAGGTTGCAGCTGGGACTAAAGCAGGCACTGATTTAATTGCTTTACCTGAAGCATTTTTACTAGGTTGATAAAAAAGTTCAGCCTATGGTTGCTGTGTGTTTAGGGAACTGATTTTTCCTGAAGAGTACTGCTGGTCAGAAATAGTAACATACTAACACTGTAGCTATTAGCCACAATAAAGTTTCTCTTTCCATTTGTCCTTCAAAAACCCACTACATGATAAAATTAGAGATCTGTAACAATGTCCTGCACCTGTACAGTAGTCAGACAAGTTTGGTCAGTGATGACTTTCTGTACTTTATTTGTAGTGTTTAAAATTCTAGAGCCTATTTTTTAATTCTTTGCTACTATGTCAGGTGATGATGTCAGATTTCAATTTGTTTCAGTGCTATGTGTGAAGGCAAATGTAATGGCTCAACTGCCAATGCAGTAAATTTATTGTGAAACAGATTGCATAGGTTTGGATTTGTGTGACAAAGTAGGTTTGGATTTGTGTGACAAAGTTCTTTCCAGCAGCAATATTCACAGGTTTTCATTCACATGACCGTGCTTTAGCTCACAATAAGCACTTTTGATTTTTTAGCCTGAAATCACTGAAGTCCAGATATTTTACTTAGCATGACATTACACTTTATGGAGGCAAAGTCCGGGAGTTTTTCTCCACAAAAGAATTCTCAGGGTACAGACAAACAGTGAGAGACTGTAGATTTTGTGCAATGACATCCTATGGAATGACAATGTGCATAAATTTCAATGTGTGTGGTACTGTCTTGTGAAGAGATATAGGCTATGAAATTCACTATGTACTTTACTATGTCTTGAATCATGAAATACACCATTAAATTACTCTAGGTAATTACTTCCTATTTCTAGGCTGTTGACACATTGAGCCTTCTCCCTCAGCATTAGTGTGCCCTCCCCCACACCTCTTTCAAGGCACACAATAAAGATAATATCTAGGATTTAAATCATTTTGTGGCTTATTTTTAAGTATGTTTTGCATGTTAAATGCATGTTAAATGCAGTTTTTTTTTACTCCGGGTCCTCTAAGGATTCCTCTTGAAATGTACATCCCAGCTTCTGAAGCATTTGGCTACCTGTCTTGATGGATGGCCCTGGCTACATGGATGTGCAATAAGTACAATAAAATAACTTAGAGAACAGCCCCTGAGGCTATGAATGTTGCCAAGCTTTTGCCTCTGTGTCACTCTGTGTGTGGCAAGGAAGTTCCTGTAGTCATTGGTGGGTTCATAGGACCATAGGATCATAGAAGGTTACTAGGCTAATGGCCCTGTGGCCCTTACAAGCCTAGCAAATAGTTTATCCCCAGAAAAGAAACCTCAGTCAGCACCTGTCACCCCTGTCAATGAGGGACAAAGGTGGAACCCCTAGGACAAATTTGTGGTTTCCCATCCACTCATCAAGGTTGCCCTTGAATAGGTGAGCGAGGTACCTGTATGACATGTATGGGAAGTATATTCCAGAGACGGGGCAGCTTCTGGGAGACAAACCTGTTTCTCCAGCAGGTTTTGTTGATGTTGCATATTAGATTTAGGCCTATCACATGGGTAATATGTGAGAAGTTAGACTTACGGATATGGAGCATCTCTAGTAGAGCAGGGTCCGATATTGCCTTGTAGGTGAGACACATATCACCTCTGAGCAATTTGTATGATACAGAGTAAAGTGATAGTGATTTAAGCCTGTCCGCATAGTGTTGGAGGCCATGGATTCTCTTTGTGAGGTATTTCTGTGGCCATTCCAGTTGGTGCAGGTGTTTGGAGAGGTACATACCAAACGGGGTATTTTACTCAATTATAGGTTTAATGAGGGAGGCGTACAGAGAGGTAATGACCTCCTTTTTGTGTGGTGCAATCCCTTTACTTATGAGATGAACCAAGTAAAAGGCTCTTCTGACCACTGCTGCCACATGATGGTTGAATGTGAGATTGTTGTCAACCTGAGTA
The DNA here is from genome assembly GCF_019279795.1 of Protopterus annectens. Taxonomy (NCBI): domain Eukaryota; kingdom Metazoa; phylum Chordata; order Ceratodontiformes; family Protopteridae; genus Protopterus; species Protopterus annectens. The sequence continues at coordinate 1,625,691,603 of NC_056741.1, read as the reverse complement.
CCCAGGTCTCTCACCACAGGTTGTGTGCTTAGGGAGTTGCCATTGATGTGGTAATCAGTAGGGGCCATGTTTTTGCTGAATGTTATGATAGTACATGTTTTCTGCATTTAACTTAAGGCCATGACTTTGGCATCAGTTATTTGTAGCTGTGAGACCCTCCTGCATTATGTTAATGTAATTCGGGGAAGTCAATGATAGCACCCAACTTACAGTCATCTGCAAACATGGTCAGCCACAGTCCCTTTGTCTTTGCCTGGACCTCTGAGAAATAGATGCCAAACAGTAGGGGTCCCAGGACAGATCTCTTGGGAACATCACTAGTGACAGGTCTGCTGTTGGAGGTGGTGGCATCAATTTTGACTTTGTGGGTCCTATCTCTGAGCCAATTGGCCACCCATCTGATGAGGAAGGGATTAACACCAAGTTGTGTTAGTTTTTTGATGATGCCCAAGTGGGGTATTGTGTCAAAGGCCTTGGCTAGGTTAAGGTAAGCTGTATGTTTATGAGATCCACAATAATACATAGAATACTTTACAGATCAGACTTGTCTAGCTATTGGGGTGATTGATAGTTTCCCAGGTCAGTAGTGGCACCGCCTTTGTGCAAAGGGATGACAATGGCAGTTCTCCACTGTGCTGGGATGAAGCTTGTAATTAGGCTGTGGTTGAATAGGGTACTCAATGGTGAAGCTAGTTCTTGCTGGAGATGGTGCAGGATACAGCCTGGGTTACTATCAGGTCCCATGGAAGCTGTGTTTTTATGCCTTGGATAGGGCCTTTAACACTTGATCTACAGAGATGTGAGGTGTGGGACAAGTATTGAGGATGTTGACTGGACCTTTGGGGGCAATAAGGGACTGAGGTTTGTGTTGAAACTGTCAGCTAGCGGGTTGGCCAAGCCAGCAGGATCAGTGTAAGTGGAACCATTAAGTACTAATTTGGAACAAACTTGGGCTTTGCCATGGAGGTTCCTAACATAACTGAATAAGGACTTGTGGTTTCCTTCTGTTTTGGGAGGCTAGTTTCAACTAATAATTGGCTTTGGAGGCGTTCACTAGTGATCTAATTTGCTTGTTGAGGCAGAGGAGGGAGTTTTTCCAATTTGGAATTTATTCCTTTTTATCCTTGGACAACAGTTTCTTCATTTTGTGCTAAAGCCTGTTGATAGATGATGTCCACCAGTCAGGTTTGTGTTTCCTTGAGGAGCAGGTTTTAATTCTGTTGGGTTGGCTGAGTCAATGCAGTTGTACAGGTCTTGTATACTGCACTGGCATACTGTTTAGCATAGTAGTCTGCATCCTCTGAGGGCGGCAGTGGTAGGAAGCTGCTGATACCCTCCCTTAGAAGGCTGTAGTCAGCTTTTGAGAAGTTTTTTAGCTTGGTTATGGCTGGGGAGGGGTTGGGTGGGATAGAAACTTTGGATGAGACAGACCAATGATTTGATCTCACTAGGAAAGAACATACTATGGGAGTGGTGCAGTAGTCAACCATGATTGTGAGAACTAAGTCCAGTATGTTACTTCCCCTTGTGGAGGATGAGACTAGCTGGTCTAGTGCATTAGAAATGATGAAGTCAAGGAATTGTTGGGTGAGTGCATTAATCCCGGAATAGTTCACCCAGTCTATGGTGGGGTAGTTGAAGTCACCAAGGATCAGGGTGTTAGGGGGTACCTTGATAGAGTCAAGTGCGTCCAGGTAGGAGGAGTGGTTGGTCTGAGTCAAGGAGGAGGGTCTATAGCTGGCTATAACTTGGATAGGTTTCTTGTCAATTGTCAGTTGCACCTGGAATAATTCCAGTGCATCATGCTGGTAAACCAGTCTGAAGGTGAGCATGTCCTTAATGAAGATAGAGACTCCACCGCCCTTAGTCTTTCCAACCTCATTTTAGGGTTGGAAAGTGTGGAACGAAGTATAGCTCTGAATCAAGTTTCCATGCATCTTCCAGTATGAGGAGAGCCTCCAGTGAATGCATTTTCAGGTTAAGGCTCCTAACATTGAGCAGCATGACCTTCAATTTGCTTTTTGACAGATCTTTTATGTTGGAAGATTTGTCTTTGGGAAATAGCCTAAGAAAGGCACAATGGAGGAGGCAAGAGCCTTTGCCAAGATCCGGAACCCCAGGTGTGATAGGTGGAGGGCAGCCATCTCTGGAAAAGCATTGAGGCCTGTCAACCATGTCATTCCAGGCAGACAGATACTGAATGCCCTTGGAAAGACACCAGAAACTAAGCCAATTGTTGAAGTCAATCATTTTTTGTTGGTTTTGTGGTATCATTCTTGGTAAAGGTAGGATCCTGCTTAGGGCTAGGGTCATACCTGCCTGGAGCACATACTTTGAGACCTCAATCATGTCTCTCTTCATATAGTCCAGGGAGGTACAGCTCAAGTCATTCACACCAACATGGACAATGACAGAGTCATACTTGTACCTGTTGTGGAGAGGCTTAAGTGAATGCGTGATGTGGCAGATTCTAGCACCTGACAGACAGCTGACTGTGACCATCTCCTAGTTGAGCCTGGTTAGGGGGACATCAATGTGTCTCACTATTGAGTCACCAATAGCTAGTATGTTTGGTTTATTGTTATGCCTTATGGGCTGCGTTGGTTTATTTTTATGCCTAATGGCCTGTATTTGTGAGACACTGGTGTGTTGACTACAGTATGTGATATGATTGGTGTTGTGTGTGGAATGTTTGTGAGTGTGTTTTGGGGGTCTCTGTTGTTTAGGTAAGTTTTTATTCAGGACCCCTGTATAGGTGGGTGTGTGGCTCTGTGTTGTGGGTGGTGTGGTGTTTGTGCTGGCAATCTCCTCTTTGTCAGGAGTACTGACTGTGGTATGAGAAAGCATGGATTCCAGCTTACTGATGTAGATGTATTTCTTGCAAGTAGAAGAATTATGTGCTAGGAGAAGGGGATCATCCGTGAACATGAGGCAGTTGCTACACTGCTTGAGTATGCCCATGTCGACCAGACTGGCAGGGGAAACTAATGGGAATTGTCCAGAAATAGTGTTCTGAATACTTGGCGGACATATGGAGAGCAAGGTTTGATAAGGTTTTGTCCACAAAAACCCTAAATTCAAAATAAATGGCCTGAAGCACAAGTGCTAAATCCAAAACTAAGATGCTTAGAATAGCAGACACATTTAATCAGGCTACTAACAAAGCAGTAATAAGTGCAGAACAAGAGCACTTGAACACTTAAGAGCACACAGAACAGCAAACTAAGGTAATAAAGAAGGTAGAAGACAGTTACAGTAAGAACAGCTGAATAAAGTATAAATATTTTTTTTTATAGTGGAGAGGGAGGAAACATTGCAAGATTAAGAGACTACAGGGGTTGTCCTTCCATGTGTGGTTTTGACACTTCAACCTCTTTAAGAAAGATAGTTTAATCATTCACCACTCTTTCCATGAAAACATGTTTTTACATGTTTCCTTTGAGTTCCCCATCTTGCATAGTCTGGCTGTGCAATTTTGTACTCATCATTTTTAGGAACATGGTACCCTATAGACTTTGGGGATTCTCCTGAAGTATTAAATGTTCCCATCTTATCTTTCTTTGTTGCTTCTTCAATACTGTAAATATTAATGTCTTCAGATCTCTAGTTTTATGGCTTGTACTGAAGCTCATGCACCACATATGTTGTCTTTCTATGAACTGCCTTTGCTCTGCCAACGTCCTTCTGAAGAAGTATCCAAAACTGCATCTAATAATATAGATGTGGTCTTATCACGTGCCCATAAACAGAGAGAGCAATGTCTTGCTGCCTTTATATGATTTCTTTTTCAAAGTACCCTAATATCTCACTGCTTTTTCTTGCTGTTTTATCACATGGCTTACTTACCTTTTTATCTACTCTTATGATTACATACAAGTCCCTTCAACCTTTTTTATTACTTTTGTTTCTCTAGCTGTGCTTTTCCAGGTTATTGCTTCCGAGTTTTGTTAGATACACTAAATTAAATCTGTCTAAGAAAATGGGTACTAAAATATGTTATCTAATTGGCTGCTTGCTGTTCTGAAGAGGTATATTAACTATTAGTGAGAACCCAATAAAAATGATCTACAGAATAAAATCCCCGTGTTACCACTAGATGCAGTTTGAAGAAGTCACAATTTTATTTTGTTCACTCACTGTTTAAAATTAAATGAAACACTGTATTTACAGTAGTGTAACCTAATTTCAGTAGCTCATCATTTTAAACTAAGTTCTAACATTTTTTTTCAGTAGCACACCTTTGTTAAGCCAACCATTAGTTCATCCAGGCTTATGACTTCAATTTGAATTCTGAAGTGGCTTCTTGAACAACCATCACCATCTATATAGTTTACTTGGCAGGGAGAGATCAGAAGTAGATTGCCAGGCTTTTCTTTCATATCACTTAAGCAAGACTGTCACAACAAACAGGCCAATGTCACCAGTCTGGCTGATTAGGATGTCAGAGACATCTTCAGTGCAAGTTTAGTTTTATTTTAGTGCTTAAAACAAAATGGTTTACAAAAACTAGTAAGGCAAACAGTATTACAGAATATTAATGACCAGATACAGAAAAACAAGAATTAGTGTTAAGCAGCAATGTGACAGTCGTCAAAAAGTCCTTATAAATAACATCCAAACTGACCTCAAAATTGATGCAAATTCACAAAAAACTTATCACTCACTTAAATCTAAAGCTGCTCTTCTTACAAAAAAAAAAATTAAAAACTTAAAGTCCAGTAGACATTGCTGACAGAGCAGCCCTATTACTCAGAAACAAAGAAGAAAATCACCAAGGAATGAACTGTCCCTACAAGCCAACAACAAATGTAACTGAAGAAAACAAGGCACAGAAACATGACTGGAAGCATAAAATGCTAAAAGTTTGATGAGGTAAGCGCTTTCACACCAAATACTAGTGCATCTTCAGACTATATAAAAAACTACATCAAAACTTTTAATATATTCACACTAGTTCAAAGCAGCCAATGAAACATCAGAGAAGGGTAAAAACTTAGCCAAAGCATGTATCATTTAAAGAGACATTGTGCTTTCAGTGCAGGTTTAATAGAAACCCTGTCATTTAGACCTGGGTATTTATCAGCTTGCCATAAAATAATCCAATGCAATTCTCTGCTTTTAGTAACATTTTTCACATCACCTCTATGTATATTTTCTAAAATAATTTCAACAACTTGAATTCTAAAGCCATGTTCATTTTCATTCTGCATGCAGTGTTTGGCTAGTGCATTTTTTGGTGTCACCATTCCTAATACAATACATATACTCCCTGACTCGTTCCATCAGTGACCTGTTCGTTTTTCCTACATAGAAACAGTGACAAACTATGCATGTTGCCAGATAAATCAAATTCCTGGTTTGACAGTTAGCTTTAACTTCAAATTTCTACTCAAACTGGGTGACTGTATGAATGAAACATGCTGATGTATTAATAAATGTACAGAAATTGCAAGTAAGGCATTGTTTAGTACCCACCCGAACACCACCAAGTCTCTTATCGTTTTATTTTACATTTTTATAGCAAAGCTGCCTTTTAAGAGATTTCTTGTTCTTAAAAGCAACATTTGATCTGTGACCAACAACTTTTGAAATATCATTGTCTAAGCTCAATATAGACAAATTCGACTTGACAATGTTCATTATACCTGTCATATCACTAGTATAAAATAAAGACATAGGCACACTATTCCTATTACTAATGGTCTGAGGAGACTTTGCTTGAAAGACTTGGCTTGAAAAATATGGCATTGCCTTATTTACCCTTTGTGGAACTACCATACCAATGTTCTTTTCAACCTCACATGCTTTCATGAAATTCATTTCTAAGCATCTGGACATCTTGCCTAAAACTTTCATCACAATTGTTCAGTGTTGACACAGTCATTGTCTAACCCTTGATAACATTCCAGAATATATGGCCAGGGTGCATACTGTCCCTGTGCAGGATGGCATTCCTCCTACAAGATTTTCTATATAATTTAGACTGGAGGCTCCTGGTTGTGTCATGCTTACTAGCACATCCAGGAAATCTATTTCACTAGCAGAGAACTTGTATGTGAATTTTAGAAAGGAGATAGTGGACTCCAAATAGCTAATGAACAGCATCAGTTGTTCTTCAGTCCCCCCCACACAAAAAACAAGTCATCTACAAATCTATTGTAGAAGCTCATAAGTGGGGCATATCCATCCAAATTTAACAGGGAGTTGTTTTCTCACTCAGCTATGAATATGCTGGCATAGCTATTGGCACAGTGTGTGCTCATAGCAACGCCAACCTTCTGTAGAAACTGACGTCCTTTAAAACAAATACATTCTTTTCTAACACAATTTCCAGGAACATACAAATAAGATCAATTTTACTTGGGGTATACTCACTATGTTTAACAAGGAATTCATGTGCTATAGAAATACTCAAAGAATGTGATATGGCAGTAAATAATGATACAACATCCAGTGTTACTAACAACAAGCCATCTCTCAACTTCCCATTTACACTATATTTGTTTAAGTCTTCGAGAAACTATTTACTGTCTCTCAGGACCTGTTCCTGTCTCTCCAGTAGAGGTCTCAGGTTCTTTTCAATAAATATTCTGTGAGCCAACCACTTCCTGAAACAATAGGTCTAAATGGTGGTTGTAATGCATTCTTATGTATTTCTGGGCGTTCATGGAAAACAGGAATCAGTGGAAACTCAACAGATAGGTGTATAATTCATTAGTAATAATATAATTGCAATAACAGTGAAACAAAGAAGCATCAATCTCAGTTCCATGGTATCTACTACATCAAAATTAATTCTAGCATAAACAGTCTATCTAACAAAGTAGAAAAATAGTATTAAAATAATATTCATAATCCATTACAACAAAGGACACTAGTGCTTCTTTCTCTGAAGCACTCAGATTACAAAACTTTTTTTAAGCATGCCACTATTGGTAGCTTGCAACAAGTCATGTTCACATTTCTTACAAAATGTGTCGAATACCGGATGTAAATTTGGCTGAAAAGTGCTTGCTTTCATAAAACTAGAAGCCAGTTCATCATTATTAGAATACAAAATTTCAAATCCAAAACATTACAAAATCCAAAATGCTGAAACCCCACATAGCTGACTGTCAGAAAACTGACCATTAAAGTCCAACATACCTCTCACAAAAAGAAATAACACCAAAAACTCACCCAATGTAAACACTGCCCTGCTAAATAAAATGTAATAAACAACTACCAAACTCTCCTCTATACTCCACCCACAAACCAATAACTGCTTGAAAATAACAAATCCCAGTGAATACTCATGCAGGTGCCCCACAGAAATATTCAGTGGAAATTTGTTAAACCACAAATCACAAACACTTTAACTAAAAGTGCTATTTTTTTCCAGGGTGGCCTCTCCCCCCTGCACCTCCCCATGAGAAGCTGCACCTCTCAAATGCCCTGAAAATTAAATATTCATACTCCAAGATCGCACCACAGTGGAGTGGTGAGCAGATTTCCTGTTCTGCTCAGCTTGGAGTCGGCATTTCAATCGTTCAGTCATCTGAATGTTGGCATTGTAAAGTTTCATTTATATGAAACTTTGCTCTTTTCATCTCGATGATTTGAAAGTTGGTCTACTGACATGTATATATATATATATATATATATATATATATATACACATATGCATATATATATACACACACACACACACACACACACACACACACACACACACACACACACACACACACACACACACTCTGCTATGGTCAATGAAACAATGAAGCATCAATGTCACTAACAAAACATTAACGTTGACAAGCAAATGTTTGGAACCCTTCTGTGCATGCTCTAAGTTTATTCCTCAGACCAAGCAAATTTTAAAAAAGTACTTTTACAGAGGGAAGCCTCCTTATCCTCCACAGCCCCTGCTAATTATTTATTCCAACTCCGAATTTGCAGAACATCGGCCCTGGGATTGTATGATTTTATACAACTGTCAGCCAATTACATCTCCAGACTCTGGAATGCCATCACTACACAAACTCACAAGCTATAAAATCCTACTCAAACAATGTCTTATTCAATCCTGTTCATGCTCATTTTCACCACCAGGTTGAGACCATTGTCATCTCGGTGATTTGAAGATTGGTCTACTTACATTTCGGTAATGTCAAGCAGACCCATATATATATATATATATATATATATATATTTATATATATATATATATATATATATATATATATATATATATATATATATATATATATATATATATATATATATATATATATATTAATATATATATATCTATATACATATATATATATATATATATATATATATATATATATATATATATATATATATATATATATGGCGAGAACACTGACACCAGAAGATCAACAATGGAGAAGACTGACAGTTGAGAATCCCAACGCTGAGAACACCAACATGTTAAGGTAACTGTGCGATAGGGACGGACGTTAGGGTCAGGGTGTGGGTAAGGTAAGTGTGTAATAGTGACGGACGTTAGGGCAGGGTGCAGGTCAGGTAAGTGTGCGATAGTGACGGACTTTAGGTTTAGGGGTGGGTTAAGTGAGTTAGGGTTAGAGTGTGGGTAAGGTTAGTGTGCAATAGTGATGGACTTGAGGGTTAGGAGCGGATTAAGTGAGTTAGGGTTAGAGTGTGGGTAAGGTAAGTGTGTGATAGTGACGGACCTTAGGGTTAGGGTTTGGGTTAAGGTTACTGCATAGATAGTTGTGTATTTAAGGTTTAGTGTAGGTCTGTAAGGTTTTTGGTGTGCTTGGGTTGTGTGTGTGTTTTTTGGAAAGGTATTTGTTTTGTTGATTGTCGGGATTGTGGTTTGTCGGGCATGTGAAGTTTAATGTTTTTGAACTTTCGGTTTCTTTCAGTTTTGTCGTGTTGGTCATTTCATTGTGGGTGTTTTGGCGTGTCGGTGTTATCAGATAGACCCATATATATATATATATATATATATATATATATATATATATATATATATATATATATATATATATATATATATATATATATATATATATATATATATATATATATCACATAATAACAGTCGATCCATGGAAATATCAACATGCTTAACATCAACATCTAAAAACATGTCAAAATGCTGCTGTGCATTTTTTGAGGGTAATTCCCAGACCATGCGTCACAAATGAATTTGTTTTTTTGCAGGGGGGGGGGGGCAGTTCCACCAGCATCCATGCCATTATTCAAACATAGGCCATCTGGGACACACTCAGGGCTTTATCCCATTGAACCCAGTCAGTTGTAATTAAATATTGATGGTCTGTCATGATGAATAACTATTTGAAACAGGACCATATGAGATGTCTTCCGGAATAAAATAGTATAAGGGGAATTACCACTAGCAACACTTTCATTTGACAAACCAATTGCATGTAAGTAGTGGGGAACATACCTTCCAGAGCCAGATGTAGCAAAAAGCTCCCTAGGTACCTAACTATAGCCCAGTGCTAGCTGGAGGCCATGTTAATGCTAAAATCTGCATATGTAATTTGGCCAACATGATCATATTTTTTTCCTGTATAAGAAAATGACTGATGTTTATACATGCCCGCTGTTCTGAGTTCTAAAATGATTATATATCAGTAGAGGCTAGTAACATTAAATGATTAAAAAAGTGATCCACTCCCACACTTCTCTCCTTCATTTTCAGCTTTTCCCTGTCCCACATAAATCTGGTTAATCCTGCATGAAGTAGTGGTGCATGGGCACACACACATTCGCACACACACATGCACACAAGGACACACACACAAGTGCACACATATGCTTTGACATTTGACTTTTGTGACAGTAAAGCAGTGAGTAGTATTTTTTCTTTAGTTTAATTAAAGTTAAAATATTCTGGACTAGTAGTTCCTACTTCATTATTGATGTTTTATAACCCCTATCCTGATTCCCAGTCGCTCTTCAGCCCTGTCTGTAGATGCTATCCCTCCTCCATGTCATAGTGGGACAAGCTAGGCATTCGCACCACTCCTGCTGCAGTATGAAAGTGACTGCCTGGATGATGGTTTCATTGCTTGCTTGCTTACTACTAAAGGTGGTCTAAGCTACAGACGAAGTTAATTATAAAATAAGTTTTACAATTTCCTTTTCTCAAGAACCATATGTATGTTAGCAACAGTATTGTAGTTAAAGTGGGAAGATGATGGCTAATTTCCCACTTGCAAGGTTAGGTGGTGTTTTTGATTCCTACCTCAGAAGGGTTGCCTATTTTATGTGTGTGCGTGTGTGCATGTGCGTGTGTGTGTGTGTGTGTGTGTGTGTGTGTGTGTGTGTGTGTGTGTGTGCGCGCGTGTCTGCATGTGTGTGTAAAGACATAACTGTAATTGCTTTTTATTTTGCCTCTATTTGTGATCTGTTCCTGATAAAATTTGCATTCTTTTGACAGGATGATGGATTGCAGCAGTTAAATAATGACAGAAATTAGAGCTGTGTACTTCATGTTCTTCAAACATGTTTGCTAAAACTGTTATAATAGCAACTTTCTAAGTATATAACAACAATATTTAAAATCTGTTCCTAGGTTTAGTTCTTTGACTCTGAGTCGTGAGCTAGATGTTTTAAGTGCATAGGGAGCAAAGGGTTGCACTCTATGGTTCTTACAGCAGAAACCTAAAAATCATCAAAAGCATCTGAAGTGTGAATAGACATACAAGGGGTATAATTGATGGTCATATGTGTGTATGTATAAATAAAAAGATCATACATCCCAGAGTAGTAATGATGTAAAAGAAGGGATCAATTGCAATAACTGGGAGCATCATATGAACCATGCTGTTTGGGAATGATCCTTTGTTTCCTTGTTGTGTTGGCTGTTGATTTTGTCTTTATTTGGTTGTGAATAAACTGGACAATATGAAGTCTAGTTTAATCTTTATATTTTTTACTCTGAATACAGTTTTAATTTAGCCTGCTTTTTTCTGTCAAGCGGTGTACTGTTTTGGACTACAATAGATTTTGCCTGGCACATAGTGCAGATGAGTATGCTTATGACCTGTTACTGAGCTCTTTCTTGCAGTGCTTGGTTTGTTTCTCTCAGCCTTCATTTATCTACTGTGTGACTATGATCAAGTCACTTCACTAGAGTATGCTCCTGGGCTGTCCCTGAAAAGGAAACTTGCATCCAGTGGGCAGTCCCAGGCTGTTTGCAAATGCATTACACATTCTCTTTTCAATCCCTGCATCCTTCATATATTTACTAATTAGAGCTTTACTATATGCTATTTGACTACGCATTTTAGCATGTCTCTTGAAGTTTAATGGCTTGCCGGATATACATTCAATAAATGTGAGTTTCAAGGGAGGAGAAATTTACTGGCACCCATGCTAAGTCTGGTAATTGGGGAGAAACAGACAAGTAATAGGCTATTGTATGGCTAGTGGGGGTGGTTCATTATCCCATCTAGGGCCCCAATTTGATCATGATCCATCTCAGCTCATTTTGTAAAACTCTGAACGTTCTAGCTCTCTTTAGGCATCTTATTGACCTGTTGCAATGCTCAAGTCGCCTATATGCATATATATATATATATATATATATATATATATATATATATATATATAGGTCTACTTCATATACACGATATCCCATAATGCCGAAAGTCAAATAACCGAGACCAGAACAGCGAAATCCCATTTACACGAACTGTCACAACAATGAAATGTTATTTCACCGTCAAGTTACCACCATGCACAACTACAACAGTGGATTCTGACAACCCCTCCCTGTAAACTATGTCTAATGTAGTGTACTCACAGTGAGATTGTGATACAGTGAGGATTGGAAACTTTGCCCTGTCCTCAGTATAGCGCGATCTTGGAGTTGGTATATATAATTAGGGGGTGTGTGGGGGGTGCAGCCCCCCACAACAGCAGAAATGGATGACTTGTATTTAGTATTTGCCATATTTGTCTATCTTTTCTACTGTAGGTTGCTCTAGTTTTTAAATTATGGCATATTACGTACCACTGCAATTTTCTGAGATCCCTCGGATAGTGTTTTGGAATGGATTTATGTTGCATGTATGCATTAGGCTTTGTTGTAGTTCTGGAACTACATTTGTAGGTTTAAGAGATTTTATTGTTATATCCCCAATACGTGTTGGAATTCTTTGTACTGTCTAAGTGATGCAAGTACACATTTACTACTAGGAGCTACTTCCTTGTTTTTGACGTTACATTCTGGTTCACGACACCTAACAGTCCCAGGGCTTTACTATTTATGTCAACCATGTTGCTTTCAGTGTGTTGCAGAGGAAATACACATTGTTGAAACATATTTACTGAGGTAGTTACGTGTAAAGTACTGTTTTTTTATGGATATAGTTCAACAGAACAAATAGGGTTGTGCGGGTAGGAGATAGCTAATTTGTGTATACAAGTGTTATTACAGCAATGCTATCAGCAGTTGTCAGTGTTGTACATTTCCTTGTCAGTCATATGGTATTTTGTGGTTTTGATGTTTCGTTATTGTGCACAGTCATTGATTTGGTCTGTTTGTTTTGATTGTCGATCATGTGGACTTTTGGTCTACTGAAGTAGACCCTTATATATATATATATATATATATATATATATATATATATATATATATATATATATATATATATATATATATACACACATTGAGACAGAAATGTCCCAATGTCTTCCTGGAAGGTCAATAGTGTTGCCATGAACTCTATGAATTCCTTTTGTGAAAAACTATGGGGGAGATAAATCCTAAAAAGTGCACTTTAGTCCTATGTATTGATTTTTTAAACTTACAAACCTACCACAGGTGGCACTTAGAACATTGCCAATTATAAAGAGGCAGAATATAGCCACTAATAGGACATACCCCTTTTTCAGATACCTTGAAATGACAAGGCATTTCCTCCCTGCTAATTCCTTCTAACTATTTTAAGTGCTCAGAATGTTCTAAACATGCACCCTAGATGAAGCAATATCAGCAAAAGTACTTATAATGTACAAGAATACTCACCTTCATGCTGCAGGGGTATTTAAACTATTGCTATGCAGAACAAACCGTTTCATAGTTTAAATTCAAATAAGTCACCCTTAACACTTTGCAAATAATAGAGAAATTACATCTAACATCTAGCATAAATGTACATCAGTCATTTGATGCCAGACTGGTTACAAGCCTAATAAACAAATTTAACAATAAGCTATTTTCATCTTCAAAGACTAGAAACATTTTGCTTGGTGCCAAAATATAACATTTTCATTGTCTTGTACTATAGAAGATTGAATACATTTCAGCCACATACAGAAATAACAAACAGAAAGTATCCATAATTTCAGGACATAAATCTGTACACATTTCATTTATGAAAAGCTTAACCAAAATTTTGAAATTAACAGGAAGAGGTATAGCCCTATTTTTAAGATCTGTAGGAAAGTAGCTGCATTTAACAAAAGTCAGTACCCTTAGCTAAATTAAACTAAATTCAGTAAGTTTTAACCCTTATTGAAACTAAACAATAATAACATTTCCTTTTAATATATGATTTCCCAAAAGAGATTATAATGTCTGTTGAAGAATATATATAAAATAATGCTCTACTAACTCACACACATGTTTTATCAAATACTCTTTTATACCTTTCTATTATACAGAAATAAGAACTTGAGAGTCCAAACTATTCTTACCTGAAATAGCCATATCCTACCTGATGAGGGCTCTCTGCTGGCAAATGCATTATATAAACACTCCACTGAATGTAGAAATTTAAAATATATTTTTTTCTGTTTAAGATCTTGTAGAAGAAAATAATACAAGATATGATTTTAACAGTATTTTGGAAAAGAATTAATTAATATGGCAGATTAAACTGAATGGTCTACCTCCACCAGATTTAAATGAGATGATAAACATCAGGTATCTTTTAAAACTGAATGAAAGTTGAAATGGTATGAATAGCTTAGCTGTGTAAGAAGATGAGGTCAAGAAGTATTTAAATGAAGAATCATGCGCATTGTAATTAGTTCTGAAGAAGTCAGACAAAAGTGCTAAACTTGATATTGGCTATAATTTCATATATCTTTGCATGGTTTCAGTGTTGGTGCCAAAGTATTTTTTAGCTGATTTAAACTCTTGGTTAGATGAAACAGTATTTGTGATGGCTTTAGGCTAGATTTAAGTCTCAGGTGATGGCCAACAGACCAGAGGTGATTATTATTGAACATCATAACTTTTGTCTGGGAATTAACAGAAGAAGATTTTTTGAACCCACAACAACTTGATTATCAGGGGGCGATACTGTTTAAGACCCTCAACATGGTTATATAATAGGTTGCTAGATCTCAAAATAAAACAAAACTACATGCATCAAATATTGTCGTATTTTTGAAACCCCTTTAATGAATTATTACTTGTGACATAGGCACATTAACATTTTTATAGAAGTAATCAAACCATGTAAACAAGTTAATTTACAAATGTTATAATAACATCTATGTTATATGTCATATAGTCAAAGAAGCATTACATAAATTGTTCAGTTCCTGCTCTCTGTTAAACTTCATTCCTCCTCCAAAAGATTTTCTTCATGTATTGCTCCTACAATTTCCATTTTTTCTATGTAATTTACTCTTACCCATTTCTAATGATCCCACTTCCTATTCTTTTACCTCTGTTAAAATATTTACTACTATGAGTATAGTTGGTTTAGATTTTGATATCTATTTTCTAGTAATTGCTTCTTTTGCAGCCACCATAATTAAATTTAGCAAGGCACAATTCAGATAATGTATTGCAATGCAAAAAAAATTTCCTTAGCTACACTCATCTGCTCACCAAGTATTCCTGATACTGTAGGGTATTTGTAAAGTCTGCCAACTCATTACATTCTGAGAACATATGCTCCCAGGTACCTCTTTCTTCCACATTACACCTCCAACATTTGCCATCTACCAGAATTAATTGGAGGCTGCTTGGGGTATAAAGTATCTACTTATACACTTCCAGGCAAAAAAAATTTAAATGTTTTAGATTTTGTTGCACATTTGGGAGTCATACTTTGTTTTTTTTCCAGCATATTCCTGTAAATTTCAGCCCCCATTGCCAATTTTCTGTATCCCTAATTGCAGTCATCCTAATTGGCAGAATCTCCTTTCTCCATTCCTATGTTGGCTTAATTCTTTGTATACTTTCTTCTACTTTATGAATATAATATTCTGTATGGCTATTTTTTCCTTAAGGGTCTGCATCTAAAATTCTGTTGTTTCCTTATTTCCAATTTGAATTGTAGCTTTCTGATTGTGTTTTTCTATATGTGAGCCATAACTGTATCTCTAAAATATCCCTTCAAATCAGGTAATCTTAAACATCCTTGCTTTACTGGGAGGGTCAGCTTATTCTACTTGACTCTTGCCCTGTTCCTCCCCTAAATAAAATCCTTCAATTCTTTATTAAATAACATCCACAACTTCTCTGGTTGATAAAAATATGCCTGATCTTTGTACAAAATTAAAGGGGCTAAAATCATATTTACTGCTTGTATCTTGCTTTCTATATCCAAAAGCAAGATATTTACGTTTTTCAGTTTTTGTCTTATGTTTTGTTTAGTCTATTCCCAAATATCCTTAGCTATCATAATAGAATCCATTTTAATCCATATTCCTAAATACTTAATTTTATCATGTCCCCATAAATATGAGTATTGCTGAACAAATTTCTGTGTGGGTATACTGTATTTACATACAGCCTTTGTTTTATCTTCATTCTTTTTACATCCAAAAAAAACTCAGAATTGTCTCAGAATGGTCCACAACACTGAAATGTCCATTTCTGGTTTTGTCAAACTTTCTGCTATCTTTGAACAGTAAATCCTGTGTAAAATAAGGATTTTTATATGCAACCACACAGGAAATGCTGGCAAATGGTTGCTCACAGAGTTAATGAGGATACCTAGCTTTTAGGGGCAGTTGTGAGAACTGAGTCGAGAATAACTTCATGATGAGACTTTTATCTACAGTAGTTGTAATATCTATTAACTGCAAGTTATCTTAAAGATGACTGAGAGAATGGATTAATCCATTGAATGTTTCTAGCTTACATTAAATGCACCCATAGTAGCAAGTTGAGCTATTAGAAATGAGTCAGTGAAGGGCCATCTCTTTTAATATGGACGTGCATTTCTGGGGGGATATGCAAATAAAATTGTATGTGCTTTATTTCTGTTGGCTTTGATTTGTATCAGAATGCAAATTCTTTCTAGACAATATTTGATCTGCTAGTTAGATACAAAGCAAGAAAGACTGTCATGAAATCAGAAGGATCATCCAGCACCTTTGTGTATCTCATCTTATTTTATGATATTATAACCTGAAAGTGAGGGCTCAGTGTTATTGATGAGAATTTTTTAATCTAGTCTCATATGGCTTGAGAATATCATGTTGATATAAGCTGACCTACCTTCGAGTCAGATACATTTTCTTGATACTTCTTACACTTAAGTTAGTAAGCTTGAGCTTGTATGCATTCTAGCTCTGATGCTTAATTGGAGAAATTAATGATTGATGTATATTGGACCAGACTTTGCATGGATGTCACCAGACAAAAAAAAAATGGCTGCAAGAACATGTAAGAAGTGAAGAGCTTATTACAATGCAATGCATTAAATGACTTCTTATAGTGGGACCAATAACATTTAAGAATTATATAAATGATATACCTACCAAATATTACTAACTTTATTTGTTTGCTAGAATTTCAACAAACTGTGAGACACAGATAGAGAAATGGTCCCTGAATGAAACGGCATCTGTTTTGTGATTGACCCTCATAAGTACAATAAAAAAACATTGCAGACACTTGACTACAAGCAACAGCTGAACATAAAAAATCAATAAAAAAGCATTTTTGCAGGGGGCAAGGCACTTGCTCCCCCAACAACTCATATGTACCAACTCTTAGATCACTGTATCTTTGGAAAGGATAAAATCCCTTTGAGAGTAAAAGCCCACTGTTCCTGTGCAAAGCTCCCTTTTCACAAATTACTGATTGCACTTAAGACTGTCAATCATTAGTGTGTCACAAACAAGCCTGGCACCATAGACAGAGAAATTTTGTAGTTTTTAACATTTCTTCTAAATGTTTGACTGGTTCTCAGAAATGTCTTTTCTTTATTCCAGCTACTTGAACTGATTTTACCAGTACAGTGTTGGACCTCAAATTGTTTTCTCACAATGTGATGCTTAGAACCATGTTCCCCGATACTTCAAATTCTTGTTCTTTCAGAAGACCTAGTATATTTACTCCTGTTCTGACTCCTCTGTTAGACACTTTTTGTAGAACATGTGGAAGTGATTAATTACTGGCTTTCAATAGTGAGTGGAAAGGGAAGAATTTTCATAATTTAAATAGGTTTACCTATATTAGAATGGCTCTGACTTGTCTATTCACCCAGCAGACAAAGGAGGGGAAGAAGTGATAATGGACAAAAAATACTACATAGACGTTATGCTTGAGATGTTATCTGACACTACAGTGTATTGTTTGTTGAATAGAAATGATATAGATGCTAAGACTAAATGATAGTGTTTTAAGTAGAGTGATTTCTGTGGACTTGTTTAATTCTTTCACAGTTGAATTTCCAGTTTTATCAACATTTCATGGACTTTCTAAAGTATATAAGAGTTTAACCAGACCACCCATGAGATCTATTGTTTCAGGGTGGGGTTGGTTAACTGAGCTGTTTTCTATTTATGTTGAAAAACAATTGAGATGTATAGTAGATATATCATCTACAGTTTTGAAAGATATGAAACAGTTCTTATAAATTTTGTATTTATGTGTGAATGATGGTTTTATTCCAGAGCAATGTTGGCTGGTCATTCTAGATGTGAATTCAATTTCACAGTCATTCCAAATGAACAAGGGCTGAATATGCTGAAATAGTTTTTAGTTGAGAACAGTCAGCTTGAGGTTACTAAGATAAATCTTATTTGTTTATTTTTAGAGTTGATCTTAGAGATGAATGTGTTGCTATTTGTAAGGATCTATTATTGGCAGAAGACAAGTGTAGCTATGGGCACATCATCTGCAAATAGGATCATAGGATCATAGGCGGTTACTAGGCTAATGGTATTGGGGCCCTTCCAAGCCTAGCCAAGAGTTTATCCCCAAAAATAAACTTCAGTCAGTGCCTGTCACCCCTGTCAATGAGGGACACAAATGGAACCCCTGGGACAGATTTGTGGTTTCCCATCCACTCATCAAGGTTGCACTTGAAGAGGGTGCTCTGTTTGACGTGTATGGGAAGTCTATTCCAGAGATGGGGCAGCCTTTGGGAGACAGACCTGTCTCTCCAGCAGGTTTTGTTGATGTTGCATATTAGATTTAGGCCTATTGAGTGAGTAATGCTTGAGTAGTTAAACTTCTAGTATGGGGCATCTCTATTAGGGCAAGGTCTGAAATTGTCTTATAGGAGAGACACAAATCACCCCTGAGCAATCTGTATGATACCGAGTAGAGTGATAGTGATTTGAGCCTGTCAGCATAAGACATGTGTGGGAGGCATGGATTCCCTTTGTGAGGTATTTCAGTGGCCTTTCCAGCTGGTGCAGATATTTGGAGAGGTAGATCCCAAACGGGGCGTTATACTCAATTATTGGTCTAATGATGGAGGAGTATAGATAGGTAATAACCTTTTTTCTGGATGCAATCCCTTTACTTATGAGATGAACCAAGTAAAAGGCTTTCTGACCACTGCCACTACATGAAGGCTGAATGTGAGGTTGTTATCAACCGGAGTGCCCAGGTCTCCCACCACAGGTTGTATGTTTAGGGGCTTGCCATTGATGTGGTAATCAATAGGGAGTGTGTTTTTGCTGAATGGTATGATAATACATTTTTTTGCATTTAGCTTGAGGCCATGATTTTGGCACCAGTCATTTGTTGCTGTGAGACCCTCTTGCATCATTTTTGGAGTCAATGACAGCACCCAACTTACAGTCATCCAAAAACTTGGTCAGCCACAGGCCTTTTGTCTTTGCCTAGACCTCTGAGAAATAGATGCCAAACAGCAGGGGTCCCAGGACAGATCCTTGGCAAACTCCACTAGTGACAGGTCTGCTATCAGAGGTGGAGGTGCCTATTTTGACTTTGAGGGTCCTGTTGGTGAGCCAGTTGGCTACCCACCTGATGAGATAGGGATTTACACCAAGTTGTGTTTGCTTTTCGATGATGCATGAGTGGGGGATTGTGTCAAAGGCCTTGGCCAAGTCAAGATAAGCTGTATGTACTAACTTTACCTCATCCAGGGCCTTTGTACTGACTTTCCCTCATCCAGGGCCTTGGTGACAGCCTCAAAGAAGTCAACCAGGTTCAACAAGCAAGATCTGCCCTTGCCAAATCTGAACATGGTGGGTTCAAGCGCTTGGAGATTGCCTATGTCCTTGTTTATGAGATCCATAATAATACACTCCATGGCTTTACAGATCAGACTTGTCAAGCTAATGGGGCAACAGTTTCAAGGGTCAGTAGTGGCACCATCTTTATGCAAGGGGATGACAATGGCAGTTCTCCACTCTGCTGGAAGAACAGCTACATTCATTTAGTGATGGCTCAATGGGAAGCTACTCCTGTCCTTGAAAACAATGTTTATAACTGCAATATTACATTTTATAAGAGATTTTTGGATGATATTTATTTTTATAGATTGGGTCAGTGGACCTGTTAGAGGAATTGTCATCTACTTGCATAGCACTACCATGTTTATGAAATTTATATATCAGAATTTGTTACAGCATATGGATTTTCTTGATGTTAAAGTCACTTGAGATATTGATGGCTCTTTCAATACAGGATTATTTAGGAAGGACTGTCAGAAGAACTCTACTGAGTAGAGATAGCATGCATCCCCTTATATATGCAAAAACATACTTAGGGGTCAGGGGATTAGACTGCAGACTGAATAATGATGATAGGAAATTCAGTGAGTATTTACAGAAGTTGCAGAAAGAATTTATTGAAAGAGTATAAGAAAGACAATGGAGAACAGATGGGATTAGAAGTTAGATAAATGAGGAATAAGAGAGTACAGCCCTATTTTTCAGGCCAATTGAATGTTTTAGATAGTAGTGGTCATAAGAGAGAGTGAGAGAGATGTGATACTTGTTTACTTGTTTGCTTTTACATTATTCTAGTGATGTACAGATGATTTGTCAAATAATAAGAATTGGTTGATCCTTACTTCAGATGATAATATTAAGAATATAGTAGGTCAATGTCCACATTTTCAATTTAAGAAAAGAAGTCTTTGAGGCGACTTCTTTGTTATGGTAGTGATAGTAATAGAGCTGTTATAAGTCAGATGGGTATGTTTCCTTTCCATAAATGTAATTTTTGTATGTACCTTAATATGATGAATCTTTCTAAACATCCTGTCTCGAGTAGGAACTTTTATTGTAATGTTAGAGTTGATTATTCCACTAAGAATCTGGTTTATTTAGTAGAGTGTTTCTATATTGGAAAGACAAATAGGACTTTGAGAGAGCATATTAGAGAACATGCAGAGGCTATACATAGACAAGATGCTAGGAATGCTTTAGCAAAACATGTTCTCGATAATGATTCTACTCATCTTTTTAGATTTATAGTCTTAGAGTATTTTGATGAGACACTACGCCTTGGGTACATCAGGAATAAAACTGAACAGTGTGTGGTTTAGTGGATAATTAGGTTACAGGCTAATAGGACTCTGGGACTGAATGTGATGGTCCCGTTAAGACCACTTTTGAAAGCATGTAGTCTCTTTAAGTGAATGGAATGCTTTTATGATTTTTATGAATGGAAGCCCTCATGTGGTCACTGGAATCATGCTACTTCCATTCTGCTTGGCCTTTATTTAGTCATGTGTTTTAATTGCATGTGTTTTAAATTGTGTTCAATCCCGCTTTTTATTAATGCTGTGTGGTCTGATGAAGCACTGTGTACAGGTGAGAAAGCGCTGACCTATTAAAACCTATTATTTTACAGTCTTTCCTCCGTGTTTGATTCCTGTCATTTTTTGGTGAATCCGTTAATTTTTGTAGTTAGTTTTGTTTGTTAACCATAGAATTCCAGCTGGAAGACATTCATTTTTATTGTAGACCCAGGGAGAGAAATCAACACATAACAATAAGTGCCAGATGAAGAATAGTCTAATGAACATAAACACGTAATAATAAATGTTGCATTAGGAATGGAAGCTAAACTTAATAGCCAAAAATGTGTATGTAAAACACATAAGTAACATATGACACATGAATATAGTGGTACTCTGTAGGTAATAAGTGTGGCATATTCTTTGTGTATTCTTTGTAGAATATGGCTATATTGCGGTAATTAAAATTGTGTCATCAAATTTATATATAAATGTAACATTTATATATAAATATAACATTTCTCCTCTTACAAAAACTCTGCCCAAATTAGTAATGCAGATCTACTTATCTCCTACATAAAATTAAATGTCCACAAACTTCTTTCTATGTTTATTCTATATAACTATCCATGAAGACATCCTTTACTATATCAAACAAAATATTACCAGTGAAATCCTAGGTGATGTCAACATTCCTTTTACCGTCAACTTTAAGGTTTCAAACAGCTTATTATTTCTCCTACTTGGTATAACAAATTCCTAGTCCCATTTGTGAATGGAATCTGGTCTCTGATCCTTTCAACCCTTCTTAATTCCCTTAGTGACCACTGCCCTGCATATGCTATGAGACATATTACTCACCAGGACAAACATAAAGTATACAAATATACTAGTAATTCTAAACATTTAACCCTGAATCATTTTAGCTGAACTAAACTCATTTATCTGAACTATTCCAAAAGCATTGCCACTAGATGAGGGAGTAGAAATGTCCAGTTCAACTTCTTTAAACATCCTAACTACTATGTGGAAAGAGAACAAAATCTTAGTTTGCCCCTTGGCTTACTATTCAAAGTAGAAGTCTTATACAAAATAGAGACAAGCCATGGAAACTTAAAACTCTACAAAACCTACAATGCTTTAGAGAACTTCCTAAAAGTACCAAAAGGAAGTCAACCTTGATAAGAAACAATACTGTT
Organism: Protopterus annectens; assembly: GCF_019279795.1. NCBI lineage: Eukaryota > Metazoa > Chordata > Ceratodontiformes > Protopteridae > Protopterus > Protopterus annectens. Next base: position 1,625,669,474 of record NC_056741.1, on the reverse strand, counting down.
ATGATTTACAAAACAGCCATAGATGTAACCCCAAACAATTCTGATTATACATTAAACAATGTCCCTAACCCCTTCCCCATATAAACAGTCACCAAGTTCATCTGGTATTTCATTGACAGCATAGCTGCCCTTATCAATGAATCCTTTCCTGACTCCTTAGACTGATCTATGCCATCAATTAATAACGCTACCTTCATACTAAAATCAGTCATTACCTCCTTCATAAAAACATATTATCAAACATAAATCCTGGTCACCATGGCTGAGAACCTTCCTACAGAATATTTCAAAACTGCTGCTAATGCCATTGCATAACCAGTCTCCATCCTTAAAAACATGTCAGTACAGGAATCCTATATCCATACAATCTGGAAAAAATGCCATAACATCCCTTTCCACAAAGGTGGCACTTCCACCAAGAAATCTAATTTGAGACACACTGGCATCTTATCCCCCCTCTAAAAAAATATTGTAAAATTGTGTCCATAAATAACTCCTCTAGCATCTCATAAAGGAACAAATACTAACCAAAACTCAACATGATTTTAGACCTGCCTATAAGACAACAACTTTGCTCCTAACATATATAGATAACATACCTAATGCCAAGGATAGAGGTAAACTCATATCTTTCTTATTTCTAGACTTATCAAAAACTTTCATCACTATGTCTTATAAAAAAATCTCCTACTACAACTGTCCACAAAGGTATCTCACAACCTGCTCTTCAGTGGTTTAATAATTACTTGTCAGATTGCAACCAGCCAGTCAAATGGAATTCTACCCTTCCCCTTATCTATTTAAATGTTTATAAACAATCGTTATACTTCTATATAGCAAGCATCCTTTATACAGTATGCAGGCAATTTCATCCTTATCTGCCTCACAGACAATTCAGAAAGATTTCACAACATACCTTTAACTCATTTGAAAACTGTATTTGTAAACAGCTTCTTCTTAATCTATTGAAAACCAAACAATGTTATTTTCCCCAAATCATTTACCCATGAGAAACGTACTTTTAAAATTACATCTCTGAACAAGAATCCAGTTGAGGTAGTGCCCCATGTAAAACTGCTGGAGGTTACAATAGATGAGTGCCTGAAATATAACCTCCAGAGCAACAGAAAAAAACACCTCCCCCCAAACTAGGAATGCACTACAGAGCCAAACATTCCATCCTGGATCCACAAGAGTCACTCTTGCCTTGCATACCACTCTCTCTCTGTTTTATGGGTCTCCCATCTTGACGTACCTTCAGGCCATCCTAAAATCTAAACTGGAACAGCATTAAAACAAGATAGCTAGATTTGCAACTAATACAAGTCACACAGCACATCGCTGTTGTGCACCAAAAACTCCAAACTGGATAGAATTATCCCACTAGCTAAATTATACCCTTAACACGTACAGTCATTTATAATTCCGTTTCCTGTACAGCTATAAGTACAATTCTGGACAAATACTTCTCAAATCAACACCTTTAATCTTCTGATAAAAATCTACTTGACATTAAGTCTTGCAAAACCTGAGGTTGTAGTCTGTATTCCTACTGTGTTGCAAAAGCCTAGAATACAATCTCTGTAACCTGTACACAACAGGGCAAGTACATAACATTCATTTATTTAACATGCAACTAAAATAATTCCTCTTTAGATCCAAGCTTTGCTCATACTGCTCTTCTGGCTAATAATTTCAGTTCCTACTCATCTAATACCGCTACATATATATCTATATTTATCTATCTGCATATATATACCCTAGCTATCCTTTTCAAAGTTTTATTTCTCTTACTCCGAATCTTGCTTTTACTCTTTATTTCTTCTGACATAAGTTCATAGGCAAGTACTAGACCAGCTGTCCTTGTGAGCCATTCAAAGCTTAGCCAGTTTCCCTTTTGGTGCTTGAATTAACCTATTTGTTTGGTGCTATATTGGCCTTACCCATCCAAATGTTGACAATTTTATATTACTCCTAGTGAGAATAACTGGGATCATACCTTAAATTGGAGGGGTCTAATGCTTAAGACAAAGCATTCAGGAGCTGCCTCTGTCCATTAGGGTGAAGTGCAGTCCTGGAGTAATGCTTGCAATACCCATCCATTATTCTAAGTTGCCCCTGAATATGGACAGGTATGAGTTTTGTTTTACATAGCTGGGGAGCCTCTTCCAGAGCAGCGGTATCCTTGGTGAGACATTCCTGTCCCTCTAAACCATTCTTTTGATGTTGCAAAAAGGTTAAGATCCCAAGACCTAGCATTTCTGATGCCATTTGACTTACAGGTGTATGGTAGGTTCATCAGTATTAAATCTGAGGATGTCTTGTATGCCAGACACAGGTCACTTTTTAGCAGTCTGTAGACTACCAAGTATAGTGACAGGGCTTTGAGTTAGTCCATGTAGGACATGTTGTTAAGCCCTTGTATACTTTTAGTAAGGTATCTTTGTGGGCATCCCAGTTGTTGTATGTGTCTGCCCAGGCACCTGGTCTAATAAGGGCTGAATAAAGGAGGGACAGTGATATCTGGAGATCTAGATGCAATCCCCTTGTTTACAAGCTGCGCAATATGGAAAGACTTTCTTATGACAGTGGACACATGACTGAGTGTTAAATCATTGTCCACATAAGTTCCCACATCTTGAACAACAGGGTGTATTTTGGGGGTGTATTATGAATGTTGTAGTTCACTGGGATAGGCAACTTCCCAACAGATACAATAATATATTTTTGGTATTCAGTTTCAGTCCATGATTTTGCAGCAGCTATTTATTTGAGACAATCCTTTCTGCAGGATGTTTCCCATACCTATTCCATCTATTACCTCTAATCAGAAAAAAAAACTAAATGAAAACTCCAGTCAAGCTAGAACTTCCAATGATTGACCTCCCAAACCTTCTGTAACAGAGGCACATGGGATATATGCAAATATATCAAATGTAAAAGTCATGGGCAATCAGAATTGCCATATAGCTGAAACATCTGATGTTCATAAGGGTCATTTGCATATATCCCATGCGCCACTGTTACACGAGGTTTGGGAGGTCACTCATTGGAAATTCTAGCTTGGCTGGAGTTTTCATTTAGTTTTTATGTGATTGTTTTTTCAGTGTGACCTTCTAACTCTTTGTTTTAATTTGTTAGTTGGGATATTTGGCAGTCATCCTAATGGTAATGGCCATCAGTTGGGTATAACAACCCTGTGCTTCTTATGCTTAGTCAAACACTCTGCTTATGCTATTCTGATGATGTCATAACAAGGCCGAAATATACATATCCACAGCTAGTGGGATTTGGCTTTATTGACCTGAAATTGTCCATTAAAACGACTTCAAATGTAAAAGTCATGGGCAATCAGAATCTCCATATAGCTAAAATACTTGATGTTTGTAAGGGTCTTTTGCATATATCCGATGTGCCTCTGTTACAGGAGGTTTGAGAGGTCACTCATTGGAAGTTTTGGCTTGGTTGGAGTTTTCATTTATTTTTTTCTGATTGTTTTTTCAGTGTGACCTTTTAACTCTTTGTTTTAATCTATTACTTCTAACAAATATTTATTTCTCACTCTTCACTACCTTTGTCTACTTCTCATAATCCACTATGTGTATTATTCTACATATCATGCATACATTGATATTTGTATTAATCTATGTGTGTATATATACATACATGATATATATACATGTGTGTGTATATATATATATATATATATATATATATATATATATATATATATATACTGTGTGTATGTATGTATATATATATATATATATATATATATATATATATATATATATATATATATATATATATCCTCTGTTTTTAAATTTGTGGAGCTTTTCTCCCCAGGCCTCTATGAAGATGGATGAAATTATCCATTCACATTTTCCCAGTAAACAAATCTATCTATCTATCTATCTATCTATCTATCTATCTATCTATCTATCTATCTATCTATCAATAAATATCTCAGTCTAGCTTAAGTAGGAAGGATGGCTAGGCTGATGGGAGGGCAAAGCACCCAAACCTCAATGACATGATGCAGAGATCTTGGAATTGTTTGAAGTCATAACTAAGACCTAATAAGGATATGTGGTAGCAAAAGGGCTGGACAGAAGTGATTAATGGTGTATATGCTGTATGAAATTAAAGAAGGGGCAAGTAATAATGGAATTGTCTTGTAACCTAGGAGTGTCCAGGGTTTACAATATGACTGATATAGTGCATATAGGAGAGATGTAACAAAGTGTGGAATAAAGATTGATGACTAGATATGGTTATTAAACAGAGGTGACAGGTATGAGTCACAAGGAATCTTCTTAACATGGTTGTAATGGCCTTTTAGGTAATGCTGTTCCCTGTTCCATTCATTGATTCCTGGTTACTATTTCCTTCTCTGTCCCAAGCAGACTATCATTTGTCAAAAGAAAATATGCAGTTAGTATCCATGGTAAGTCATGGGCAGCCACGATGGTGCAGCAGTTAGCATTGCCGCCTCACAGCAAAAGGTTCTCCTGTTCGATTCTCGGCTGGGGTACCTTCTGTGCTGAGTCTGCATGTCCTCCCTGTGGTCGTGTGGGTTTCCTCCAGGTTCTCCGGTTTCCTCCCACATCCCAAAGACGTGCTGTAGGTGGCTTGGACACTCTAAATTGGCCCTAGGCATGAGTGTGTGTGCTGTAAAACTCCACTGCCAATCATGAACGGACAGGTGATCCACTGTGGTGACCCCTAACCGGGAAAAGCCGAAAGAAGAAGATCCATGGTAAGTCATCTGTGTGCTACATAAATGCACAGCTGGTATTAACCAAGGAAAGTAGTGTATTTAGGTGTATGTTTTTCATGTGTGATACAAAGGTACTGTATTCAGTAATGAAGCAAGTGATAGACTGACGTATAAAATAACAAGTGAAGTTGTAGGCTGCAAATTGTAAGAACCATATTTAAGGCTGGATACAGTTATTGTGCTGGTAGCATTAATAAATAGTACAACACTTAGGATGTGGTATACTGTATTCTTATTGAGCTGCATATTCAAACTAAGACTACGTTAGAAAAACAGTGTATTACATAACAGTGAAATTACTGTATCCATCTCATTAGCATGAAAGCAATACAACCAATTATATACATATTACATGATTTAAAAAAAATATTTTGAAAGCTGCTTACTATAGTAAACATGCCATGAACACCCTACATCACTGTAAAATGTTTTGTAAATATTTAAAGACATTTACATACATGAACATTTTTCAATCTTTACAAATTTTTGGCAGTTCTGGAATAATTATTTTATTAGTTTGATTTCAAGAATGGGCTTCCATAACTGTAAAGTTTAGGAAAACTTTCTACAGAATAGCTTATCTTGGTTTAATGACATTTTGTTTCACTAGTGCTTTATGTGGAGACATGACAAGAAAATACCCTAGTTTGTTGAGATAAGACTGACTGTGATACTTCTGGCAACTCATCTTCCTGTTAATCTGTTTTGTGCAAAAAGTCTGGATTTTTTTCTGTACATCTTTTCCAGACAACAGAAAGTTATGGGCCGTCTGCCCTGCTATCAGCTTTTTCTTCAGACTGTGAACTTTCATGTGGTTTTTCACTCTTACTCTGTCTCAGATGTGTACATTTTGTTACTTTTGTGCACTTCTTGTCATATAAATATTTCACTCTCTTTTGATTAATTTTCACAAATTCCTTTACTTTAAAATGATTGTCAAATACAAAATATATATAGTGAGTAACATGCTTTTCAACCTTCTTTTTTATTTCTCCAAGTCTTTTGGATTTCTAGTACCATGATGGGAATGAACCCCATTCCTAAGTCAAAGTATGATTAAAGTACATGAAATTAGTATTCTTTCAATCTTTGATGTTAGTCAGAATTGTTCTTTGCCACACCTACAATGTGACCAAATTTGACACCTTCTGCAATTCATACAGAGTGACATGCATCAGTAACAAATCTAAGTATGATTGTAATTCTTTTTTATAAGACCTGTTGCTCCTACTTCCATTGGAATTGTCTGGGTATCTTTGTTCCACATTGCCTTCATTTCTGCCTGCAAATCCTGGTATTTTATGACTTTGCGTATCTTTTTACATAAGACACTGTAGTCACTGGGTGTTGCTATTTTATTGATCAATGCTACTTTTGTCTTTTTTTCATGGACTACTATATCTGTTTTTATTGCATCTATTTTTTAAACTGTTGGTAATGGGTTATCCCATGTGATATAAACTTCAACATTTTCTATAATGTTTTGTGACTCATGTTTCCAGTGTTTTTCACCTACTTCAACATTATAATGTTTGCAAAATTTCACAGTGCAACAGTCTTGCCACATTATTACGCCTTGCAGTATAGAGTCCTTCTACCATTAGTATATCACAACCAGAAACAAGATATGGGACTGTTTCTAATTCTGTTTTACAAAACCTATATTTGTCTGTTTCTTCCACATGTTCAATGGACTTTGTAAACCAACATGTATGTATTCTACTATCTTGGGCTGCCGATGTTAACCTTTCATCTTTTGGTTTAAATTCACCTCTCTTTATTCCTGCATTTGATATTGTCAAAATTCCACCAAGATATGCCCAGGGATTCATGAAGCTTGCGCTAGGTGCAGGTGTAGTGTCGGCATTCTAACACCAAATATGGCCACCGAACAATTCAGGTACGAGCTGTTTCCACGTGCACTACCTGCGTACGCTACGCCTGCACAACTCCCTAGCCCTGTCTGCTAATTACCCCATGTGCAGCAGTGTAGCATGAAAATGAAGGTATGTAGCAATTCAGGAAGTGGTGCAGGTGTAGTGTAAGCATGCAGAAATGTAAGCCGTAGAAAACGGTTTACATTTTTGCAAACATAAAATAGGAGCCATGACAGCTGACCAAACACATGTATTATATTGTTAATATATGCCAATGGCTAAATATATAGCCATTGGCATAAAAAAAAATGTACAAAATATAAAATTAACATTTAATATATATAGTCGCACTACTGCAACGTGGAAGCGCAGGGCAGTGGTACGCAAAGCGGATTGCAAGGAATATTTAAAAATATAGAATAAAACTGCAATGAAACACATATCACGATTTCCTCATAATAGTCAGTGGCAGGCATGCTACACCATACTATGGCACAAGGGTTGCTAAGGGGCAGTGACAGTGTTATGCGCAGTAGCTAGGAATTAGTAGGCAATGCCATACAAATGAGAGGAGTAATAGTGAATCACAAATTCCCTGCTGGTGTAAGGATGCACCTCGCAGTGTAGTGTTATAACACCAAGGTGTGCCCTTGAGATAAAGATGACATCAAGAGAGGGGTGTGTCGCCATTGCTGTAAGCACATTGGACCATTGCTAAACCGGTTTACCTCTAGCTTGGCAAAGCTGCAGGATAGGGGTGTGGTGAATTGGCCATAGCTATGCTTAGCTGAGAGTACACAAGGTAACCGAGTATGCATATGAACGGAGATGAAAACGTGCGTAAACCTGGTAAATGGGTTTGTGCAGCGTGCACTGCAGCTGAAACAGGAAGGATATCGAAAAGAAATAAGGAAATGCTGCAGCAGTGAAATTGGATTACAAATGACTAATTAACACCTATGAACCTACAGTGGGCCATTGACAACAGCTAACAAGGCTGCAAGCAGCTTCCTGCAGAACAGGAAAGGGGAGGGGCTATACTGCAAAGAAAACAGTAAAGTGTCAAAGCAGAACAACGCCAATTTGCAGTACATCAGCTACAAGGCACATTTTTCTATGACTGGGTAGGGAAAGTACAAAACAAGAAAGACAGCAGGTGGATGCATGTCTGATAATGGGAGGGGATCCAGGTTTAAAAGTGAATTAAAGGGCAACAGATTAATCAAGGCAGGTAAAGGCCCCACACTTGCAGTTCTCATTGCAAAACCCATAATTAAGACATGCTGCAGCTAGAATAGCTCATACACACCCACTGATATCAGCAGCATCCATAGCACAATAGTATAAATTGTGAAATCACCTCACACACATTTGTGTATTCCCATACACTCTGTACCAGTGGTGTATACAGATGGGGAACTTTTAGTATGTACATGTTAGGGGCTACCATAGCTTTGATCCACCACCATGTGTTGGAGACTGAAGGTGGTGTGGAGGATGATGCACACAACCACCTCAGGCACCAGAGGAGGAGGAGAGTGTTCAGACCCAGGGTAACCTGCCAGGGGCTACATGATCTGAAGATAGTGGAGCATTACAGGGTGGACAGGGGCATCCTACAGCAACTTGTGGAGCTGTGCCGACCATGCCTCAGAGTCAGAGCAAACAGAGGGGAACCCATCCCAGTGGATATGAAGGTATGTGTAAGCCTGAGAATACTAGCTATAGGTACCTTTCAAAGGCCAACTGGAGATATCATGGGGATCTCACAGGCATCAGCATCCAGGGTACTACACCCATTTCCTGGATGCCATGTTACCGCATGCCAATGAGCACATTAATTTCCCCAAATGCAGCAGGAGTTGGCAAGCAATATGTGTCTTTTCCACCATGTGGCAGAATACCCGGAGGTACTGGGTGCAACAGACTGCACGCACATACACATCAAGTCACCACCCGGTGAGCAGGGTAGACACTACAAAAACCACAAGGGATACCCCTCCATCAGCTGCCAGGTTGTTTGCAATGCCCAGGGCATTATCATAGATGTGTGTGCTGGCAGCCCTAGAAGCTATCACAACTCACACATCTGGCATGCCTCACAGTTGTATCAGTTATTTACTAGGGGGGACATCCCAAATGGCCACCTGGTGGGGGATTCTGGTTATGCACTGAAACCGTGGATGATGACTCCCATCAGAAATGCACACACACCCATGCAGGAACACCATAATGAGGCACATGCACAAACCAGAATCATCATAGAGTGTGTGTTTGGGATGCTGAAATCACGGTTCTGTTGCTTGGACATATTTCATGGAGCCTTGTAGTACTCTCTAGGCATGTGTGCCCACATCTTCAAAGTGTATTCCATGCTACACAGTATGGTCCTGTGGAAACCGCTGCAGCAGGGACAGAATGGTGAAGGCCCTCACAGCCCAACACCATTGCCAAGGTCCCCACAGGCACAGAGGTACTCAGACTATGAACACCCTGAGCCAGCCCCAGTAGGCAGACGGAGGCGTGCCCAGTATGCCCATGCCTTGGCAAAGAGGGAATGTATAGCATACACACTGACAGTGTAGGCTCCTAGGGACTGACACCTTTCTCCACCTGCACACACAGTAAAAATGCATGGCACACACACAAGACTACCTGTAAATTGTCATGTATAGGCAGTCTACTGTGTGCATTCAACATAGACAGCCCTCAACTATTGCACACACAACTGCCATTGGCACAAGGTAAGTCAACACCTGAATAGTAAATTAAGCTATCAGCATATGCAGATACTGTATGTATAGATTCATAGGTAGGTACTTGGCCAACTGCCAGAGGCAGTTCAGAAGCCCAGCCAAAATGTGTCAGCTTTTGCCACCCCATTGATTCATTAACTGTCCCTCTGTGGAGCAGAGCCAATGGTGGGATCCCTGGGGTGCATCTACTGTTCCCCATCCACTCTTCAAGGTTTCTCTTGCAGAGTGTTAGTGAGGGTCTCTGTATAATGTAGTTAGGGATGTTGTTCCAAAGTATGGGGAGTGTCTGTGATAGGAATCTGTCCCTCCAGCATCTTCCAGTTATTGTTGTGGCAAGGTTCAGCTCACTACAGTGTGTGGCTCACTGTGACATGGATTCCCATAGGTGGAGCATATCCATCAAGCCTGAGTTCAACATGGGTGTGTTGGCCAGTGGAGATCATCTCTGGGTAAATGAGATGCCACTGAGTAAAGCAGGAGTTTATTCAGTCTGGCTGCATAGACCATAAGTTGGAGGACAGTATTCCCCTTGGCGAGGTACATTCGTGGACCTCCCAGCTGTTGGAAGTGTCTTCTAAGGTACATTCCACATGGGTTATTATACCCTATGATGGGACTGATGAGTGATGAGTAAAGGGGCACTATAACCCCAGTATGTCTAGATGGGAATCCTTTAGTAATCAGATGGCCTACATAGAAGGATGTCCTAACTACTGTGGATATATTATTGTCAAAGGGGCGATCACTATCTACCTTAGTCCCCAGATACCCCATTACCTCTTCAGTATTAAAGTGGCTGCCACATATGTTTTAATATATGGGTGACAATTCCACAATGGAATGACCATGCAGTTAGTGGCACTTGGCTGGAGGCTGTGATGTTCTCTGTGAGGCCCCTTGAGCGATGTTTGTGTCAGCTGGACTATCAATCATGGCTCCCAGTTCGCAGTCATTGCCATACATGGTCTTCCGTAGTCCAGCTGTATTTGCCTGTACCTCTGAGATGTATATGCCAAACAGTAGGGCTCCCAGGACTGAGTCCTGTGAGACACCAGTCATGACTGGTCAAGAGTTGGACCTGGAGATCGCTAGTCGTACCATGTGGGTTCTTTGTGTAAGCCCATTCGAAATGCAACCTGTGATGTATGGGTGTATGTACAGGCTGGTGTGTTTATCAATAATACCTGAGTGGGGCATGGTGTCAAAAGCCTTGGTGAGGTCCAGGTAGTATGTGTGAACTACCTCCCCCATCATCTAATGTCTTGGTGACTGTATGTAAGACGTCAAACAGGTTCAGTAGGCATGAACTGCACTCAACCAAACTGACCTGGGTTGGGCCATGTGTTCGGAGGTTACCAATGTCTTTGTTAATGAGTGCCATGAGGATGCGAACCATACCATTGCAGACCAGGCTAGTCAGGCTTATGGGGTGGTGGTTACCATGGTCAGTTGTGATTCCACCTTGATGGAGTGGAATAACTGTTGCCACGCGCCATTGTATGGGAATGTAGCCTGTGGAGAGGCTGAGGTTGGAAATCTTAATTAGGTGGGGGGTCAGCTTGTCTTGCACAGTTTGCAAGATGCAGTCTGGGACAATATCTGCCTCCATTGATGCTGTGTTCTGCTGTTAGAGAGGGCCATTTCTACATGTGTGTCTCTGATGTGTGGGATACTGTACCTTTTGGGTAGTGTTGTGGGCTCTTTATGGGGTGAAGTATGCACTGAATGTATCTCCAAGGATGTTGGCGATATCAGTAGGGTCAGCTGATTTTGTGCTATATTTCACCAGCACAGTGCAAATCTGTGTGTCACCACTTAGATCCTTGACATAGCCAAAGAAGGCTTTGTGGTTATCTTTCAAATCCTTGCGTATTCTCCTGCTGATGTTAGCCTTGGATGATATCATGAGGGACCTACGTATCATACTAATAGTGGTCACAGATGTCTGCCCTTCGTGGAATTTGGTGTTTGTCTGGAACACTGTCCTAATTCTGTAGTATAGTCCTTGTCTAGGAGGAGTGAGTCTGCATTTGTAAATCTGTCTGTATCTTGAGCAGTGTTTCTCCTTAGCGTTGTGGCTGTGAAAACTGCCACCCCTGTCACTAGTAGTGTAAATTTAGCTGTAGGAAAGGTATACACTGTGGTATCCATGGGGGGGGGGGTGCTTGGGTGCGGAAACAGTGAATAGTTCATGGTCAGATCTAACCAGTGACCGGTTAACCCCCGCTGTGATGCACATGTTGGTGATGACCACTTCTAGTAGTTTTCATCCCACGTTAGGGAGGTTACCACCTGATACAGGGCATATGAGGTGATAAATTCCAGGAGGCACTGGGCCTAGAAGTGAATACTGGAGTAAGTTTCCCAGTTAACGGTATGGCAGTTGACATCAACCAATGCCAGAGTGTGCATTATGACTGTCATGTTCTCCACTGTCTCTAGGTAGGTGGAGTGGTGGTCCTGGGTCATGGAGGGTGATCTGTGGCAGGCCACAGTTTATATTGCAGTTGTAGCTGATGTTAGCTGAGCTGCACATTGATGATCTCAGAGGTATCATGCTGCCCCACTAACCTGGAGGTGTAGGTATCCCTGATGAATATGGATACAGCCCCTCCATGTCTGTGTCAGTCCATGTTCTGTGGCTGAAATTTGTGGTATGGGTTTTAGTCTGGTAGTGCTGGTGTGCTCTCAGGAGCCTTAAGACAGATCTCAGTTACTGCAACAACAACAGAACATTTCCAGGGAAAACCAACTCAAGAAAATCAAACGAACCAGAAAATATTCCCCAGAACAAAGGCCACAATCCACGATATTGCAAACTCTGATTTATTGTTGTACAATACAAACACTGTTGAGCGCTTTCATCTATCCGACATAGATTTCATCAGAACAAATAGCAACTCAATAACCAAACTTTAAATAGTTAAAAAAACGCCCAAAATACCACCTGATCAATTTGTATTCAATTAAGATTTAAAAATATATACTTCCACAACATCATATTCCTGAGTAAAATATGGTAATAATAAAAAACACACTATTGTATTAGTACATTAAATAATAAAATACACCATATGACTTATTTGACTTGCCAATACATACAATTATGTGCCTTTTTAAAAATAATATAATTACCTATTGTCCATTTAAAATTATACATGCACATGAAAATATGTTTAATATGCCTAATAATGCATTGTATGATACTTACTTAGTTACAGCACAGATATTGATGTTGACCATCCTGAGGAGTGCTGTGAGTGCATGCATGTTGTGATCACAACCCCTGGTGTTGAGTAGCATAACCCTCATTGAATCTACTATTGTGCCATTTACAGAGCTGGTATTCACCTTTGAGACTCTCCTAAATAAGGCACCATGGGGGCCCCAATAGCCTTGGCCAGTATTCCAAAGCCTAAGGTTGACACATAGGTCGGTATGGTATAGTTGCATGCATGTTCCCCATCTGTGCTTGTTTTTCATCTCTCCTGTAGGTAACATACTGGTAAGCAATAGAAAGCCTTACACTTATACAAGTATTCTAGCTTTCAAGATAGGCTTTTGGAGTGAGTAACTATCAGTGTTCTGTATGTTCTTGCTGTACTGAACTGTTTCCTGACTACATGGTGATTTCTCACTGTATATTGTGATCTGAAGGTCTGTTTATTCACATATTATGGCTGTGATGGCCTGAACTTTAGAGGTTCACAGATAGCCTACTACCTATCTGCCCAAGGGCAATTAGAAGCATAGCTACAGTGTGTTGGCTTTCCCCGCACCATTGATGAAGTAACTGAGCCTCTGTCAAGCATAGCCAATGAAGCAAATCCAGGCAGAGTTGCTGGAAGCTGTTGAAGACTGGGGTTGTGGAGAGATAGGGGCACTTAGTGATCTAAAGAGGGCATGTTAATGTGACAATTCAACACCATTCAATTCCCCCAACAGGTCTTGCAGCTAGCAAACTGGACAGGCTCCCCCACCCCCTGGCTGTATGGTTCTGGGACACATGATCCCAGGGCTGTATATTCTGTTACCCATTCACACAACAAGTTTTCCCTCAAAGTGTGTCAGTGAGGGGCTATGCCTAATGTAGTTAGGAATGTAATGTATTGTCTCACAGTACATTTGTTATATGTTGTTATTTCAAGAGTACATGAAGCTCAGTGAGTTTGGGGGCCTCCACCCTTTGCTTAGCCTAACTTATACACAGAAATCATCTAAATAGGAAATAGGCGGAAGCAACGTTAATGTCAACAGTGTAATGGTTACAGCATCTGCATAGTATCTGTTCATTCGAGGTTCTAATCCCAATAAAAGCAGGGATGTTTATCATGTTCAAAAGTATACCTTAACCACAGTTTGCATATATAGGTATAATAAATATTCGAAACACCCATACAAAACCCATGTGTGCTGAAGAGTACAATCAACAGAGAACGTAATGTTATGTCAGCACATAGTGAGATGTTACTTCACTAACATGTACATATCCTGAGTAGTTAGTGGATGTGGCCATGTTTGCGCGCACAGGTTATACGTTACAAAGTTTGTTTAACTGTGTTTAACCTCTGCTATAATGTCACACAAACACTTTTAAACATGCTTACAATTGCTTAAATGAGCCTTATTCTGGAGTAAAAAATATTTGTAAAGCATCGCAGGTGTTGAACCCTGGACCATGCACACTATAGTCATGGGACTTACCACTAAGCCATCTGAGGTGTATACATGTTTCATGGTCTTGAGACTACACCTTATACCATGTGCATTTCACTGTAATGATCACAAATGGGACAGTCACTTTGTGTACATATGTACAGTGCATTGTAATGTACTGTAGTTTGTGAACCATCACATTCCAGTCTACATATGTATTACTGTTACAAATTAATACGAAATATATATATATATATATATATATATATATATATATATATATATATATATATATATGTATGTATATATATATATATATATATATATATATATATATATATATATATATATTATACAGTTACATCAATAGCCATATATATAAACATCTATGAACACACTTTGTGACATAGAAGCACTCCAAAGGAATTGGAGTGTACACAAAACACATGCAGCTTTAGTATTATAACAATTAATATTAACTTAATTCACCATAGAAGGGGTGGTTGTTGTGTATGCCAAGATTGGGATGGGGAGGAATGATGGGTAATGCAATCATGCATCAAGGAGGGCCTGGGTCGGATGTCCAATAAGTGAACTGGAGGTGTATACATGGAGTATGGAGACATTATAAAAAGGACACGAAACAAGACATTTTCTCATTCATAATACACCCTGTCATGTCACATTGCAACACCTAATTTCACAAACATATGAACATTAATGGTGGTGCTGCGGTAGCGTTGTTGCCTTACAGTAAAACGCTGTCCGGTTCAATTCTCAGCTAGAGCGTCTTCTGCGTGGAGACATGTGTGAATGGGCGTACCTTCGTTGAAGGTTGTGCATCAGGGCTGGTAACTCGGCACGTAAAAATCAACTACCAATTATTAGCGAACCGGAGTTCTGCTGTGGCGACCCCTAACCGGGAAAAGCTGAAAGAAGACTACATGAACATTAACATGTATCAGACATATGTACACCAACTGACTGTCACATTTGTTTTCAGTAGTGAGAAATGCCTGTAGTAAAATGCATATTCTAAACACCATAACATTTCTACATATCTCAGATGCCTTAGTGGTAAAGTCAGTGACTGTGGTGTTCATGGTCCCGGGTTCAAGGGCTGTTAGGTTATTTTGAGAGCCAGAATAAGGGCTGTTGGATGCAGGTGGATTAAAGCACTCTTAAGCAGTTGTAAGCGGGTTTCCACTGGTTTGCGTGATAGTAAGCAGTGCTCAAACATGGTAAACGGAGAAGTGCTTCACAGGTTTATCCTTTGCTTAATGTCACGCAGACCACTGGCAAACCTGCTTACAACCACGTAAATGTGTGATATTCACACTTTCCCTACCAGTGCCTACTCTGAGATGTAAAATAATAACACCTTCGAGGAGTAGAACCTGCAACCATGTACTCCATCCTCAGAGTAATCTAACACTAAGCTACCTGGGATGTGTCTATCCCAGTTGTGTATGCAGACAGGTTAAACACAAAAGGGAGGAATGTGTTGAAATAGGACAACCTACCATGTACCCAATTAAAGGTGTATGCTTATATATATATATATATATATATATATAGAGAGAGAGAGAGAGAGAGAGAGAGACATAGAGACATGTTGAAATATACAGGTCTACATATATATGTAGATATATAGATAGGTTAAAAACATCTACACATCTATGGAGGTACAGATAAACATATGCAATAATATATCTATATACATACACACACACACACACACACACACACACACACACACACACACACACACACACACACACACACACACACACACATATATATATATATATACACACACACACACACACACACACACACACACACACACACACACACACACACACATATACATACATGTCTGTAGACAGCATCCAAAGTGTTCATATCTGAGTATAACATGGACCATAGCAATCACACATTATATAACATTAACATAACATAACATTATATGCATAGCTATGCAGCCTTGAGCTGGTCAAACAACTTGGCCAGACTGAAACATATGCAGAAGTATTAGGTACAGACAAACCCTGCACAAGTAGCAATGTTCAGAAATATAACATCTGGACTCACATTTAGACCAAATCCTCTAGGCATTACACACAATATATTACTGTTCATCTCCATATAGCTGTTGCAATAGATTCCAAACAACACTTCCACGCTGTCTTCCTCACAAGTAAGGCAAGGGGACAGCACCCAAGTGGAGTACTCAGTTATACTCCACTGTAGCCATGGTATTGGCTAAGGCAGTAGCAGCGCAGCTGATGTGCATGTAATTAGCTACTTACGAACATCAATTGGCCATTGGGATAGCACATGTTACTGATCTGTAACTATAAAAGGTTGCCTTGTCACACATTCAAACCATCTGTATCTACCTGTAGGACAGTAGAAAACATTGAAAGACGAACTGAAAATGAGTATTATACTAGTCAATAACACCTCCAGTTACTAAGAAGGTATTTATAACATGTAGTATGTCTGTGTATGTAGTACCTCTTCTGTAAGAATTACAGTGTAATCAATGCATATAGTGGAAATAGCTATCTTTTAACAATGTATTGTTGAGCAGTAGTAATGCTTGTAGTATTCAATGTGTGTACTGCTGTAGGTCACAAGCCAAACTCTGCGTACACCACAAGGGATGATATGGGCTTGGAACCCACCAATTCACTTCCAGCCACTGTCAGTGTGAGGACTGGTCCAACAAGTATGTGCTATAACAGGAGATAGTATATGGCGATATATTGTAACAGTCGACATATGTATGGGTGTATAAGTAAGATGAACATGTTAAAGGTGGGCTTACAGTGCAAATATGGTGTGCATTGTGGGATATTGTGCCAATAATTGTGTAATGTACAGTATTTTAGGTAGATCTGTATTCTATTCTACGTAGCAGTTTTATTATGTTATGCAGACCACTAGTTATGTCTCTTTGCAATTACAATACTCAATAACAGGATACATATCATTTGTATTCATCTGACAGTTTAGCAGCATGACAGCAAAGATAATTGGAAGAGCCAGGTAACTATCCATGCACATAACACGTGTAATATCCACCTCTCCAGTATCATTTGCAAGCAATAACAGCTGTGCATGTGTACATGTTATGCAAATGTGTAGTAACCCTTGTTACAGGGCTGGTCCTTTCTTGTTTCATTTGCAGGCAATAACAGCTGTGCATGTGTACATGTTATGCAAATGTGTAGTGACCCTTTTTACAAGGCTGGACCTCTCTAGTATCATTTGCAAGCAATAAGAGCTGTGCATGTGTACATGTTATGCAAATGTGTAGTGACCCTTGTTACAGGGCTAGACCTCTCTAGTATCGTTTGCAAGCAATAACAGCTGTGCATGTGTACATGTTATGCAAATGTGTAGTGACCCTTGTTACAGGGCTGGACCTCTCTAGTATCGTTTGCAAGCAATAACAGCTGTGCATGTGTACATGTTATGCAAATGTGTAGTGACCCTTGTTATAGGGCTGGACCTCTCTAGTATTGTTTAGAAGCAATAACAGCTGTGCATGTGTGTATGTTATGCAAATATGTAGTGATCCTTGTTACAGGGCTGGACTTCTCTAGTATCATTTGCAAGCAATAAGAGCTGTGCATGTGTACATGTTATGCAAATGTGTAGTGACCCTTGTTACAGGGCTAGACCTTTCTAGTATTGTTTGTAAGCAGTAACAGCTGTGCATGTGTACATGTTATGCAAATGTGCTGTGACCCTTGTTACAGGGCTGGGCTAAATGGCTATGTGCACACCTACATAGAGTGGATATTGAGAGTAGAGACACACTGGTTGAACTACCAGGTTTGTGTAGCCCATCCTCTCATTGCCAACCTGCTACCTGCACATACTGTATGTAAGGTAGTGCACAGCACTGGTAATGAAACAGGTTGCATATCATCATTAACTCCAATGTAACATCTGCAGTAGGAGTGTAAGATGTAGGAAACAGCTGCCCATGTGTAATAGCCGCTTCATAGGTGATGGCTTACACTATCTGATTATATGCTGATCATGCTGATAGTGGCATCAGAGTCTATTAACACATGACTCTGTTTGGAGAGTGGGTGTCTGTGCCCAACAGAGCTCATGGTCCTGGTAGATATGTGAGTATATACCCAGAGAAGGAAACAGATCTGTAGACACTTGCATCATCTGTAATCAACTACCAGGATATGATGTGCTCTCAGAGGAGGATTGCTGCTAAAGGTAGCTACAATGTTTCCATAATAGCCAGTGTTGTCACATCCATAACACAAATATTTACATCTGAGCATCACTGTCTAAAACATCTTCATAAGCAATATGTAAACTAAATACAGTACTTGGTACTTGTAGTACTGAATGCTCATACAGGCATGTCTACTAGTCAGCTACTGTTATTTACTAATGCCAGCTTTGTGTACGTGGCCATCCTGGGGGAATGTAATCTCTATGCCATGTACACTGCTAAACCCACCTAATATCATGCCCCATACATTGTTTGGGATGCAGCTACAGGGGTAAGCTGGAAGGCAGCCCAGTCTACAGCCATGACTGGACTGGACAGTCATGAGGTGTAGGTTAACACATGCATCTCATCAACACAACCAACACATACCCTTACCAGAACACAGTAAGGACACTCACACACACTACCAGAAATCACACACATACACAGATGCTTCTAAGTATCTGGCCAAGCAAGCAACCCCCCCAAGCTGGAAGAGACAGACACCAAAATACACAAATGGTATGACATAGTTTGCATAATTGTGCCACACCTCAGAGCATGTGGCTGGAACCATGCCCAACAGTACTCATTTGTGAATGCAAACTCTAGCACTATGTTACACACCAACCTATACGAGGGTATACATACTGTCAGCTGCCTGTCTGCCATGATTAGCCACATACCCATGCACTCAGACCACCTTTTGAACTATACACATGGCTCTGGCATATTCCATGTTGTTATGCAGGACCTGTGATGTAGGAACTGTCAGGTTGTAGCCCATGCAGGTATGTCCCAAGACCTGGGTAGCATTCTGCCATTGGCCGGAACGATACTGCAGTACAGGGACAAAAGGATTGTATTCCACAATTGTCTAGTGTACTGGTGCAAGTCAAAGGGTATCCAGTATCTGTCTGCCTGGGATAACATGGTTGACAGACCATTATGCTTTGCCAGACAGGGCCTGCACCTGTCACCCCTGGGAATCTGGATACTGCCTAGGGCTCATGCTTCCCCTATAGTGCCTTCATCATGCACAGCTCAAGTGAAGATCCACTGCTGTTACAGGGACAGCCAAGCAATAAACTGCAGGTCTCGCTACACAATGCTACATGTCAGAAACACTATATGGACACACATATGTCAATCCCTAACATGGAGAACATATCTGTGCAGTGGCTGAGACATGTTTCAATGCTCTGGAGAGCACACCTGCATGACCATGTTATAACACATACCTCACCTCTTGCCCATTATCCTTTATTGGAACACACGGGCCACAGGTGTGTCCATATTCCTGAAGGATATGTACACCCCCACGCTAGCTGCACTTGCATGACTTCAGATGCATTATGCTGAGCAACTACCTTTGTGCCAAAGTGGAATTCAAATTGCACCTTGCGACAGATCACCCACCAGGCCACGGGTTTCCCAACTGTCATAATGTGCTGTAATGGGGAAGATTAGGTTTGAGACAGAACCATAATAATAATGACTACTCTCAACTATTCCATTATGAACTGGGAAGACTCCTCATGTACCAACACCTGCACTCAATGCATGTTGGATCCCATCAACCCCAATGACCTGGATCACAGTAGTCACACAAACAGGGCTAACAGTATGCTACACATAGTCAGTCTCCAGTGCCAATGCTATGTTTCCTAAGAGCAGAATGGTGACTGTCATGGCACCCATGCAGATGGACAATGCATGTGCAAATGCTGAATCCTACACAAATGAACCTTAAGCAGTCACATATGTGCAGTGATTGTGCCATTGAAACAGAACCAGGATTAAACCCAACACAATCAAGAAGGCAAACTGGTGGTACCATGCTTTAAACTGTACCACAGAAGGTAGTAACTGTTGCAAGAGTGAACACACATGAGTGTAGGTGATCTCTGGTCAGCCTCAGTAAGATGCAGATACACCATATAAAGCTACTGTGAAACCAATCAGCCACATATTGTGGGGTCAAGCACAGAGCATTCTATAGCTGTGTCATTAATTGTAATGGCAATGACAAGACCTGCTGTGCTGCACAGCACTATGGCATGGGAAGTACTGCACCTACAGAAATAGCACCCGTTCATCCAGATAGGGCCTTGGAAAA